>NC_133158.1:174646221-174946221 GCF_040802235.1 Manis javanica | reverse complement strand
AAGGCCACAGGGGTCTGAGGGGATCTATGGCTTGGGCTACAAATTTTTGACACGGTGTGGGGCTATTTGCCATACCTTGAGGGAGTACTTTCCACTGGTAGCGATGCATTGGCCCTTTAAAATTGGTGACGGGAATACTAAACGCAAAGCGTTCTCTATCTTGGGGATGGAGTGGAATGGTAAAGAAACAATCTTTAAGATCAATAATGATCTTGAAGTAATTAGCTGGGATGGCTATTGGAGAGGGGAGACCGGGTTGAAGGGCTCCCATTGAGAACATGGTTTTGTTGATTTCTCTGAGGTCTTGGAGGAGTCTCCATGTTCCTAATTTCTTTTTAATTACAAATATAGGAGTTTTCCAAGGAGAGGTGGTGGGTTCTAAATGTCCAGCAGCTAATTGTTCCTGTACTAACTTGTTGGCTGCTGTAAGTTTTTCTTGAGTTAAAGGCCATTGATCTACCCAGACAGGAGAGTCTGATTTCCATTTTATTTTGTCTGCATGGGGTACAGGAAAGTCAATGGCCCTCACGGAAAATTTTCATTCCCTACTCCTAAACGGTCATTCTTGGGTAAGACAGTAAGAGGTTCTTTTATACCTTGGCTATTTTTTCCTAGGCCCTGGCCAGGCAGATAGCCTTGGTTAAGCATTTGTCGGGTGATTATATCATTCGGGCTAGCCATGACAAGTTTTAATTGTGATAAAATGTCACGTCCCCATAAGTTGATGCGTAATCCAGCTACTATATAAGGTTGGACTTGTCCTGAGTTTCCTTCTTTATCTTTCCAGATTAAAATCTTAGAACTTTGTTTGGGGTTAGTGGATTGACCAATACCTTTGAGATGGGTTACAGATGTACTGCAGGGCCAACTAGGAGGCCACTGTTGGGCTGATATCACTGTAGCGTCTGCTCCTGTATCAACTAATCCTTCAAAGGATTTGCCATCTAATTGTAATGTTAGCAACGGCCTGTCGGTGGTGATTTGTTGTACCCAATAGGCATCAGAAGAGCCAAAAGCAGCATTTGGTCTGGAGCTCGTATTACAACTTTTATATGTTGACTCTAACGGGAGTAGCAGGAGTTGGGCTATTCGCTCTCCTTTAGATATGGATATTGGGCCCATTGGAGCAGAGGCTAGGAGAGTGATTTGTCCTGCATAATCATTATCAACAACTCCTGGTATAATATGGAGGCCAACTAATGCAGGGCTTTTTCGTCCTAGAGTTAGACCAAAGGTGCTGGAGGGTAAGGGCCCATAGGTTTCTGTAGGGAGCAGCTGGATACCTTGGTCGGGTATTAATATTGTGTTGGTGGTGGAACAGAGGTCCAATCTTGTGCTTCTTGGGGTGACACAGGAGGGAGAACTGATGTCTGCGCAGGGAGGACTCGCTGTTGTTGGGCTTGGGGAACGAACCTGATAGCCCCTTGGTTCGTGCTCGGTAATGGGGCCAGGGGCTGGCCCCTCTGGGAGTTTCCCTGGAGCGGTGGGAGGGGTGTGCCTTCAATAGTTGTCCTGGAACGGCATTCTTTAGCCCAATGTAAACCGCGCCTGCATCGAGGGCAAACAGTTTTGGGGGGGGGTGCTAAGTAGGTGAGACTGGATCCCTGTCAGACATTGGCGGACAAAGTGTCCTGATTGCTTGCAATTAAAGCAAGTTTTTTGTTTATTGTTATCTATTTTAATGTCTTTTAGTGCCATTTCTATGGCTAATCCAATTGCATGAGAGGTACCTATGCCTGAGCAAAGTTTAATATAATCAGAGAGACTGCCTGAACGGTGAGGTCTTATGGTTGCTTGAGAGGTCGGGTTAGCATTTTCATAAGCTAGGTGTTTAACAAAGGCACTTTCTGTTTCTCCTCCCCCGACTAGTCGCTCAGCAGCGTCTGTCAGGCGACTAATGAAGTCGCTGTAAGGCTCGTCAGGACCTTGGTGGATTTTTGCTAGGGAGGTAGTAGCGGAGCCTTTAGGAGGGAGGCGCCACCAGGCTTTAAGGGCTGCGTTTTGGAATTTGAGCTAAAAGGCCTGGGGGGAAGGCTGCTTGGGCTTCATTTGTTTCATAGGGGCTTCGCCCGAGCAGTTTATCTCTTGTCCATGCGCGTGAAGTTTTACTTTCACTATTGCACTGCGCAATCTCACAGCAATTTTCTACAAAGTCAGTGTGCCATAAAACATACTCTCCTCCTGACAAGGCGGCTAGAGCTAGGGAAAGCCAGTCATTAGGAGTCAACCACCAGTCACTCAGGCTTTCAATTAAGGCTAATGTAAAAGGAGCTGTGGGGCCATAATTGGTAACAGCTGTTTTTAAGTCTTTTAAGTGTTTAAGGTTAAGGCGGCGGTATTTCTGGGCTTTAGCTGGTTTTTCTATACGATCACCAGACTCTTCATTGTCTGAGGGCTCTCCCTCAGAACTCTGCTCTTGGTTTGGAATATCTGGGTCTTGGAAGTCTGGGGCGTTCTCGTCCTCGCTCTCCTCTCTGACTTCGGGGGGGGTTTCTGGGCGGCGACCGTGGGTGAGCGGGCGACCACGAGTGATTGGGAAGGGTAGGATTGGGCTTTTAGGTTTCACTTTCTTTATGGGTTTGTTGGGGAGTGAGGGAGTCTGCATGGGGTTTAATGATGTTAGTTCGGCATCGAGGGCTTTAATCTCTTTAATGAGCTGAATATGTTCACGTTTTTGTTGCAAAATGTCTTTAAGTGAAGAAACTTCTTTGGTTAGAGAAATTTTTGCTTGTCGGATGGGGTCAATTGAAAGGGGAAATTTGTGGGATGACTCTAGATCAGGGATTTGAAATATAGGAGCAATTAGAGGGGAAATAGATTTAGATGGAGGGGGTCTGAAGCTTTTATTAGAGGCACTATAAAGGGCTGGCGCCGTAAGGATCCAGGGATCTTCATTTGCATGATAGTGGATGGCTTGTTCTTCTAAGGACTCTTCATTGTTTACGTTTAAATGATTTGTTTGGTGTCTTAAAGACGTGAGTGAAGGATAGATATTTGGGATTTTAGGAGGATCAGGTTTATCGTGAGTGTCTGGAGATTTTATACTAGGTTGAGGTTTAGGAGATTCTTTAATAGGAGCGGTGGGGTCTTCAGGGATATCTACGGATACTGAAGGACAGACAGAGGGTGGTCGGGAGTTTTCTTTAAGGGCTATTTCTCCTGTTTTAATTATATCTTTAATGTCAGGATCTTGAGAATGAACCTCAAGCATGTCATGAATAAGGTTCCAGTAAGAAAATGCTGAAACAGGGACTTTTTCAGGGCCAAAGGCCTGATAAAAATCTTGGAGGGCATCACCAACTCTTTTCCAACATTTATGATTGATAGTGCCTTCGAGGGGAAACCAGGGGCAAGTCTCATGAATAAAGGAAAAAAATTGTCTAAGATCTTTTCTTTTAACCCTTACTCCTCGTGTCCTGAGGGACTCCTTGAGTTCTCTAAGAAATACCTCATGGGAGTTCAGTGAGTTGCCCATTTGGACGGCTGGGATTTCAACTCTATGTAACTTGGAATTATACTAATGCATCCGCAACCACGCCAATGTTCTGAACTACTGGAGGTACTCTCATCAGCTCAGGCGAGCCCTTGCTTACGTAGGACAGTCGGCAAGTATAATCCGCTTGCTCGGACCCTCTAGGGCAGGGACTCTGTAGTCAGTGTCCCTTGTGCAGGCCCTAGAGGTGAACGACCATTAGCCCAAAGTAAGCACAAGGTTTTCAGAGAGAAACAACCAGAGAACAAAACAAGGAATAAATCGCGGCAGCAAACTAGAGGGAGGGGATCAGTGAGAACTCACAAGAGGTATTTAAGATGCTTGCTTGGGTGATGCACCTACGCACTTCTCCGGGATCTGTATTACGGACGGGTGATCCGCAGTGATCCTCAATGCAGAGTCCACATCAGGTCAATACCTGTGTGATGACTCAGAAGAATGCCTGGCCAGGGCTTCCGAGCAGACGTTTCAGCATGAGTCCTAGGGCCCCACGTTGGGCGCCAGTTGTCCCGGCCTGCGGGATGAATGTGGAGTGTACCGGAGATGCCTGCAGAAATGAGACAAGCAAGAGACACAAAGAATGACCAGCAAGACAGGATGTCTGATCAAGCTGGCAAAGTTTATTGTTGACAGGCTCAATTTATACAAGTAGCAAGTAAGGGGTGGGTCAGGAGATAACTGGACTTTAGGTGGCACCGGCAGGGAGGTGCAGAAGGGTGATTGGGTCTTGGTAGGTGCTGACAGGAATGGAGGAACCGAAAGAGAAGTGGGGGGTTCACCATTTTGGGGGCAGGGGAGGTGTTTCTTGCTTAACAAAGGACAGAAAAGGCACATGCTGTGAGGTAGCCCAACCGCTAACTCTGACTTAGAAATGCAAATGTTGCTAGGTAAATTAACCCCAGCTCTAACCTAGGAGTTCACTAAATGTGCTTCTTAGTGATAGGGGAAAACTTGTTTCTAACGTGTGGATGGGTTCATTGTTGCTGACTTTATACTAAAGATTTCCAGCAGATTTTACAGGAAAGATTTTTACTCAAAACGTTGCTGTTGTCTTAAGGCTCCTGTGACCGAATCTGCTTAAAGGCCCACAGATTTGCTCCCAACATCAAAGGCCCACAGATTTGCTCCCAACAGCTTCTGGGTCTGATGTGAAGGGGAGCGCAAGATGGTGAATCAGGTTTATGGGGATGCATGGTTGACATCAATTGTCAAGGTGACTCAGGACCACTAGCCAGGGGTACGTTTATGGTTAGCTTTTTGGAAAGCTATAGGGGCAGGTAATTGGTACGTTTAGACTGAGGGTCACTCTCCAAGGTTAGGGCAACTGTCCAATTTAGTCACAGCATTACAGTGAGGCAAGGGTGACATCCATGGTGATGGTGGAGTGTCAGGCTACAGGTATGTGATAGGGCTGGGTTAGGTAATTGTTAAAGTGTATGCTGTGGATGGGGTTATGTTTAGCTTTAGGAATCTACTCTGATGTGTGGGCGAAGGCCAGTTTGGACTTCATCATTAAGGTATGGCATCAGCGACATCAATGCTGATGGTGAGCATTCAGGTTAAGGAACCTGGGCTAGGGATAGAGTTTTCTGTAAGGAAATGTTTATGCAGGTGTATGCAGAAAATATGGTTATGGACGGAATTAGGGTGCAATTCTGATGTGAGGGCGAGTGTGAGATCGAGTCAGAGGATTAAGGGAGTCATAGCTGATAGCAACGGTGAAGGTGAAGAATCTGGTTCAAGGGTCAGATCTAGGGTTAGGGTTATGTGTTCGATAAGGAGTACGGGTGAGATAGGGTTGCAGTTAGAATTCGGATCCCCCTCTGATGTGATGGTGAGTGCAATAATGAGCTTAAGGTTTAAGGTGAAGTGAGGGTGACATCAATGATGAAGGTGAAGTGTCAGATCCTCTCACCAGGGATAGGGTTAGCATTAGTTGTGAGGTAAGGAGTATGCGGAAGATTGAGCGACAGAGTTCTGATCCAACTCTGACATGAGGGCAGTGGCCAGAACGAGATTCAGGATTATAGGGGAAATGACAGACATCGATGCTGATGGTGATGGTTCAGTGAAAGGGACCTGGGATAGGGTTAGGGTTAACTGTAAGAGAAAATCTATGCAGAAGAGATGGTTACCGAGAGAATTAGGGTTCTCTTCTGATGTAAGTGCGAGTGTGAGATTTAAGCTCAGTGTTAAGATGTGTCATAGTTGACATCAATGTTGCAGGTTAAGAATCCATTCCATGGCTTGGCACTAGGTTTAGGGTTAGATGATCAGTAAGACTTACTGGAATATGGAGTTACATTTAGTGTTCACATCTGACTGTGACTTGAAAGCGAGAGCCACCTTGAGCTTCAGGCTTATGGTGTGGCATGACAGACGTTGAAGCTGTTCGTATTTGTTCAGGTAAAATGCCCAGGGTTAGAGTAAGTTTAGTGTTTTCTGTAAGGTGTACAGGAAGGATAGGGTTATGGAAAGATTTCAGGTCTGTCTCTGATGGCAGGGCTAGTGCTGGATTGAGGTTAAGGTTTACGATGAAGCGCGGGTGATGTCAATGGTTACGGTGAACGGGCAGGTCCAAGAGTCATGGCTATGTTTAGAATTACTGGTTTGGGCTGTTTTACAGAGAAGGTGAGTTAATTATTAGGGTTAGGGTCTAGCTATGATGTGAGATAGTATGTGAAATTGCGTTTCCGTGTTGAGGAGAACCCAGGGTGTCTCGGATGCTGACTCTTTGCATATAGGTCCATTCATCAGTTTTAGGGTTAAAATTTTGTGTTCCCTTTGGTATACAGAGTCATTCGCATTATGGATAGAGTTAGCTTCTGGGTCTGATGTGACGGGGAGCCCAAGATGGTGGATCAGGTTTATGGTGAGGCATGGTTGACGTCAATGGTCAAGGTGAGGTGTCAGGATGACGAGCCAGGCCTAGAGTTAGGCTTAGGTTTTTGGAAATCTGTAGGGGCAGGTTATTGGTACATTTAGACCGAGGGACCTTCTCCAAGTTCAGGGCAAGTGTCCAATTCAGTCTCAGGATTTCAGTGAGGCAAGGGTGACATCCATGGGGATGGTGACGGTCAGGCCCCAGGTATGTGCTAAGGTTAGTGTTAGGTAATTGTTAAAGTGTATGCGGTGCATGGAGTTATGTTTAGGTGTAGGATCCTACTCTGACGTGTGGGCAAAGGCCAGTTTGGACTTCATCATTAAGGTATGGCATCAGTATCATCAATCTGACGGGGAGCATTCAGGTTAAGTGACCTGGGCTAGGGTTAGGGTTTTCTGTAAGGAAACTTCTATGCAGAACATATGGTTATGGACAGAAATAGGGTGGAATTCTGATGTGAGAGTGAGTGTGAGATCGAGTCAGCAGATTAAGGAAGACATAGTGGATAGCAATGATGAAGGTGATGAATCAGGTTCAAGGGTCAGATCTAGGGTTAGGGATATGTGTTCGATAAGGAGTATGGGTGAGATACGATTGCAGTTAGAATTCGGATCCGCCTCTGATGTGAGGGTGAGTGCAAGAATAATTTTAAGGTTCAAGATGAAGTGAGGGTGACATCAATGACGAAGGTGAAGTGTGAGATACTGGCACCAGGGATAGTGTTAGGATTAGTTGTGAGGTAAGGAGTATGTGGAAGATTGAGTGACAGTTAGAGTCCTGATCCGACTCTGACATTAGGGCAGTGGCCAGAACGTGCTTCAGGATTACGTGGAGGAATGACAGACGTCGATGCTGATGGTGGCGGTTCAGTGAAAGGGCCCTGGGATAGGGTTAGGGTTATCTGTAAGAGAAAATCTATACGGAAGAGACGGTTACGGAGAGAATTAAGGTTCTCTTCTGATGTGAGTGTATGTGTGAGATTCAAGCTCAGTGTTATGATGTGTCGTAGTTCACATCAATGTTTCAGGTGAAGAATCTAGTCCAGGACTTGGCGCTAGGGGTACGTTTAGGTGTTCAGTAAGATTTACAGGAATATGGTGTTACATTTACAGTACGCAAATGACCCTGACGTGAGGGCGAGGGCCACCGTTAGCTTCAGGCTAATGCTGCAGTCAGAACAGATGTTCAAGCTGATGGTGTTGTTTCAGGTAAAGTGCCCTGAGCTAGAGTAAGTGTATTGTGTTCTGTAAGGTGTACAGGAAGGTTATGGTTATGTTAAGATTTTGGGTTTGTCTCTGATGGGAGGGCAAGTGCGGTATTGATGTTAAGGATTACGATGAAGCGTGGGTGATGCCAATGGTTACTGTTAAGGGGCAGTTCCAAGAGTTATGGCTAGGGTTAGAGTTACTGTTTTGGGTTGTTGTACAGAAAGGATGAGTTAATTATAATGGTTAGGGCCTAGCTTTGATGAGAGTGCAAGTGTGAAATTTCATTTCCGTGTTGAGGAGATCCCTGGATGTCCCTTATGCAGAGGCTTTGCATATACCTCCAGGCATCATTTTTAGGGTTAAAATTTTGTGTTCTCTCTGCTATACAGGGACATTCACATTATGGATACAGTTAGCTTCTGGGTCTGATCTGATGGGGAGCACAAGATGGTAGATCAGGTTATTGGTGAGGCACGGTTGACGTCAAAGGTCAAAGTGAGGAATCAGGACCACGAGCCTGGTCTAGGGTTAGGGTTAGGTTTTTGGGAAGCTGTAGGGGCAGGGTATTGGTACGTTTAGACTGCGGGTGTTTTCCAAAGTTAGGGCAACTGTCCAATTCATTCGCAGGATTACAGTGATGCTAGGGTGACATCCATGGTGATGGTGGAACGTCAGGCCACAGGTATGTGCTGGGGTTGGGTTAGGTAATTGTTAAAGTGTATGCGCTGGATGGGGTTATGTGTAGATTTAGGATCCTACTCTGACGTGTGGGCGAAGGCCAGTTTGGACTTCATCATTAAGTTATGGAATCAGTGACATCAATGCTGACTGTGAGCATTCAGTTTAAGGGAACTGGGCTAGGGTTAGGGTTTTCTCTAAGGAAATGTCTATGCAGAAAATATAGTTATGGACAGTATTAGGGTGCAATTCTGATGTGAGGGCGAGTGTGAGATGGAGTCAGAAGATTAAGGGAGTCATAGTTGATAGCAATGGTGAATGTGAAGAATCAGGTTCAAGGGTTAGATCAAGGGTTAGGGTTATGTGTTCTATAAGGATCACGGGTGAGATAGGGTTGCTGTTAGAATTCGGATCGGCATCTGATGTGAGGGCTGTTCAAGAATAAGTTTCAGGTTTAAGGTGATGTGAGGGTGACATCAATGATTAAGGTGAAGTGTCAGATCCTGACACCAGGGATAGGGTTATTATTAGTTGTAAGGTAAGGAGTATGCAGAAAATTGAGTGACCGAGTTCTCACCGACTCTGACATGAG
Organism: Manis javanica; assembly: GCF_040802235.1. Classification (NCBI taxonomy): domain Eukaryota; kingdom Metazoa; phylum Chordata; class Mammalia; order Pholidota; family Manidae; genus Manis; species Manis javanica. Next base: position 174,937,366 of record NC_133158.1, on the reverse strand, counting down.
GGCAGTGGCCAGAAAAAGCTTCAGGATTATGGGGAAGAATGACAGACGTCGACGCTGATGGTGGCGGTTCAGTGAAAGGGTCCTGGGAGAGGGTTAGGGTTATCTGTAAGAGAAAATGTATGTGGAAGAGACGGTTACTGAATTAGGGCTCTCTTCTGATGTGAGTGCGAGTGTGAGATTCAAGCTTCGAGTTAAGGTGTGTCGGAGTTGACATCAATGTTTTAGGTGTAGAACCTAGTCCAGGGCTTGGCGCTAGGTTTAGGCTTAGGTGTTCAGTAATATTTACAAGAATATGCAGTTACACTTAGAGTTCGCATCTTACCCTGATGTGAGGGCGAGGGCCATCTTAAGCCTCAGGCTTATGGTGCGGCATGACAGGCGTTGAATCTGATGATGTCAGCTCAGGTAACGTCCCGAGGGATAGAGTAACTGTATTGTGTTCTGTAATGTGTACAGGAAGGATAGGTTTATGGAAAGATTTCAGTTTGTCTCTGATGAGAGGGCATGTACAGGATTTAGATTAAGGATTACGATGAAGCGTGGGTGATGCTAGTGGTAACGGTGAAGGGGCAAGTCCAGGAGTCATGGCTATGGTTAGAATTACAGGTTTGGGCTGTTGTACAGAAAGGATAAGATAATTATTTGGGTTACCATGTAGCTCTGATGTGTGTGCGAGTGTGAAATTGCGTTTCCGTGTTGAGAAGATCCCTGGGTATCTCTCATGCTGGTTCAAGGGTTAGATCTATGGTTAGGGTTACATGTTCGATAAGGATTATGGTGAAATAGCGTTGCAGTTAGAATTCGGATTTGCCTATGATTAGAGGTTGAGTGGAATAATATGTTTAATTTTTAAGGTGAAGTGAGGGTGACATCAATGATGAAGGTGAAGTGTCAGATCCTGGCACCAGGGATAGGGTTAGCATTAGTTGTAAGGTACGGAGTATGTGGAAGATTGAGTGACAGTTAGAGTTCTGATCTGACTCTGACATGAGGGCAGTGGCCAGAATGAGCTTCAGGATTATTGGGAGGAATGACAGACGTCGATGCTGATGGTGGCGGTACAGTGAATGCGGCCTGGGATAGGGTTAGCGTTTTCTGTCAGACAAAATCCATGCAGAAGAGACGGTTACTGAGAGAATTAGGGTTATCTTCTGATGTGAGTGCGAGTGTGAGATTCAACCTCAGTGTTAAGATTTGTCCTAGTTGACATCAATGTTGCAGGTGAAGAATCTACTCGAGGGCTTCGCAATAGGATTAGGGTTACGTGTTCAGTAAGATGTACAGGAATATGCAGTTCAATTTAGAGTTTGCATCTGACCCTGACCTGAGAGCGAGGGCCACCTTGAGGTTCAGGCTTATGGTGCGTCATGACAGACGTTGAAGCTTATGGTGTTGGTTCAGTTAAATTTCCCAGGGTTAGAGTAAGTGTACTGTGTTCTGTAAGTTGTACAGGAAGGGTAGGGTTATGGAAAGATTTCAGGTTTATCTCTTATCGGTGAGCAAGTGCGGGATTGAGTTTAAGGATTAAGATGAAGCACGGGTGATGCGAATGGTTACAGTGAAGGGGCAGATCGAAGAGTCATGGCTAGGGTTAGAATTAATGGTTTGGGCAGTTGTACAGAAAGGATGTGTGAATTATTATGGTTAGGGTCTAGCTATGATGAGAGTGCGAGTTTGAAATTGCGTTTCTGTTTGGAGTGTTCCCTGGGTATCTCTGATGCTGACTCTTTGCGTATAGGTCCAGGCATCAGTTTTAGGGTTAAAATTTTGTGTTCTCTCTGGTATACAGAGACATTCGCATTATGGATTGTGTTTGCTTCTGGATCTGATGTGACAGGGAGGGCAAGATGGTGGATCAGCTTTACGGTGAGGCATGGTTGACGTCAATTGTCAAGGTGAGGTGTCAGAACCACGAGCCAGGTATAGGGTTAGGGTTAGTATTTAGGAAAGCTGTATGGGCAGGGTATTGGTTGGTTTAGACTGAGTGTCCTTCACCAAGGTTAGGGCAACAGTCCAATTCAGTCGAGGATTACAGTGAGGCAAGGGTGACATCCATGGTGATGCTGGAGGGTCAGGCCACAGTTATGTGATTGGGTTAGGGTTAGGTAATTTTTAAAGGGTATGCGGTGGATGGGGTTATGTTTAGATTAGGGATCCTACTCTGATGTGTGGGCGAACGTCAGTTCGACTTCATCATTAAACTATGGCTTTGGTGACATCAATGCTAACGGTGAGCATTCAGATTAAGGAAGATACGATAGGGTTAGGGTTTTCTGTAAGGGAATGTCTATGCAGAAAATATTCTTATGGACAGGATTAGGGTGCCATTCTGATCTGAGGGTGAGTGTGAGATCGACTCAGAGGATTAAGGGACTCATAGTTGATAACAATGGTGAAGATGAAGAATCTGGTTCAGGAGTCTAATGTAGGGTTAAGGTTATGTGTGCGATAAGGAGTACAGGTGAAATAGGGTTACAGTTAGAATTCGGATCCGCCTCTGATGTGAGAATTAGTTCAAGAATAAGTTTAAGGTTTAAGGTGAAGTGAGGGTGACATCAATGGTGAAGGTGAAGTGTCAGATCCTGGCACCAGGGATAGGGTTAGCGTTAGTTGTAAGGTAAGGAGTATGCGGAAGATTGAGTGACAGTTAGTGTTCTGATCTGACTCTGACATGAGGGCAGTGGCCAGAACGAGCTTCAGGATTGTGGAGAGGAATGACTGAAGTCGATGCAGATGGTGGCGGTTCACTGACTGGGGCCTGGGATAGGGTTAGGGTTATCTTTACGAGAAAATCTATGTGGAAGATACAGTTACAGAGAGAATTATGGTTCTCTTCTGATGTGAGTGCGAGTGTGAGATTCAAGCTCTGAGTTAAGATGTGTCGTAGTTGACATCAATGTTACAGGTGAAGAAACTAGTCCAGTGCTTGGCGCTGATGTTAGGGTTAGGTGTTCAGTAAGATTTACAGGAATATGGAGTTACATTGAGAGTTCTGATCTGACCCTGATGTGAGGGCCATGGCCACCTTTAGCTTCAGGCTTATGGTGGGGCATGACAAACTTTGAAGCTGATGGTGTCGGTTCAGGTAAAGTGCCCAGGGGTAGAGTAAGTGTATTGTGTTCTGTAAAGTCTACAGGAAGCATAGGGTTATGGAAATATTTCGGGTTTGTCTCTGATGGGAGGGCAAGTGTGGGATTAAGATTAAGGATTATGGTGAACCGTGGGTGATGCCAATTGTTATGGTGAAGGCACAAGTCCACGACTCATGGCTAGGGTTAGAAATTCTGGTTTGGGTCTTGTACAGAAAGGATAAGTTAATTATTAGGGTTAGGATCTAGCTCTGATGTGAGTGCGAGTGTGTAATTGCTTTTCCATGTGGAGGAGATCCCCGGGTGTCTCTGATGGTGACCCTTTGCGTGTAGGTCCAGGCATCAGCTTTAGTGTTAAAATTTTGTGTTCTCTGTGATGTACAGAGACATTAGCATTATGGATAAATTTAGCTTCTGGTTCTGATGTGATGGGGAACACAACATGGTGGATCAGGTTTATGGTGAGGCATGGTTGAAGTCAATGGTCAAGGTGAGGTGACAGGACCACGAGCCAGGGCTAGAGATAGGGTTAGGAATTTGGTAAGCTGTAGGGGCAGGGTATTGGTACGTTTAAACTGAGGGTCCTTTTCCAAGGTTAGGGCAACTGTCCAATTCAATTGCAGGATTACAGTGAGGCAAGCGTGACATTCATGGTGATGGTGGATGGTCAAGCCACAGGTATGTGCTAGGGTTAGGGTTAGGTAATTGTTTAAGTGTATTCGGTTTATGGGGCTATGTTTAGATTTAGGATCCTACTCTGACGTGTTGGCATACGCCAGTATGGACTTCATCATAAAGGTATGGCATCGTTGACATCAATGCTGACAGTGAGCATTTAGGTTAAGGAACGTAGCCTAGGGTTTTCTGTAAGGAAAGGTCTATGCAGAAAATATGGTTATGGACAGAATTAGGGTGCAATTCTGATGTGAGGGTGAGTGTGAGATCGAGTGAGATGATTAATGGAGTCATAGTTGATAGCTACCGTGAAGATGAAGAGTCTGGTTCAAGGGTCAGATCTAAGGGTAGGGTTATTTGTTCGATAAGGAGTACAGGTGAGATAGGGTTGCAGTTAGATTCGAATCCGCCTCTTTTGTGAGGGTGAGTGCAAGAATAACTTTAAGGTTTAAGGTGAAGTGAGGGTGTCATCAATGATGAAGGTGAAGTGTCAGATCCTGGCACCAGGGATAGGGTTATCATTAGTTGAAAGGAAAGGAGTATGCAGAAAATTGAGTGACAGAGTTCTGAACCGAGTCTGACATGAGTGCAGTTGCGAGAACATATACGTCCAGAGATAAGCTTTAGGGTTAAAATGTTGTGTTTTCTATAGTATATGGAGACATTCTCATTATGGATAGAGTTAGCTTCTGGGTCTGATGTGATGGGGGAACGGAAGATGGTGGATCAGGTTTGTGTGGAGGCATGGTTGACGTCAATGTTCAAGGTGAGGTGTTAGGAACACGAGTCAGGACTAGGTTTAGGTTTAGGTTTTTTGAAAGCTGAGGGGGAGGGTATTGGTATGTTTAGACTGAGGGTCTTACTCCAAGGTTAGGGCAACTGTCCAATTCTGTCGCAGGTTTACAGTGAGGCAAGGGTGACATCCATGGTGATGATGGAGGGACAGGCCACAGGTATGTGCTAGGGTTAGGGTTAGGTAATTGTTAAAGTGTATGCGGTGGATAGGGTTATGCTTAGACATAGGATCCTATTCTGACGTGTGGGCGAAGGCCAGTTTGGACTTCATCATTAAGGTATGGCATTGGTGACATCAATTCTGATGGTGAGCATTCAGGTAAAGGAATCTGGGCTAGGCTTAGAGATTTCTGTAAGGAAAGGTCTTTGTAGGTCTATGCAGAAAATATGGTTATGGACAGAATTAGGGTGCAATTCTGAATTGAGGGCGAGTGTCAGTTCGAGTCAGAGGATTAAGGGAGTCATAGTTGATAGCAACGGTGAAGGTGAAGAACCTGGATTAAAGATCATATCTAGTATTACGGTTATGTGTATGATAAGGGGTATGGGTGAGAGAGGGTTGCAGTTAGAATTCAGATCCGCCCCTGATGTGAGGGTGAGTGCAAGAATAGGTTTAAAGTTTAAGGTGAAGTGAGTGTGAAATCAATGATGAAGGTGATGTGTCAGATTCCGGCACCAGGGATAGGGTTAGCATTAGTTATTAGGGAAGGATTATTCGTAAGATTGAGTGACACAGTTTTGATCCAACTCAGACATCAGGGCAGTGGCCAGAACGAGCTTCAGAATTATAGGGAGGAATAACAGACGTCGATGCTGATGGTGGCGGTTCAGTGATACGGGCCTGGGATAGGGTTATGGTTATGTGTAAGAGAAAATCTATGTGGAAGGGACGGTTACAGAGAGAATTAGGGTTCTCTTTTGATGTGAGTGTGAGTGTGAGATTCAAGCTCCCAGTTAAGATATGTCATAGTTGATATCAATGTTGCAGATGAAGAATCTAGTCCATGGCTTGGTGGTAGGGTTAGAGTTAGGTGTTCAGTAAGATTTACAGGAATATGGAGTTACATTTAGAGTACACATCTGACCCTGACGTGAGGGCGAGGGCCACCTTGAGCTTCAGGCTTATGGTGGGGCATTGCAGACGTTGAAGCTGACGGTGTCGGTTCAGGTAATGTGCCCAGGGCTAGAGTAAGTGTAATGGGTTCTGTAAGGTGTACAGGAAGGATAGGGTTATGGAAAGATTTCACGTTTGTCTCTGATGGGAGTTCAAGTGCGGGATTGAAATTAAGGATTACGATGTATTTCGGGTGATGCCAAAGGTTACGGTGAAGGGGCAAGTCCACGAGTCTTGGCTAGGGTTAGAATTACTGGTTTGGGCTGTTGTACAGAAAGGATGAGTTAATTATTAGGGTTAGGGTCTAGCTCTGATGTGAGTGCGAGTATGAAATTGCGTTTCCGTGTTGAGGAGATGCCTGGGTGTCTCTGATGCTGACGCTTTGCATATAGATCCAGGCATCAGTTTTAGACATAAAATTTTGTGTTCTCTCTGGTATACAGAGACATTTGCATTATGGATAGAGTTAGATTCTGGGTCTGTTGTGACAGGGAGTGCAAGATGGTGGATCAGGTTTATGGTGAGTCTTGGCTGAAGTCATTGGTCAAGGTGAGGTGTCAGGAACACGAGCCAGGGCTACGTTTTGGGTTAGGATTTTGTTAAGCTGTAGGGGCAGGGCATTGGTATGTTTCGACTGAGGGAAGTTCTCCAAGGTTAGGGCAACTGTCCAAATCAATCACAAGATTACAGTGAGGCAAGGGTGAGATTATGGTGATGGTGGAGGGTCAGGCCACAGATATGTGCTAGGGTTAGGGTTAGGTACTTGTTAAAGTGTATGCGGTGGATGGGGTTATGTTTAGATTTAGGATACTACACTGACATGTGGACGAAGGCCTGTTTGGTCTTCATCATTAAGGTATGGCATCAGTGACATCAATGCTGATGGTGAACCTTCAGGTTAAGGAACCTGGGCTAGGGTTAGGGTTTTCTGTAAGGAAAGGTCTATGCAGGTCTATGCAGAAAATATGGTTATGGACAGAATTTGGGTGCAATTCTGATGTGAGGGCGAGTGTGAGATCGAGTCTGAGGATTAAGGAAGTCATAGTTGATAGCAATGGTGAAAGTGAAGAATCTGGTTCAAGGGTCAGATCTAGGGTTAGGGTTATGTGTTCGGTAAGGAGTACGGGTGAGATAGGGTCGCAGTGAGAATTCGGATCCGCCTCTGATGTGAGGGGGAATACAAGAATAAGTTTAAGGTTTAAGGTGAAGTGAGAGTGATATCAATGATGAAGGTGAAGTGTCAGATCCTGTCAGATCAATGATGAAGGTGAAGTATCATAAGGCACCAGGATAGGGTTAGCATTAGTTGTAAGGTAAGGAGTATGAGGAAGATTGAGTGACAGATAGTGTTCTGATCCGACTCTGACATGAGGGCAGTGGCCAGAACAAGCTTCAGGATTATGGGGAGGAATGACAGACGTTGATGCTGATGGTGGCGGTTCAGTGAAGGGGCCGAGGATAGGGTTAGGGTTATCTGTAATAGAAAATCCTTGCGGTAGAGACGGTTACCGAGAGAATGAGGGTTCTCTTCTGATGTGAGTGGAGTGTGAGATTCAAGCTCCAAGTTAAGATGGGTCGTAGTTGATATCAATGTTCCAGGTGAAGAATCTAGTCCTGATCTCGGCGCTAGTGTTAGGGTTAAGTGTTCAGTAATATTTACAGGAATATGGAGTTACATTTTGAGTTTGCATCTGACTCTGACGTGAGGGCGAGGGCCACCTTGAACTTCAGATTTGTGGTGCGGCATGACAGACGTTTAAGGTGATGATGTTGCTTTAGTAAAGTGCCCAGGGTAGAGTAAGTGTATTGTGGTCTGTAAGATGTACAGGAAGGATAGGGTTATGGAAAGATTTCGATTTTGTCTCTGATGGGAGGGCAAGTGCGGGATTGAGGTTAAGGATTATGATGAAGCGAAGGTGAGGCCAATGGTTACGGTGAAAGGGCGGGTCCAACAGTCATGGCTAGTGTTAGAATTACTGGTTTGGGCTGTTGTACAGAAAGGATGAGTTAATTATTAAGGTTAGGGTCTAGCTCTGATGTGAGTGCGAGTGTGAAATTGCATTTCCATGGTGAGGAGAACACAGGGTGTCTCTCATGGTAATGCTTTGCGTATACGATCAGGCATCAATTTTAGAGTTAAAATTTTGTGTTCTCTATGGTATACAGAGACATACACATTATCTATAGAGTTAGCTTCTGGGTCTGATGTGACGGGGAGTGCAAGAAGGTGGACCAGGTTTATGGTGAGGCATGGTTGACGTCAATGGACAAGGTGGCGAGTGAGGACCACGAGCCCAGGCTAGGGTTAGGGTAAGGTTTCGGAAAGCTGTAAGGGAAGGGTATTGGTACGTTTAGACTGAGGGTCCTTCTCCAAGGTTAGGGCATCTGTCCATTTCAGTAGCAGGATTACAGTGAGGCAAGAGTGACATCCACGGTGATGGTAGAAGGTTAGGACACAGGTATATGCTAGGCATAGGATTAGGTAATAGTTAAAGTTTATGCGGTGGATGGGGTTATGTTTAGATTTAGAATCCTACTCTAATGTGTGGGCAAAGACCAGTCTGGACTTCATCATTAAGGTGTGGCATCGGTGACAACAATGCTGACGGTGAGCATTCAGGTTAAGGATCCTGGGCTAGAGTTAGGGATTTCTCTAAGGAAAAGTCTATGCAGAAAATATGATTATGGAGATATTTAGTGTGCAATTCTGATGTTAGGGCGAGTGTGAGATCGAGTCAGAGGATTAAAGGAGTCATAGATGATAGCAACGGTGAAGTTGAAGAATCTGGTTCAAGGGTCAGATCTGGGGTTAGGGTTATGTGTTCGATAAGGAGTATGGGTGAGATAGGGTTGCAGTTAGAATTCGGATCCGCCTCTGATGTGAGGGTGAATGCAAGAATAAATTTAATTTTTAAGATGAACTGAGGGTGACCTCAAAAATTAAGGTGAAGAGTCTGATCCTGGCACCAGGGTAGGGTTTGCATTGGTTGTAAGGTAAGGAGTATGCAGAAGATTGAGTGTCAGTTAGAGTTCTGATCCGAGTCTGACATGAGGGCAGTGGCCAGAACGAGCTTCAGGATTATGGGGAGGATTGGCAGACGTCGATGCTGATGGTGGCGGATCAGTGAAAGGGTTCTGGGATTGGCTTAGGGTAATCTGTAAGAGAAAATCTATTTGGAAGCGACGGTTTAAGAGAGAATTAGGGTTCTCTTCTGATGTGAGAGCGAGTGTGAGATTCAAGCTCAGTGTTAAGATGTGTTGTAGTTGACATCAATGTTGCAGGTGAAGAATCTAGTCCAGGGCTTGGCGCTAGGGTTAGGGTTAGGTGTTCAGTAAGATTTACAGTAATAAGGAGTAAGATTTAGAGTTCGCATCTTACCCTGACGTGAGTGCAAGGGCCACCTTGAGCTTCAGGCTTATTGGGCGGCATGACAGACGTTGAAGCTGATGGTGTCCGTTCAGGTAATGTGCCCAGGGCTAGAGTAAGTTTATTATGTTCTGTAAGGTGTACAGGAAGTGTAGGTTTATGGAAAGATTTCGGGTTTGTCTCTGATGGAGGGCCAAGCGTGGGATTGAGGTTAAGGATTACGATGAAGTGCGGGTGATGCTAATGGTTACGGTGAAGGAGCAGGTCCAAGAGTCATGGCTAGGGTTAGAATTACTGGTTTGGGCTGTTGTACAGAAATTATAAGTTAATTATTAGCGTTAGGATCTAGCTCTGATGTGAGTTCAACTGTAAAATTGTACTTCCGTGTTGAGGAGATCCCTGGGTGTCTTTGACGCTGATGCTTTGCGTATAGGTCCACGCATCAGTTTTAAGGTTAAAATTGTGTGTTCTCTCTGGTATACAGAGACATTCGCATTATGGATAGTGTTAGATTCTAGGTCTGTTGTGACGGGGAGTGCAAGATGTTTGATCAGATTTATGGTGCAGCATGGTTGACGTCAATGGTCAAGGTGAGGTGCCAGGACCACGAGCCAGGGCTAGGGTTAGGATTAGGATTTTCGAAAGCCGTAATGGCAGGGTATTGGTTCATTTATACTGAGTTCTCTTCTCCAAGGTTAAAGCAACTGTCCAATTTAGTCGCTGGATTGCAGTGAGGCAAGGGTGACATCCATGGTGATGGTGGAGGGTCAGGCCACAGGTATGTGCTAGGGTTAGGGTTAGGTAATAGTTAAAGTGTAAGTGGTGGATGGGGTTATCTTTACAATTAGGATTCTACTCTGACGTGTGGGCGAATGCCAGTTTGGACTTCATCATTAAGGTGTGGCATCGGTGACATCAATGCTGATGGTGAGCATTCAGGTTAAGGAACCTGTGCTATGGTTAGGGTTATCTCTATGGAAAGGTCTATGCATAAAATGTGGTTATGGACAGAATTAGAGTGCAATTCTGATGTGAGGGCGAGTGAGAGATCGATTCAAAGGATTAAGGGAGTCATAGTCGATAGCAACCGTAAAGGTGAAGTATCTGGTTGAAGGGTCTGATCTAGGGTTAGGGTTATGTGTTCTATAAAGAGTACGGGTGAGATAGCGTTGCAGTTAGAATTCGGATCCGCCTTTGATGTGAGGGTGAGTGCAAGAATAAGTTAAGGTTTAAGGTGAAGTGAGGATGACATCAATGATGAAGGTGAAGTTTCAGATCCTGGCACCAGTGTTGGAGTTAGCATTACTTGCAAGGTAAGGAGTATGCGGAAGATTGAGTGACAGTTAGAGTTCTGATCCTTCTCTGACATGAGGGCAGTGGCCAGAACGAGCTTCAGGATTGTGGGGAGGAAAGACAGACTTCGATGCTGATGGTGGTGGTTCAGTGAATGGGGCCTTGGATGGGGTATTTTTATCTGTAAGAGAAAATCTATGCTGAAGAGACGTTTACTGAGAGAATTAGGGTTCTCTTCTGATGTGAGTACCAGTGTGAGATTCAAGCTCAGTGTTAAGACGTGTCAAAGTTGACATCAATGTTGCCGGTGAAGAATCTAGTCCAGGGCTTTGCGCAAGTGTTATGGTTAGGAGTTTAGTAAGATTTATAGGAATATGGAGTAACATTTAGAGTTCGCTTCTGACCCTGACGTGAGGGCTAGGGCCACCTTGACCTTCAAGCTAATGGTACGTATGACAGACCATAAAGCTTACGGTGTCGGTGCAGGTATAGTGAACAGGGCTACAGTAAGTGTATTGTGTTCTGTAAGCAGGAAGGATAGGGTTATGGAAAGATTTAAGGTTTTTCTCTGATGGGAGGCCATGTGAGGGATTGAGGATAAGGATGACGATGAATCGCGGTGATGCCAATGGTTGTGGTGAAGGGGCAAATGCACTAGTCATGTCTAGGGATATAATTATTGGCTTGGGCTGTTGTACAGAAAGGATGAGTTAATTATTATGGTTAGGTTCTAGCTCTGATGTGAGTGCGAGTGTGAAATTGTGTTTCTGTGTTGAGGAGATCCCTGGGAGTCTCTGATGCTGACACTTTGCATATAGGTCCACGCATCAGTTTTAGTGTTAAAATTTTGTGTTCTCCTGTTATACAGAAATTCGCATTGTGGATAGAGTTAGCTTCTTGGGCTGATGTGACGGGAAGCTAAAGATAGTGGATAAGGTTTATGGTGAGGCATGGTTCACGACAATGGACAAGGTGAGGTGTCAGGAACACGAGTCAGGACTATGGTTAGGGTTAGGTTTTTGGAAAGCTGTAGGGGCAGGGTATTGGTATGTTTAGACTGAGGGTCCTTCTCCAAGGTTAGGGCAACTGTCCAATTCAGTCACAGGTTTACAGTGGCCTAAGGGTGTCATCCATGGTGATGGTGGAGGGTCATGCCACAGGTATGTGCTAGGATTAAGGTTAAGTAATTGTTAAGGTGTATGCGGTGGATGGGGTTATGTTTAGATTTAGGATCCTACTCTGATGTGTGGGCGAAGGACAGTTGGGACTCCATCATTAACGCATGTCATCGGTGACATCAATGCTGACGGTGAGCATTCGTATTAAGGAACCTGGCCTAGGGAAAGGGTTTTCTTTAAGTAATGGTCTATGAAGAAAATATGGTTAAGGACAGAATTAGGGTATAATTCTGATGTGAGGACGAGTGTGAGATCGAGTCAGAGGTTTAAGGGAGTCATAGTTGATAGCAACGGTGGATGTGAAGAATCTAGTTCAAGGGTCATATCTACGTTTATGGTTATGTGTTCGATAAGGAGTATGGGTGAAATAGAATTGCAATTAGAATTCGGATCCGCCTCTGATGTGAGGGTGAGTGCAAGAATAAGTTTAAGGTTTAAGGTGAAGTGAGTGTGACATCAATGATGAAGGTGAAGTGTCAGATCCTGGCACCAGGGATAGGGATAGCATTAGTTGTAAGGTAAGGAGTATGCGGAAGATTGAGTGAGAGTTAGAGTTCTGATCCCACTCTGACATGAGTGCAGTGGCCAGAACGAGCTTCAGGATTATGGGGAGGAATGACAGACATAGATGGAGATGGTGGCGGTTCAGTGTAATTGGCCTGGTATAGAGTTAGGGTTCTCTGTAACAGATAATCTATGCCGTGGAGATAGTTACTGAGAGAGATTGTGTTCTCTTCTGATGTGAGTGCGAGTTTGAGATTCAGTCTCCCAGTTAAGATGTGTTATTGTTGATGTCAATGTTGCAGGTGAAGTATCTAGTCCAGGGCTTGCCGCTAGGGTTAGGTTTAGGTGCTCAGTAAGATTTGAAGGATTATGGAGATACGTTTAGATTTCGCATCTGACACTGACATGTTGGTGAAGGCCTACTTCACCTTCAGGCTTATGGTGCGCCATGACAGACATTGAAGCTGATGGTGTCGTTTCAGGTAAACTGCCCAGGGCTTGAGTAAGTGTATTGTGTTCTGTAAGCTGTATAGGAAGGATACGGTTATGGAAACAATTCGGGTTTTTCTCGGTTGGGAGGGCACGTGCAGGATTTAGATTAAGGATTACGATGAAGTGGGGGTGATGCCAATGGTTACGGTGATGGGGAAAGTCCACGCGTCATGGCTAGGGTTAGAATTATTGGTTTGGGCTGTGTACACAAAGGATAAGTTAATTATTTGGGTTGGTGTCTAGCTCTGATGTGAGTGCCAGTATGAAATTGTGCTTCCATGTTGAGGAGATCCCTGGGTGTCTCTGATGCTGAGGCTTTGCATATAGGTCCAGGCATAAGTTTTAGGAGTAAAATTTTGTGTTCTCTCTGGTATAGAGAGACATTCGGATTATGGATAGAGTTAGCTTCTGGCTCTGATGTGCAGCGCAAGTTTGTGGATCAGGATTATGGGGAGGCATGGTTGACGTCATTGGTCAAGGTGAGGTGTCAGGACCAGGAGCCAGGGCTAGGGTTAGGGTTAGGTTTTTGGAAGGCTGTAGGGGCAGGATATTGGTACGTTTAGAAGGAGGGTCCATCTCCAAGGTTAGAGTAACTGTCCAATTCAGTCGCAGAATTACAGTGTGGCAAGTGTGACATCCATGGTGATGGTATACGGTCTGGCCACAGGTATGTTCTAGGTTTAGGGATACGTACTTTTTAAAGTGTATGCGGTAGATGGGGTTATGTTTAGATTTAGGAAACTACTCTTACTTGTGGGCGAAGGCCAGTTTAGTCTTCATCATTAGTGTATGGCATAGGTGACATCAATGCTGATGGTGAGCATTCAGGTTAAGGAACCTGGGCTAGGTTTAGGGTTTTCTGTAAGGAAATGTCTATGCAGAAAATATGGTTATAGACAGAATTAGGGTCCAATTCTTATATGAGGGCATATGAGAGATCAAGTCAGGGGATTAAGGGAGTCATAGTTGATAGCAGTGGTGAAGGTGAAGAATCTGATTCAAGGGACAGATCTATGGTTAGTGTTATTGGTTGATAAGAAGTACTGGTGATATAAGTTTGCAGTTAGAATTCGCATCCTGCTCTGATGTGAGGGAGAGCGCAAGTATAAGTTTAAGGTTGAAGGTGAAGTGAGTGTGACATCAATGATGTATGTGTAGTGTCAGATCTTGGCACCAGTAATAGGGTTAGCATTGGTTGTAAGTTAAGAAGTATGCAGAAGATTGAGTGACAGCTGGGTTCTGATCCGACTCTGACAGAAGGGCAGTGGCCAGAACGAGCTTCAGAACTATGGGGAGGAATGACTGACGTCGATGCTGATGGTGACAGTTCAGTGAAAGGGGCCTGGGATAGGGTTACAGTTAGTGTAAGAAAATGTATACGTAAGAGACGCTTACTGAGAGAATTTGGATTCTCTTCTGATGTGAGTGTGAGTGTAAGATTCAAGATCAGTGTTAAGATGTGTCGTAGTTGACATCAATGTTGCAGGTGATGTCTTGTCCAGGGCTTGGTGTTAGGGTTAGGGTTAGGTGTTCAGTAGGATTTACAGTAATATGGAGTTTCATGTAGACTTCGCATCTGATCCTGACATGAGGGTAAGGGGCACCTTCAGCTTCAGAATTATGGTGTGGCATTACAGACGTTGAAGCTGATAGTGTCAGTTCAGGTAAAGTGCGCAGGGCTAGAGTAAGTGATTTGCGTTCTGTACAGAGTACAGGAAGGATAGGGTTATGGAAAGATTTCGGGTTTGTCTCTGATGGGAGGGCAAGCGAGGGATTTAAATGAAGGATTACAAAAAAGCGCGTGTGATTCCAATGGTTTCGGTGAATGGGCAAGTCCACGAGTCATGGCTAGGGTTAGAATTACTGGTTTGGGATGTAGCCCAGAAAGGACAATAAGTTAATTATTGTCCTAATCATTGTCCTAATAAGTTAATTATTTGGGTATGGATGTAGCTCTGATGTGAGTGCGAGTGTGAAATTGGGTTTCCATGTTGAGGAAATCCCTGGGTGTCTCTGTTGCTGACGCTTTGCAAATAGGTCCAGGTATCAGTTTTAGGGTTAAAATTTTTTGTTCTCTCTGGTATACAGAGACATTCGCATTGCAGATAGCGTTAGCTTCTGAGTCTGATGTGAAGTGGAGTGCAAGATTGTGGATCAGGTTTATGGTGAGGCGTAGTTGACGTCAATGGACTAGGTGAGGTGTCAGGACCAGGAGCCAGGGCTAGGTTTAGAGTTTGGTTTTGGAAAGCTGTAGGGGCAGGGTATTGGTACGTTTAGACTGAGGGTCCTTCTTCAAGGTTAGGGCAACTGTCCAATTCTGACGCAGGACTACAGTGAGGCAAGGGTGACACCCATGGTGATTGTGGAGGGTCAGGCAATAGGTATGTGCTAGGTTTAGGTTTAGGTAATTGTTTAAGTGTATGCGGTGGATGGGGATATGTTTAGATTTAGGATCCTACTCTGACATGTGGGCGAAGGCAAGTTTGGACTTCATCATTAAGGTATGGCATAGGTGACATTAATGCTGACGGTGAGTATTCAGTTTAAGGATCCTGGGCTAGGGATAGAGTTTTCTGTAGGGAAGGTCTATGCAGGTCTATGCAGTTAATATGGTTATGGACAGCATGATGGTGCAATTCTGAATTGCGGGCGAGTGGAGTTTGAATCAGTGGATTAAGGGAGTTATAGTTGATAGAAACGCTGAAGGTTAAGAATCTCGTTCAAGGGTCAGATCAAGGGTTAGGGTTATGAGTTCGATAAAGTGTACAGGTGTGATAGTGTTGCATTTAGAAATCTGATCCACCTCTGATGTGAGGTTGAGTGCAAGAATAACTTTACGGTTTAAGATGAAGTGAGGGTGACATCAAGGAAGAAGGTGAAGTGTCAGATCCTGGCACCAGGGATGGGTTTAGCATTAGCTGTAAGGTAAGGAGTATGCGGAAGATTGAGTGTAAGTTAGAGTTCTGATCCGTCTCTGACACGAGGGCAGTGGCCAGAACGAGCTTCAGGATTATGGGGAATAATGACCGACGTCGATGCTGATGGTGTCGTTTCAGTGAAAGGGGCCTGTGATAGGGTTAAGATTATCTGTAAGAGAAAATCTGTGTGGAAGAGATGGTTACCGAGAGAATTAGGTTTCTCTTCTTATGTGAGTGCGAGTGTGACACTCAAGCTTCCAGTTAAGATGTGTCGAAGTTGACATCAGTGTTACAGGTGAAGAATCTAGTCAAGGGCTTGGTGCTAGGGATAGGGTCAGGTGTTCAGCAGGATTTACGGTAATATGGAGTTACATTTAGAGTTCACATCTGACCCTGAGGAGGGGATGACGGCCACCTTGAGCTTCAGGCTTATGGTGAGGCATGACAGACGTCGAAGCTGATTGTGTCTGTTCCGGTAAAGTGCCCAGGGCTAGAGTAAGTGTGTTCTGATCTGTAAGGTGTACTGTAAGGATAGGGTTATGGAAAGATTTCGGCTTTGTCTCTGATGGGAGGGCAAGTGCGGGATTGCGGTTAATTATTACGATGAAGCGGGGGTGATGCCAATGGTTACAGTGAAGGGGCAGGTGTGACATCCATGGTGATGGTGGAGGGTCAGTCCACAGGTATGTGCTAGGGTTAGGGTTAGGTAATCGTTAAAGTGTATGCGGAGCATGGAGTTATGTTTAGGTATAGGATCCTACTCTGACGTTTGGACGAAGGCCAGTTTGGACTTCATCATTAAGGTATGGCATCGGTGACATCAATGCTGATGGTGAGTATTCAGGTTAAGGAACCTGGGCTAGGGTTACGGTTTTCTGTAAGGAAAGGTCTATGAAGAAAATGGGTTACAGACAAAATTAGGGTGCAATTCTGATGTGAGGGCGAGTGTGAGATTGAGTCAGAGGATTAAGGGAGTCATAGTTGATAGCAATGGTGAAGGTGAGGAATCTGGTTCAAGGGTCAGATCTAGGGTTAGGGTTATATGTTCAATAAGGAATACAGGTGAGATAGGGTTGCAGTTAGAATTCGGATCCGCCTCTGATGTGAGGGTTAGTGCAAGAATAAGTTTAAAATTTAAGGTGAAGTGAGGGTGTCATCAATAATGATGGTGAAGTGTCAGATCCTGGTACCAGTGATAGGGTTAGCCTTAGTTGTAAGGTAAGGAGAATGCGAAAGATTGACTGACATTTAGAGTTCTGAACCGACTCTGAGATGAGTGCAGTGGCCAGAATGGGCTTCAGTATTATGGGGAGGAATGACAGACGTCGATGCTGATGGTGGCGGTTCAGTGAAAGGGGCCTGGGATAGGGTTAGGGTTATCTGTAAGAGAAAATCTAAGCAGAAGTGATGGTTACCGAGAGAATTAGGGTTCTCTTCTGATATGAGTGCGAGTGCGACCCTCAAGATCAGTGTTAGGATGTGTGGTAATTGACATCAATGTTGCAGGTGAAGAATCTAATCCATGGCTTGATGCTAGGGTTAGGGTTAGCTGTTCAGTAAGATTTACAGCAATATGGAGATACATTTAGAGGTCGCATCTGACCCTGACGTGAGGTCGAGGGCCACCTTGAGCTTCAGGCTTATGGTGTGGCATGACAGATGTTGAAGATGATGGTGTCGGTTCAGGTAATATGCCCAAGGCTAGTGCAAGGGCATTGTGTTCTGTATGGTGTACAGGAACGATAGGGGAATGGAAAGATTTCAGGTTTGTCTCTGATGGGAGGGCAAGTGCGGGACTGAGATTAAGGATTACGATGAAGGGCAGTTGATGCCAAAGGTTATGGTGAAGGGTCAGATCCAAGAGTCATAGCTACGTTTAGAATTACTGGTTTGGGCAGTTGTACAGAAAGGATAAGATAATTATTAATGTTTGGTCCTAGTTCTATTATGAGTGAAAGTGTGAAATTGTGTTTCTGTGTTGAGGAGATCCCTGGGTGTTTTTGACGCTGACACTTTGCGTGTAGGTCCAGGCATCAGTTTTAGGTTTCAAATTTTGTATTCTGTCTGCTATACAGAGACATTCGCATTATGAATAGAGTTAGCTTCCGGGTCTGATGTGACGGGGAGCGAAAGATGGTGGATCAGGCTTATGGTGAGGCATGGTTAACGTCAATGGTCAAGGTGAGGTGTCAGGACCACGAACCAGGGCTAGGGTTAGGGTTAGGTGTTTGGAAAGCTGTAGGGGCAGGGTATTGGTACGTTTAGACTGAGGGTCCTTACCCAAAGTTAGGGCAACTGTCCGATTCAGTTGCAGGATTACAGTGAGGCAAAGATGACATCTGTGGTGATGGTGGAGGGTCAGGCCACAGGTATGTGCTAGGATAAGATTTAGGTAAATTTTAAAGTGTATGCAGTGGATGAGGTTTTGTTTACATTTAGGATCCTACTCTGATGTGTGGGAAAACGCCAGTTTGGACTTCATCATTAAGTTATGGCATCGGTGACATTAATGCTGACAGTTAGCATTCAGCTTAGGAACATGAGCTAGGGTTAGGGTTTTCTGTAAAGAAAGGTCCATGAATAAAATATGGTTATGGGCAGAATAAGTGTGCAATTCTGATGTGAGGTTGAGTGTGAGATCGAGTCAGAGGATTAAGGGAGTCATAGTTGATAGCAACAGTTAAGGTGAACAATCTGGTTCAAGGGTCAGATCTAGGGATAGGGTTATGTGTTCAATAAGGTGTACCGGTGACATAGGGTTGCAGTTAGAATTCGGATCCACTTCTGATGTGAGGGTGAGTGCAAGAATAAGTTTAAGATTTAAGGTGAAGTGAGGGTGACATCAATGATGAAGGTGAAGTGTTAGATAATGCCACCAGGGATAGGTTTAGCATTAGTGGTAAGGTAAGGAGTATGCGGAAGATTAAATGACAGTTAGAGTTCTGATCCGACTCTGACATTAGGGCAGTGGCGAGAACGGGCATCAGTATTATGGGGAGGAATGACAGACGTCGATGCTGATGGTGGCGATACAGTGAAAGTGGCCTGAGATAGGGTTAGGGTTATCTGTAAGAGAAAATCTATGCGGAAGAGACGGGTATGGAGAAAATTAGGATTCTCTTCTGATGTGAGTGCGAGTGTGAGATTCAATCTCAGTGTTAAGATGTGTCGTAGTTGACATCAATGTTTTAGATGAAGAATCTTGTGCAGGGCTTGGCGCTAGAGTTAGGGTGAGGTGTTCAGTAAGATTTACAGGAATATGGAGTTACATTGAGAATTCGCATCTGACACTGATGTGAGGGTTAGGGCCACCTTGAGATTCAGGCTTATGGTGCGGCATGACAGACAGTGAAGCTGAAGGTGTCGGTTCTTGTAAAGTACCCAGGGAAAGAGTAAGTTTATTGTGTTCTGTAAGGTGTAAAGGACCGATAGGTATATAGAAAGGTTGTGGGTTTGTCTCTGATGGAAGGGGAAGTGCGGGATTGGTGCTAAGGATTATGATGAAGCGCGGGTGATGCCAATGTTTACGGTGAAGGGGCAGGTCCAAGAGTCATGGTTAGGGTGAGAATTACTGGTTTGGGATGTTGTACAGAATGAATGAGTCAATTATTAGGGTTAGGATCTAGCTCTTTTGTGGGTGGGAGTGTGAAATTGCGTTTCCATGTTGAGGAGAACCCTAGGTGTCTCTCTGATGCTGACGCTTTGCGTATAGGTCCAGGCATCAGTTTTAGGGTTAAAATTTTGTGTTCTGTCTGGTATACAGACACATTCACATTATGGGTAGGTTTAGCTTCTGGGTCTGATGTGACTGGGAGTGCAAGATGGTGGATCAGGTTTATGGTGAGGCATGCTTGACGTCAGTGCTCAAGGTGAGTTGTCATTACCATGAGCCAGGGCTAGGGCTAGGGTTAGGACATTGGAAAGCTTTAGGGGCAGGATATTGGTACGTTTAGACTGAGGGTAATTCTCCAAGGTTAGGGCAACTGTCCAATACAGTCAGAGGATTACAGTGAGGCAAGTGTGACATCCACACTGATGGTGGTGGGTCAGGCCACAGGTATGTTCTAGGGTTAGGGTTTGGTAAATGCTTAAGTGTATGTGGTGGATGGGGTTATGTTTAGATTTAGGATCCTACTCTGAGGTGTGGGTGAAGGCCAGTTTGGACTTCGTCACTAAGGTATGGCATCGGTAACATCAATGCTGATGTTGAACATTCAGGTTAAGGAAACTGGCCTAGAGTTAGAGTTCTCTGTGAGGAAAGGTCTACGTAGAAAATATGGTTATTGTCAGAACTAGGGTGCAAATCTGATGTGAGGGCGAGTGAGAATTCGATTCAGAGGATTAAGTAAGTCGTAGTTGATTGCAGTTGTGAAGGTGAAGAATCTGCTTCAAGTGTCAGTTCTAGGGTTAGTGTTATGTGTTTGATAAGGAGTACGGGTGAGATAGAGTTTCCGTTAGAATTCAGATCCGCCTCTGATGTCAGGGTGAGTGCTAGAATAAGTTTAAGGTTTAAAGTGAAGTGAGGGTGACATGAATGATGACGGTGAAGTGTCAGATCTTGGCAGCAGGGATAGGGTTAGCATAAGTTGTCAGGTAAGGAGTATGCAGAAGATTGAGTGATAGTTAGAGTTGTGATCCGACTCTGACATGAGGGCAGTGACAGAACCAGCTTCAGGATTATTTGGAGGAATGACAAAAATTGATTGTGGCGGTTGAGTGAAAGGGGCCTGGAATAGGTTTAGGGTTATCTGTAAGAGAAAATCTACGTGGAAGAGACGGTTACAGAGAGGATTAGGTTTCTCTTCTGGTGTGAGTGCGAGTGTGAGATTCAAACTCAGTGTTTAGATGTGTCATAGTTGACATCAATATTGCAGGTGAAGAATCTAGTCCAGGGCTTGGCGCTAGGGTTAGGGGTAGGTGTTCAGTAACATTTACAGGAATATGGAGTAACATTTAGAAGAGACGGTTACAGAGTGGATTAGGTTTCTCTTCTGGTGTGAGTGCGAGTGTGAGATTCAAACTCAGTGTTTAGATGTGTCATAGTTGACATCAATATTGCAGGTGAAGAATCTAGTCCAGGGCTTGGCGCTAGGGTTAGGGGTAGGCGTTCAGTAAGATTTACAGGAATATGGAGTAACATGACCCTGACATGAGGGCGAGGGCCACCTTGAGCTTCATGCTTTAGGTGCGGCATGAGGGACGTTGAAGCTGATGGTGTCGGTTCATTTAAAGTGCCCAGGGCTAGTGTAAGTTTATTTTGTTCTGCAAGGTGTAGAGGAAGGATAGGGTTATGGAAAGATTTTGGAGTTGTCTCTGATGGGAGGACAACTGCGGTATTGAGGGTAAGGATTACGATGAAGCGCGGGTGATGCCAATGGTTACGGTAAAGGGGCAGGTCGAAGAGTTGTGGCTAGGGTTAGAATTACTGGTTTGGGCTGTTGTACAGCAAGGATAAGTTAATTATTTGGGTTAGGGTCTTGCTCTGATTTGAGTGCGAGTGTGAAATTGCTTGTCCATATTAAGTACATCCCTGGGTGTATCTGATGCTGCCACTTTGTGTACAGGTCCAGGCATCAGTTTCAGGTTTAAAAGTTTTTGTTCTCTCTGGTATACAGAGACATTCTCATTATGGATAGAGTTAGCTTCTGGTTCTGATATGACGGGGAGCGCAAGATGGTGGATCAGTTTTATGATGAGGCATAGTTGACGTCAATGGTCAAGGTGAGGTGTCAGGACTACAAGCCAGGGCTAGGGTTATGGTTAGGCTTTTGGAAAGCTCTAGCGGCAGGGTATTGATACGTTTAGACTGAGGGTCCTTCTCCAAGTTTAGCGCAACTGTCCAATTCAGTCGAACGAGTACAGTGAGGCAAGGGTGACATCCATGGTGATGGTGGAGGCTCAGGCCACACTTATGTGCTAGGGTTAGGGTTAGGTAATTGTTAAAGTGTATGTGGTGGATGGGGTTATGTTTAGGTTTAGGCCCTGACTTTGACGTGTGAGCGAAGGGCAGTTTGATCTTAATCATTAAGGTATGGAATCGGTGACATCAATGCTGACGGAGAACATTCATGTTAAGGAACCTTGGGTAGGGTTAGGGTTTTCTGTAAGGAAATGTCTATGCAGAATATATGGATATGGACAGAATTAGGGTGCAATTCTGATGTGACTGCGAGTGTGAGTTCGAGTCAGAGGATGAAGAGTGCCATAGTTTAGAGCAACGGTGAAGGTGAAGAATCTGGATCAAGGTTCACGTCTAGGGTTAGGGTTATGTTTTCGATAAGGAGTACGGGTGAGATAGGGTTGCAGTTAGAATTCGGATCTGCCTCTGATGTGAGCATGAGTGCAAGAATAAGTTTAAGGATTAAGGTGAAGTGAGGGTGACATCAATGATGAAGGTGAATTGTCAGATCCTGGCACCAGGGATAGGTTTAGAATTAGTTGTAAGGTAATTAGTATGTGGCATGTTGAGTGACAGTTAGAGATCTGAACTGACTCTGACATGAGTGCAGTTGCCAGAATGAGCTTCAGGATTATGGGAAGGAATGACAGACGTCAATGCTGATGGTGGCATTTCAGTGAACGGGTCTGTGATAGGGTTAGGGTTATCTGTAAGAGAAAATCTATGCAGAAGAGACGGTTACCGAGAGAATTATGGTTCTCCTCTGATGTGAGTGCGAGTGCAAGACTCAAGGTCAGTGTTATGATGTGTCATAGTCGACATCAATGTTGCAGGTGAAGAATCTAGTGTAGGGCTTGAGGCTAGGGTTAAGGTTAGTTGTTCAGTAAGTTTTACAGGAATATGGAGTTACATATGGAGTTCGCATGTGACCCTGACGTGAGGGCGAGGGCCTCCATGAGCTTCACGCTTATGGTGCGGTATGACAGTTGTTGAAACTGATGGTGTCTGTTGAGATAAAGTGCCCAGGGCCAGAGAAAGTGTATTGTGTTTTGTAAGGTGTACAGGAAGGATAATGTTATGGAAAGATTTTGGGTTTGTCTCTAATGGGAGGGCAAGTGCGGAATTGAGTTTAAGGATTACGATGAAGCGCGGGTGATACCAATGAAAACAGTGAAGGGGCAGGTCCAAGAGTCATGGTTAGGGTTAGAATTACAGGTTTGGGCTGTTGTAACGAAAGGATAAGTTAATTATTAGGGTTAGGGCCTAGCTCTGATGTGAGTGCAGGTGTGAAATTGCATTTCCATTTTCAGGAGATCCCTAGGTGTCTCTGATGCTGACGCTTTGCGCATAGGTCCAGAAATCAGTTTTAGTGTTGACATATTGTATTCTCTCTGGTATACAGAGACACTCGCATTATGGATTGAGTTAGCTTCCGGGTCTGTTGTGACACAGAGCGCAAGATGGTTGATCAGGTTTGTGGTGAGGAATGGATGACGTCAATGGTCAAGGTGAGGTGTCAGGACCATGAGCCAGGGCTAGGGATAGCGATAGGTTTTTGGAAAGCTGTAGGGGCAGGGTATTTGTACGTTTAGACTGAGGGTCCTTCTCCAAGGTTAGGGGAACTGTCCAATTCAGTCACAGGATTACAGAGAGGCAAGGGTGATATCCATTGTGATACTGGAGGGTCAGGCCACAGTTATGTGCTTGGGTAAGTGTTAGGTAATTGTTAAAGTGTATGCAGTGGATGGTTATGTTTGTATTTAGGATCCTACTCTGACATGTGGGTGAAGGCCAGTTTGGACTTCATCATTAAGGTATGGCATCGGAGACATCAATGCTGATGGTGAGTATTCAGGTTAAGGAACCTTGGCTAGAGTTAGGGTTTTCTGTAAGGAAAGGTCTATGCAGAAAAAACGGTACTGTACAGAATTAGGGTGCAATTCTGATGTGAGGGCGAGTGGGAGATCGATTCAGAGGATTAAGTGAGTCATTGTTGATAGCAACCATAAAGGTCATGAATCTGGTTCAAGGGTTAGATCTAGGGTTAGGGTTATGTGTTCTATAAGGTGTACGGGAGAGATAGGGTTTGAGTTAGAATTCGGATCCGCGTCTGATTGAGGGTGAGTGCAAGAATAACTTTAAGGTTTAAAGTCAAGTGAGTGTGACATAATTGATGAAGGTGAAGTGTCAGATCCTGTCACCAGGGATAGGATTAGCATTAGTTGTAAGGTAAGGAGTAAGCGGAAGATTGAGTGACAGTTAGATTTCTGATCCAACTCTGACATGAGGGCAGTGGCCAGAACGAGGTTCAGGATTATGTGGAGGAAAGACACACGTCGATCCTGAGTGGGGCAGTTCAGTGAAACGGGCCTGGGATAGGGTTTCAGTTATCTGTAGGAAAAGTCTATGTGGAAGATACGGTTACCAAGAGAATTAGGGTTCTCTTCTGATGAGAATGCGAGTGTGACATTTCACCTCAGTGTTAAGATATGTCGTAGTTGACATCAATGTTGTAGGTGAAGAATCTAGTCCAGGGCTTGTCGCCAGGGTTAGGATTAGGGGTTCAGAAAGATTTACAGAAATATGGAGTTACATTTAGAGTTCACATCTGACCCTGATGTGAGGGCGAGGGCCACCTTGAGCTTTAGGCTTATGGTGTGGTATGTCAGACGTTGAAACTGATGGTGTCGGTTCAGGTAAACTGCTCAGGGCTAGAGTAAATGTATTGTGGTCTGTAAGGTGTACAGGAAGGATAGGTTATGGATAGATTTAGGGTTTGTCTCTGATGGTAGGGAATGTGTGGGATTGAGGTTAAGGATTACGATGAAATGTGGGTGATGTCAAAGGTTATACTGAAGGGGCCGGTCCAAGGGTCATGTGTACAGTTAGCATTACTGGTTTGGGCTGTTCTACAGAAAGGATTAGTTAATTGTTAGGATAAGGGTCTAGATGAGATGTGAGTGCTAGTGTGAATTTGCGTTTCCGTGTGGAGGGGATCCCTGGGTGTCTCCAATGCTGATGCTTTGCGTATATGTCCATTCCTTAGTTTTAGGGTTAAAATTTTGTTTTCTCTCTGGAATACAGAGACATTCATATTATGGATAGAGTTCGCTTCCGGGTCTTATTTGACGGGGAGCGCAAGATGGTGGATTAGGTTTATGGTGAGGCATGGATGACCTCAATGGCCAAGGTGAGGTGTCAGGACCAGTAGCCAGGGCTAGGGTAAGGTTAGGTTTTTGGAAAGCTGTAGGGGCATGGTATTGGTACGTTTAGACTGAGGGTCCTTATCCAAGTTTAGGGCAACTGTCCAATTCAGTCTCAGGATTACAGTGAGGCAAGGGTGACATCCATGGTGATGGTGGAGGGTCAGGTCACAGGTATGTGCTAGGGTAAGGGTTAGGTAATTGTTAAAGTGTACGCGGTGGATGGGGTTACGTTTAGATTTAGGATTCTACTCTGACGTGTGGGCGGGGGCCAGTTTGGACTTCGTCACTAAGGTATGGCATCGGTGACATCAATGCTGACTGTGAGCATTCAGATTAAGGAACCTGGGCTATGGTTAGGATTTTCTGTAACGAAAGGTCTATGCAGAAAATATGGTTATGGACAGAATTAGGGTGCAATTCTGATGTGAGTGCGAGTGTGAGATGGAGTCAGAGGATTAGGGGAGTGAAAGCTGATAGCAATGGTGAAAGTGAACAGTCTGGTTCAAGGGTCAGATCTATGGTTGGGTTAAGTGTTTGAGAAGGAGTATGGGTGAGATAGGGTTGCAGTTCAATTCGGATCCGCCTCTGATGTGAGGGTGAGTGCAAGAGAAAGTTTAAGTTTTAAGGTGAAGTGAGGGTGACATCAATGTGGAAGGTGAAGTGTCAGGTCCTGCCACCATGGATAGGGTTAGCATTTGTCGTAAGGTAAAGAGTATGTGGAAGATTGAGTGACAGTTAGAGTACTGACCCGAATCTGACATGAGAGCAGTGGCCAGAACGAGCTTCAGGATTATGGGGAGGAATGACATACGTCAATGCTGATGGTGGTGGTTCAGTGAACCAGGCCCAGGTTATGGTTAGGGTTATCTGTGAGAGAAAATCTATGCAGAAGAGACGTTTACCAAGAGAATAAGGGTTCTCTTCTGATGTGAGTGCGAGTGTGAGGTTCATACTCAGTGTGAAGATGTGTCGTATTTGACATCAATGTTGCAGGTGAAAAATCTAGTCCTGGGCTTGTGGCTAGGTTTATGTTTAGGTGTTCAGTAAGTTTACAGGAACATGCAGTTACATTTTAAGTTCGCATCTGACCTTGAGTCAAGGGCGAGGGCCAGCTTGAGCTTCAGCCTTATGGTGCAACATGAAAGATGTTGAAGCTGATGGTGTCGGTTCAGGTAAAGTTCCCAGGGCTACAATAACTGTATTGTGTTCTGTAAGGTGTACAGGAAGGGTAGGTACACGGAAAGATTTCAGGGTTGTCTCTGATGGGAGTGCAAGTTCGGGATTGAGGTAAAGGATTATGATGAAGCGTGGGTGTTGCCCATGTATGCGGTGAAGAGGCAGGTCTAAGCATCATGGGTAGGGTTATAATTACTGGTTTGGGCTATTGTACAGAAAGGATGAGTTAATTATTAGGGTTAGGGTCTGGCTCTGATGTGAGTGTGAGTGTGAAATGGATTTTCCATGTTGAGGAGATCCCTGGGTGTCTCTGATGCTGCCGCTCTGCTTATAGTTCCAGGCATCAGTTTTAGGGTTGAAATTTGTGTTCTCCCTGGTACACAGAGACATTCGCTTTATGAATAGAGTTAGCTTCTTGGTTTGATGTGACAGGGAGCGCAAGATGGTGGATCAAATTTATGGTGAGGCACGGTTGACGTCAATGGTCAAGGTGAGGTGTCAGGACCACAAGCCAGGCCTAGGGTGAAGGTTAGGGTTTTGGAAAGCAGTAGGGGCAGGGTATTGGTACGTTTAGACTGAGTGTCCTTCTCCAAGGTTATGGCAACTGTCCAATTAAGCCGGAGGATTACAGTGAGGCAAGGGTGACATCCATGGTGATGGTGGAGGGTCAGGCCACAGGTATGCGCTAGGGTTAGGGTTATGTAATTGTTAAAGTGTATGCGGTGGATGGGGTTATGTTTAGATTTAGGATCCTACTCTGACGTGTGGGCAAAGGCCAGTTTGTACTCATCATTAAAGTATGGCATCGGTGACATCAATGCTGACTGTGAGCATTCAGGTTAAAGAACCTGGGCTAGGGTAAGAATTTTCTGTAAGGAAAGGTCTATGCAGAAAAGATGGTTATGGACAGAATTAGGGTGCAATTCTGATGTGATGTCGAGTGTGAAATCGAGTCAGAGGATTAAGGGAATCCTAGTTGATAGCAACGGTGAAAGTGAAGAATCTGGTTCAAGGGTCAGATCTAGGGTTAAGATTATGTGTTCAAGAAGGTGTATGGGTGCGATAGAGTTGCAGTTAGAATTCTGATCTGCCCCTAATGTGAGGGTGAGTGCAAGAATAAGGTTAAGATGGAAGGTGAAGTGAGGGTGACATCAATCATGAAGGTGAAGTGTCAGATTATGGCACAGGGTATAGGGTTAGTATTAGTTCTCAGGTAAGGTGTCTGCGGAAGGTTGAGTGACAGAGTTCTGGTCCGAACCTGTCTTGAGGGCAGCGGCCAGAACGAGCTTCAGGATTATGGGGTGGAATGATAGACGTCGATGCTGATGGTGGCGGTTCAGTGAAAGGGGCCTGGGATACGCTTACGGTTATCTGTAAGAGAAAATCAGTGTGGAAAAGACGGTTTCTGAGAGAATTAGGTTTCCTTCTGATGTGAGTGCGAGTGTGAGATTTAAGATCCGCGTTAAGATGTGTCGTAGTTGACATCATTGTTGCAGGTGAATAATCTACTCCAGGGCATGGCGCTGAGGATAGGGATAGGTGTTCAGTAAGATTTACAGGAATATGGAGTTACATTTAGAGTTCACATCTGACCCTGACCTGAGGTCGAGAGGCATCTTGAGCTTCAGGATTATGGTGCGGCATGACAGACGATGAAGCTGATGGTGTCAGTTCAGGTAAAGGACCCAGGGCTAGAGTAAGTTTATTGTGTTTTGTAAGGTGTCCAAGAACGATAGGGTTATGCAAAAATTTCGGGTTTGTCTCTGATGGGAGCGCAAGTGCGGGATTGAGGTTAAGGATTACGATGAAGCGCGGTTGTTGCTAATGGTTACGGTGAAGGCACAGGACCAAATGTCATGGTTAGGGTTAGAATTACTGGCTTGGGCAGTTGTACAGAAAGTATGATTTAATTAATAGGTTTAGGGTCTAGCTCTGATGTGAGTGTGAGTGTTCAATTGCATTTCAGTGTTGAGAAGATCCCTGGGTGTCTCTGATGCTGACGCTTTACTTTTCCGTCCAGGCATCAGTTATAGCGTTAAAATTTTGTGTTCTCTCTGGTATACAGAGACATTCGCATTATGGATTGAGTTAGCTTCTGTGCCTATGTGATGGGGAGCGCAAGATGGTTGCTCAGGTTTACGGTGAGGCATGGTTTACGTCACTGGTCAGGACCACGAGCCAGGCCTAGGTTTAGGGTTAGGCTTTTGGAAAGCTGTAGGGGCAGTGTATTGGTACATTTAGACTGATCGTCCTTCTCCAAGATTAGAGCAACGGTCCAATTCAGTCACAGGATTACAGTGAGGCAAGTGTGACATCCATGGTTATGGTGCAGGGTCAGGCCACAGGTATGTGCTAGGGTTAGGGTTAGGTAATTGTTAAAGTGTACGCGTTGAATGGGGTTATGTTTAGATTTAGGATCCTACTCTGACGTGTGGGCGAAGGCCAGTTGGGACTTCATCATTAAGGCATGGCATCGTTGATATCAATGCTGACAGAGAGCATTCAGGTTAAGTAACATGGGATGGGGTTAGGGTTTTCTGTAAGGAAAGGTCTATGCAGAAAATATGGATAAGGACAGAATTAGGGTGCAATTCTGATTTGAGAGCGAGTGTGAGATCGAATCAGAGTATTATTGGAGTCGTTGATAGCAAAGGTGAAGGTGAAGCATCTGGTTCAATGGTCAGATCTAGGGTTAGGTTATGTGTTCGATAAGGTTTTCGTGTGAGATAGGGTTGCAGTTAGAATTCGGATCGGCCTCTGATGTGAGGGTGAGTGCAAGAATAAATTTAAGGTGTAAGGTGAAGTGAGGGTCACATCAGTAATGAAGGTGAAGTGTCAGATCCTGGCACGAGGGTTAGGTTTACCATTAGCTGTAAGGTAAGGAGTATGCGGAAGAGTGAGTGACAGTTAGAGTCTGATTCAACTCTGACTTGCGGGTAGTGGCCAGAAGGAGCTTCAGGAACATTGGGAGGAATGAGAGACGTCAATGCTGATGATGGTGGTTCAGGGAAAGTGTCCCGGGATAGGCATCGGGTTATCTGTAAGAGAAAATCTATGTGGAAGAGACAGTTACCAAGAGAATTAGGGTTCTGTTCTGATACGAGTGCGAGTGTGATATTCAAGCTCCGAGTTAAGATGTGTCGTAGTTGACATTAATGTTGAAGGTGAAGAATCTAGTCCAGGGCTTGGTGCTAGGGTGAGGGTTAGGTGTTCAGTAAGATTGACAGGAATATGGAGTTACATTTAGAGTTCGCATCTAAGCCTGACATGAGGGCGAGGGCCACCTTGAGCTTCAGGCTTATGGTGTGGCATGACAGATGTTGAAGCTGATGGTGTCGGTTCAGGTAAAGTGCCCAGGGCTAGGGTCAGTTTATTGTGTTTTGTATGGTGGACAGGAAGGATAGCGTTATGGAAAGATTTCGGGTTTGTCTCTTATGGGAGGGAAAGTGCGGGATTGAGGTTAAGGATTACGATGAAGCGTGGTGATGCCAATGGTTACGGTGAAAGGGCAGGTCCAAGAGTCATGGCTAGGGTTAGAATTACTGGTTTGGACTGTTTTACAGGAAGGATGAGTTAATTATGTGGGTTAGGGTCTAGCTCTGTTGTGAGTGTGAGTGTGAAATTGTGTATCCGTGTTGAGGAGATTTCTGAGTGACTCTGTTGCTGCCGCTCTGCGTATAGGTTCAGGCATCAGTTTTTGGGTTAAAATTTTTGTTCTCTCTGGTATACAGAGACATTCGCATTATGGATAGAGTTAGCTTCTTGGACTGATGTGACGGGGAGCACAAGATCGTGGATCAGATTTATGGTGCAGCATGGTTGACATCAGTGGTCAAGGTGAGGTGTCAGGAACAGTAGCCAGGGCTAGGGTTAGGGATAGGTTTTTCGAAAGCTGTAGGGGCAGGGTATTGGTACATTTAGACTGAGGGTCCTTCTCCATGTATAGTGCAACAGTCCAGTTCAGTCGCAAGATTATAGTGAGGCAGGTGTGACATCCACGGTGATATTGGAGGGTCAGGCCACAGGTATGTGCTTGGGTTAGGGTTAGGTGAATGTTGAAGTGTATGCGATGGATGGGTTTATGTTTAGATTTATGATCCTACTCTGACGTGTGGGCGAAGGCCATTTTAGACTTCATCATTAAGGTATGACCTTGGTGGCATCAATGCTGACGGTGAGCCTTCAGGTTAAGGAACCTTGCTAGTGTTAGAGTTTTCTGTAAGGAAATGTTTATGCAGGTGTATGCAGAAAATATGGTTATGGATGTAATTAGGGTGCAATTCTGATGTGAGGGTGAGTGGGAGATCGAGTCAGAGAATTAAGGGTATCATATTTGATAGCAACAGTGAAGGTGAAGAATCTGGTTCAAGTGTCCGATCTAGGTTTAGGGTTATGTGTTATATAAGTAGTATGGGTGAGATACGGTTGCAGTTAGAATTTGGATCCGCCTCTGATGTGAGGGTGAGTACAAGAATAAGTTTAAGGTTTAAGGTGAATTGAGGGTGACATCAATGATGAAGGTGAAGTGTCAGATCCTGGCACCAGGGATAGGGGCAGTATTAGTTGGACAGTAAGGAGTATGCGGAAGTTTGTGTGACAGTTAGAGTGAGGGCGAGGGACACATTGAGCTTCAGGGTTGTGGTGCGGCATGACAGACATTGAAGCTGATGGTGTCGGATCAGGTAACGTTCCGAGGGTTAGAGTAAGTGTGTTGTGTTCTGTAATGTGTACAGGATGGATAGGGTTATGGAAAGATTTCGTGTTTGTCTCTGATGGGAGTGCAAGTGCGGGATTGAGGTTCAGGATTACGATGAAGGGCGGTTGATGTCAATGGTTACGGTGAAGGGGCAGGTCTAATAGTCATGGCTGGGTTACAATAACTAGTTTGGGCTGTTCTACAGGAAGGATGAGTTAATTATTTGGGTTAGGGTCTAGCTCTGATGTGAGTGCAAGGATTATATTGCATTTCCGTGTGAGGAGATCCCGGGGGTGTCTTTGATGCTGACACTTTGCGTATAGCTCCAGGCATCTATTATAGCGTTAAAATTTTGTAGGCTCTCTGCTACACAGAGACATTGGCATTATGGATAGAGTTAGCTTCTTTATCTAATGTGACGGGGAGCGCCACATGGTGGATCAGGTTTATGGTGAGGCAAGGTTGACGTCAATGGTCAAGGTGTGGTGTCAGGACCATGAGCCAGGGCTAGGGTTAGGGCTGGGTTTTTGGAAATCTGTTAGTGTAGGGTATTGTACGTTTAGACTCAGGGTCTTTCTCCAAGATTAGGGCAACTGTCCAATTCAGTCACAGGATTACATTGAGGCAAGGATGACATCCATGGTGATGGTGGGGGGTCAGGCCAAGGGTATGTGCTAGTATTAGGGTTAGGTAATTGTTAAAATGTATGCCGTGGATGGGGTTATATTTAAATTTAGGATCCTACTCTGATGTGTGGGTGAAGGCCAGTTTGGACTTCATCGTTAAGGTATGGCATCGGTGATATCAAAGCTGACGGTGAGCATTAGGTTAAGGAACCTGGGCTACGGTTAGGCTTTTCTGTAAGGAAAAGTCTATTTAGAAAATATGGTTATGGACAGAATTAGGGTGCAATTCTGATGTGAGGGCGTGTGTGAGATCGAGTCAGAGAATTAAGGGAGTCATAGTTGATAGCAACGGTGAAGGTGAACAATCTGGTTCAAGGGTCAGATCTAGGGTTAGAGTTATGTGTTCAATAAGGCGTACGGGTGAGATAGGGTTACCGTTGCAATTCGTATCCGCCTCTGATATGAGGGTGAGTGTAAGAATAAATTTAAGTTTTAAGGTGATGTGAGGGTGACATCAACGATTAAGGTGATGTGTCACCACATGGCACCAGGGATATGGTTCGCATTAGTTGTAAGGTAAGGAGGATGCGGAAGAGTGAGTGACAGTTAGAATTCTGATCCGACTCTGCCTTGAGGGTAGTGCCCAGAAGGAGCATCAGGAATATGGGGAGGAATGACAGACATCTATGTTGATGGCTTTTCAGTGAACGGGGCCTGGGATAGGGTTAGGATTATCTGTACGAGAAAATCTATGTGGAAGAGACG
Organism: Manis javanica; assembly: GCF_040802235.1. Lineage (NCBI taxonomy): Eukaryota > Metazoa > Chordata > Mammalia > Pholidota > Manidae > Manis > Manis javanica. The sequence goes on along the minus strand of NC_133158.1, from coordinate 174,905,573 downwards.
GTTACCGAGAGATTTAGTGTTCTCTTCTGATTTGAGTGCGCGTGTGAGATTCCAGCTCAGTGTTAAGACGTGTGGTATTTCACATCAATGTTGCAGGTGAAGAATCTAGTCCAGGGCTTGGCGGTAGGGCTATGGTTAAGTGTTCAGTCAGATTTACAGGAATATGGAGTTACATTTAGAGTTCACATCAGACCCTGACCTGAGGTCGAGTGCCACCTTGAGCTTCAGGGTTATGGTGCGCCATGACAGTCGTTGAAGCTGATGGTGTCGGTTCAGGTAAAGTGCCGAGGGCTAGAGTAAGTGTATTGTGTTCTGTAAGGTGTACAGAAAGGATAGGGTTATGGAAAGATTTTTGGTTTGTCTCTGATTGGAGGGCACGTCCGGGATTGGGATTGAGGTTAATTATTACAATGAAGCGCGGATGATGCCAACGGTTACGTTGAAGGGGTTGTTCCAAGAGGCACGGCTTGTTATAGAATTACTGGTTTGGGCTGTTGTACAGAAAGTATAAGTTAATTATTAGGGTTAGGGGCTAGGTCTGATGTGAGTGCGAGTGTGAAATTGCGTTTCCGTGTTGAGGTGTTCCCTGGGTGTCTCTGGTGCTGACGCTTTGCATATAGTTCCAGGCATCAGTTTTAGGGTAAAAATTTTGTGTTCTCTCATGTATACAGAGACATTCGCTTTATGGATAGAGTTAGCTTCTGGGTCTGATGTGACGGGGAGCGAAGATTGTGGATCGGGTTTATGGTGAGGAAAGGTTGACATCAATGGTCAAGGTGACGTGTCTGGACAACGAAGCAGAGCTATGTTTAGGGTTAGGTTTTCGGAAAGCAGTAGCGGGAGGGTATTGATACGTTCAGACTGAGGTTTCCTCTCCAAGGATAGGGCAACTGTCCAATTCAGTTGAAGAATTAGAGTGACGCAAGGGTGATATCCATGGTGATGGTGGAGGATCAGGCCACAGGTATGTGCTAGGGTTAGGGTTATGTAATTGCTAAAGTGTATTTGGTGGATGTTGTTATGTTTAGGTTTAGGATCCTACACTGACATGTGGGCGAAGGCCAGTTTGGACTTTAGCATTAATGTATGGCATCGGTGACATAAACGCTGATGGTGAGCATTCAGGTTAAGTAACCTGGGTTAGGGTTAGGGTTTTCTGTAAGGAAAGGTCTATGCAGAAAATATGGTTATGGCAGAATTAGGGTGCAATTCTGATGTGACAGCCTGTGTGAGATCCAGTTAGAAGATTAAGGGAGTCATAGTTGATAGTAACAGTGAAGGTGAAGAATCTGGTTCAAGGGTCAGATCTAGGTTTAGGGTTATGTGTTCGATAAGGGGTACGGATGAGATAGGGCTGCAGTTAGAATTCGGATCTGCCTGTGATGTGAGTGTGAGTGCAAGAATAAGTGTAAGGTTTAATGTGAAGTGAGAGTGACATCAATGATGAAGGTGAACTGTCAGATCCTGACACCAGGGATAGGGTTAGTTTTAGTTGTAAGGTAGGCAGTATGTAGAAGATTGAGTGTCAGAGTTCTGATCCGACTCTGACATGGAGGCAGTGGCCAGAACTAGCTTAAGGATTATGGGGAGGAATGAGAGACGTTGATGGTGGCGGTTGAGTGAAAGGGGCCTGGGATAGGGTTAGGGTTATCTGAAAGAGAAAATCTATGTGGAAGAGACGGTTACCAAGAGAATTAGAGGTCTCTTCTGATGTGAGTGCGAGTGTGAGATTCAAGCTCCGAGTTAAGATGAGTCATAGTTGACATCAATGTTGCAGGTGAAGAATCTAGTCCAGGGCTTGGCGCAAGGGTTAGGGTTAGGTGTTCAGTAATATTTACAAGAATATGCAGTTATATTTAGAGTTCGCATCTGACCCTGACGTGAGGGCAAGTGCCACCTTGAGCTTTAGGCTAATGGTGCGGCATGACAAAAGTTGAAGCTGATGGTGTTGGTTTAGGTAAAGATCCCAGGGCTAGTGTAAGTTTATTATGTTCTGTAAGGTGTACAGGAAGTATAGTTTTATGGAAAGATTTCGTGTTTGTCTCTGATGGTAGGGCAAGAGCGGGCTTGAGGTTAAGGATTACGATGAAGCGCGGCTGATGCTAATGGTTACTGTGTAGGGGCAGGTCCTAGAGTCATGGCTACGGCTAGAATTACTGGTTTCGGCTATTGTACTGAAAGGATGTGTTAATTATTAGGGTTAGGGTCTAGTTCTGATTTGAGTGTGAGTGTGAAATTGCGTTTCCTTGTTGAGGAGATCCCTGCGTGTCTCTGATACTGACGCTTTGCGTATAGGTCCAGGCATCAGTTTTGGGGTTAAAATTTTGTCTTCTCTCTGCTATACAGAGACATTCGCATTATGGATAGAGTTTGCTTCTGGGTCTGATGTGATGGGGAGCGCAAGATGGTGGATCAGAATTTTGGTGAGTCATGGTTGATGTCAATGGACAAGGTGAGGTGTCACGATCATGAGCCAGGGGTAGTGTTATGTTTAGGATTTTGGAAAGGTGTAGGGGCAGGTTATTGGTATGTTTAGATTGAGGGTTCTTCTCCAAGGTTAGAGTAACTGTCCAATTCAGTCGCAGGATTACAGTGAGGCAAGGGTGATATCCATGGTGATGGTGGAGGGTCAGGCCATTGGTATGTGCTAGGGTTATGGTCAGGTAAATGTTAAAGTGTATGCAGTGGATGGCGTTATGTTTAGATTTAGGAACCTATTCTGATGTGTGGGCGAAGGCCAGTATGGACTTCCTCATGAAGGAAGGGCTTTGGTGACATCAATGCTGATGGAGAGCATTGACGTAAAGGAACCTGGGACAGGATTAGAGCTTTCTCTAAGTAAAGGTCTATGAAGGTCTATGAGGAAAATCTGGAAATGCACAGAATTAGAGTGCAATTCTGATGTGAGGCGAGTGTTTGATAGTGTCAGAAGATTAAGGGATTCATAGTTGAAAGCAGCTGTGAAGGTGAAGAACCTGGTTCAAGGGTCAGATCTATGGTTAGGGTTATGTGTTCGATAAGGAGTATGGTTGAGATAGGGTTGCAGTTAGAATACGATCCGCCTCTTATGTGAGGGTGAGTGCAAGAATAACTTTAAGGTTTAAGGTGAAGTGAGGGTAACATCAATGATGAAGATGAAGTTTCAGATCCTGGCACTAGGGATAGGCTTAGTATTAGTTGTAAGGTAAGGAGTATGTGGAAGATTGAGTGACAGCAGGGTACTCATCCGCCTCTGAAATGAGAGCAGTTTCCAGAACGAGCTTCAGGATTATGGGGAGGAATGACAGACGTCAATGCAGATGGTGATGGTTCAGTGAAAGGGGCCTGGAATAGGGTAAGGGTTCTCTATAAGAGGAAATCTATGCGGAAGAGACAGTTACCGAGAGAATTTTTCTTCTCTTCTGATGTGAGTGCGAGTGTGAGATTCAAGCTCCCAGTTAAGATGTGTCGTGGTTGATATGAATGTTGCAGGTGTAGAATCTAGTCCATGGATTGGCGCTAGGTTTAGGGTTAGCTGTTCAGGAAGATTTACAGGAATATGGATTTACATTTAGTGGTCACATCTGACCCTGACGTGAGGCGAGTGCCACCTTGAGCTTCAGGCTTATGTTGCGGCATGACAAACGTTGAGCTGATGGTGACATTTCAGGAAAAGTGACCAGGGCTTGAGTAAGTTTACTGTGTTCCGTAAGGTGTACAGGAAGGAAAGTGTTATGGAAAGATTTCAGGTTTGTCTCTGATGGAATGACAAGTGCGGGATTGCGGTTAAGGATTATGATGAAGCGCGGATGATGCCAATGGTTACAGTAAAGGGGCAGGTCCAAAAGACATGGCTAGGGTTAGAATTACTGCTTTGGGCTGTTGTACAGAAAGGATGAGTCAATTATTTGGGTTAGGGTCTAGCTCTGAAGTGAGTGTGAGTGTGTAATTGTATTTCCATGGTGAGAACGCAGGAAGTCTCTGATGCTGATGCTTTGCTTATAGGTCCAGGCATCAGTTTTAGGGTTAAAATTTTGTGTTCTCTCTGGTAAACAGAGACATTTGCATTATGAATAGAGTTACCTCCTGGGTCTGATGTGACGGGGAGCGCAAGATGGTGAATCAGGTTTGTGGTGAGGCATGGTTGACGTCAAAGTTCAAGGCGAGATGTCATGTCCACGAGCCAGGGCTAGTGTTAGGTTTAGGTTTTTGGAAAGGTGTAGGGGAGGGTATTGGTACGTTTAGACTGAGGGTCCTTCTCCAAGTTTAGGGCAACTGTCCAATTCAGTCGCAGGATTACAGTGAGGCAAGGGTGACATCCATGGTGATAGTGGAGGGTCAGGCCTCAGGTATTAGCTAGGGTTAGGGTTTGGTAATTGTTAAAGTCTATATGGTTGATTGGGTTATGTTTAATTTTAAGATCCTACACTGACATGTGTGTGAAGGCCAATTTAGACTTCATCATTAAGTTATGGCATCGGTGACATCAATGCTGACAATGAGCATTCAGGTTAAGTAACCTGGTGTGGGGTTAGAGTTTTCTGTAAGGAAACGTCTATGCAGGTCTCTACAGAAAATATCGTTATGGACAGAATTGTGGTGCAATTCTGATGTGAGGGCGAGTGTGAGATCGAGTCAGAAGATTAAGGGAGTCATAGATTATAAGCAATGGTGAAGGTGAAGAATCTGGTTCAAGGGTCAAATCTAGGTTTAGGGTTATGTGTTTGATAAGGAGTACGGGTGAGATAAGGTTGCTGTTAGAATTCGGATCCACCTCTGATGTGAGCGTTAGTGCAAGAATAAGTTTAATATTTAAGGTGAAGTGAGGGTGACATCAATGATGAAGGTGAAGAGTCAGATCCTGTCACCAGGGATAGGGTTAGCATTAGTTGTAAGGTAAGTTGTATGCAGAAGATTGAGTGACAGTTAGAGTTCTGATCCTACTCTGACATCAGGGCAGCGTCCAGTACGAGCTTCAGGATTATTGGGAGGAATGCCAGACGTTGATGCTGATTGTGACGGTTCAGTGAAAGTGGCCTGGGATACGGTTAGGGTTATCTCTAAGAGAAAATCTATGCGGAAGAGACAGTTACTGAGAGAATTAGGGTTTTCTTCTGATGTGAGTGCGAATGCGAGATTCAATCTCAGTGTTAAGAAGTGTCGTACTTGACATCAATGTTGAGGTAAATAATCTAGGCCAGGGCTTGGCGCTAGTGTTAGTGTTAGGTGTTGTGTAAAATTTACAGGTATATGGAGTAACATTTACAGTTCGCATCTGACCCTGATGTGAGGGCGAGTGCCACCTTGAGCTTCAGGCTTTTGGTGCAGCATGACAGATGTTAATGCTGATGTTGTCAGTTCAGGTAAAGTGCACAGGTGTAGAGTAAGTTTATTGTGTACAGTAAGGTCTAAAGGATGGATAGGCGTATGGAAAGTTTACGGGTTTGTCTCTGATGGGAGTGGAAGTGCAGGATTGAGGTTAAGTATTACGATTAAGCACGGGTGATGCCAATGGTTACGGTGAAGGGGCAGGTCCAAGAGTCATGGCTAGGGTTAGAATTACAGGTTTGGCCTGTTGTACAGAAAGGATGAGTTAATTATTAGGGTTAGGGTCTAACTCTGATGTGAGGGTGAGTGTGAAATTGCGTTTCCATGTTGAGGAGATCCCTAGGTGTTTCTGGTGCTGACGCTTTGCATATAGGTACAGGCATCAGTTTTAGAATTAAAATTTTGTATTCTCTCTGGTATACAGAGCATTTGCATTATGGATACAGTTAGCTTCTGGGTCTGATGTGATGGGGAGCGCAAGATGGTGGTTCAGATTTCTGGTGAGGTATGATTGACGTCAATGATCAAAGTGAGGATTCAGGACCACGAGCAAGGACAAGGGTTAGGGTTAGGTTTTTGGGTAGCTGTAGGGGCAGGGTATTCGTAAGTTTAGACTGAGGGTGTATACCAAAGTTAGGGCAACTGTCCAATTCAGTCGGAGGATTAGAGTGAGGCAAGGGTGACATCCATGGTGATGGTGGAGGGTCAGGCCACAGGTATGTGCTAGGGCTGGGTTAGGTAATTGTTAAAGTGTATGCGGTGGATGGGGATATGTTTAGATTTATTATCCTACTCTGACGTGTCGGCAAAGGCCAGTTTGGACTTCATCATTAAGGTATGGCATCAGTGACATCAATGCTGATGGTGAGCATTCAGGTTAAGGAAACTTGGCTAGGGTTACGGTTTTCTGGAAGGAAAGGTCTATGCAGAAAATATGGTTATGGACAGAATTATGGTGCAATTCTGATATGAGGGCAACTGTGAGATCGAGTCAGAGGACTAAGGGAGTCATAGTTGTTAGCAAGTGTGATGGTGAAGAATCTGGTTCATGGGTCAGACCTAGGGTTAGGGTTATGTGTTCGATAAGGAGGACGGGTGAGACAGGGTTGCAGTTAGAAATCGGATCCGCCTCTGATGTGAGGGTGAGTGCAAGAATAAGTTTAAGGTTTAAAGTGAAGTGAGGGTGACATCAATGATGAAGGTGAAGTGTCACATCCTGGCACCAGGGATAGGGTTAGCATTAGTTATAAGGTAAGAAGTATGCGGAAGTTTGAGTGACAGTTAGAGTTCTGATCCAACTCTGACATGAGGGCAGTGGCCAGAACGAGCTTCAGTATTTTGGGGAGGAATGACAGACGTCAATGCTGATGGTGGCGGTTCAGTGAAAGGGGCCTGTGATAGGGTTAGGGTTATCTGTAAGAGAAAATCTTTGCGGAAGAGACGGTTACAGAGAGAATTAGGGTTCTCTTCTGATGTGAGTGTGAGCGTGAGATTCTAGCTCAGTGTTAAGATGTGTCATAATTGACATCAATGTTGCAGGTGAAACATCTAGTCCAGGGCTTGTCGCAGGGGTTAGGGATATGTGTTCAGTAAGATTTACAAGAATATCGAGTTACATGTAGAGTTCACATCTGACCCTGACATGAGGGTGAGGGCCACCTTCAGCTTCAGGATTATGGTGCGGCATTACAGACGTTGAAGCTGAGGGTGTCAGTTCAGGTAAAGTGCCCAGGGCTAGAGTTAGTGTATTGTGTTCTATAAGGGGTACAGGAAGGATAGGGTTATGGAAAAATTTCGGGTTTATCTCTGATGGGATGGCAATTGCGGAATTGAGGTTAAGGGTTATGATGAAGCACTGGTGATGCCAATGTTTATGGTGAAGGGGCAGGTCAACGAGTCATGGCTAAGGCAAGAATAACTGGTTTGGGCTGTTGTACAGAAAATATAAGTTAATTATTAGGGTTAGGATCTTGAACTGATGTGAATGCGAGTGTGAAATTGTGTTTCCGTGTTGAGGAGATCCCGGGGTGTCTCTGATACTGACGCTTTGGGTATAGGTCCAGTCATCAGTTTTAGGGTTAAAATTTTGTGTTTTCTCTGGTATACAGAGACATTCACATTATGGATAGAGTTAGCTTCTGAGTCTGATGTGACGGGGAGCACATGATGGTGGATCAGGATATGGTGAGATGATGTCAATGATCAAGGTGAGGTGTCAGGGCCACTAGCCAGGGGTAGGGTTAGGGTTAGGATTTTGGAAAGCTGTAGGGGCAGATTATGGGTACGTTTAGACTGAGGGTACTTCTCCAAGGTTAGGGCAATTGTCCAATTCAGTCACAGGATTACAGTGAGGCCAGGGTGACATCCATAGTGATGATGGAGGGTCAGGCCACAGTTATGAGCTAGGGTTAGGATTAGGTAATTGTTAAACTGTATGCGGTGAATGGGTTTACGTTTAGATTTAGGATCCTACCCTGACGTGTGGACGAATGCCAGTTTGGGCTTCATCATTAAGGTATGGCATCAGTGACATCAATGCTGACGGTGAGCATTCAAGTTAAGGAACCTGGTCTAGGGTTAGAGTTTTCTGTAAGCAAACGTCTTTGCATGTCTCTGCAGAAAATATGGTTATGGACAGAATTAGGGTACAATTATGATGTGAGGGCGAGTGTGAGATCGAGTCAGAGGATTAAGGGGGTCATAGTTGATAGCATGGGTGTAGGTGAAGAATCTGGTTCAAGGGTCAGATCTAGAGTTAGGGTTATGTGTTTGATAAGGTGTACGGGTGAGATAGGGTTGCAGTTAGAATTCGGATCAGCCTCTTATTTGCCGGTGAGTTCAAGAATAAGTTTAAGATTTATGGGGAACTGAGGGTGACATCAATGATGAAGGTGAAGTGTCAGATCCAGGCACTAGGTATAGGGTTAGCGTTAGTTGTAAGGTAAGGTGTATGCGGAAAATGGAGTAACAGTTAGAGTTCTGATCCTTCTCTGACATGAGGGCAGTGGCCAGAACGAGCTTCAGGATTATGGGTAGGAATGACAGACGTCGATGCTGATGGTGGCGCTTCAGTGAATAGGGCCTGGTATAGGGTTACTTTTTCTGTAAGAGAAAATCCATGCGGAAGAGATGATTACCGAGAGCATCAGGGTTTTCTTATGATGTGAGTGTAAGTGTGAGATTCAAGCTCAGTGTTAAGATGTGTCGTAGTTGACATCAATGTTGCACGTGAAAAATCTATTCCAGGGCTTGTTGCTACGGTTACGTTAGGTGTTCAGTAGGATGTACAGGAATATGGAGTTACATGTAGAGTTCGCATCTGAGCCTGACGTGACGGCAAGGGTCACCATGAGCTTCAGGCATATTGGGCGGCATGACAGACGTTGAAGCTGATGGTGTCCGTTCTGGTAAAGTGCCCAGGGATAGAATAAGTTTATTATGTTCTGTAAGGTGTATAGGAAGTTTAGGTTTATGGAAAGATTTCGGGTTTGTCTCTGATGGGAGGGCATGCGCGGGATTGAGGTTAAGGATTACGTTGAAGCGCGGGTGATGCCAATGTTTACGGTGAAGGGGCAGGTCCAAGAGTCATGGCTAGGGTTTGAATTACTGGTTTGGGCTGTTGTACAGAAAGGATAAGTTAATTATTACCGTTGGGATCTAGCTCTGATGTGAGTGCGAGTGTGAAATTGCGTTTCCGTGTTGAGGAGATCCCTGGGAGTCTCTGATGCTGACACTTTGCATATAGGTCCACGCATCAGTTTTAGGGTTAAAATTTTGTGTTCTCTCTGTTATACAGAGACATTCGCATATGGATAGAGTTAGCTTCTTGGGCTGATGTGACAGGAAGCTAAAGATGGTGGATAAGGTTTATGGTGAGGCATGGTTGACGACAATGGACATGGTGAGGTGTCAGGAACACGAGTCAGAACTATGGTTAGGGTTAGGTTTTTGGAAAGCTGTAGGGGCAGGGTATTGGTATGTTTAGACTGAGGGTCCTTCTCCAAGGTTAGGGCAACTGTCCAATTCAGTCGCAGGTTTACAGTGAGGCAAGGGTGACATCCATGGTGATGGTGGAGGGTCATGCCACAGGTATGTGCTAGTGTTAGGGTTAGGTAATTTTTAAGGTGTATGCGGTGGATGGGGTTATGTTTTGATTTAGGATCCTACTCTGATGTGTGGGCAAAGGCCAGTTTGGACTTCATCATTAAGATGTGGCATCGGTGACATCAATACTGACGGTGAGCATTCAGGTTAAGGAATCTGGGCTAGGGTTAAGCTTTTCTGTAAGGAAAAGTCTATGCAGAAAATATGGCTTTGGACAGAATTAGGGTTTAATTCTTATGTGAGGGCAGGTGTGATTTCGAGTCAGAGGATTAAGGGAGTAATAGATGAAAGCAACAGTTAAGGTGAAGAATGTGGTTAAAGGTTCAGATCTAGAGTTAGGGTTGTGTTCGATAAGGAATATGGGTAAGATAGGGTTGTTGTTAGACTTCAGATCGCCGCTGATGTGAGGCTGATTGCAAGAATAAGTTAAACGTTTAAGGTGAAGTTAGGGTGACATCAATGATGAAGGTGAAGTGTCAGAACCTGGGACCAGGTTTAGGATTAGCATTAGTTGTAATATAAGGAGTATGCGGAAGATTGAGTGACAGTTAGAGTTCTGACGCGACTCTGACATGAGGGCAGTGGCCAGAACTAGCTTCAGGATTATGGGGAGGAATGACAGATATTGATGCTGATGGTGGCGGTTCACTGAATGGTGCCTGGGATAGGGTAAGTTTTATCTGTAAGAGAAAATCTTTGCAGAAGAGAAGGTTATCGAGAGAATTAGGGTTCTCTTCTAATGTGAGTGCGAGTGTGAGATTCAAGGTCCGAGTTAAGATGTGTCGTAGTTGACATCAATGTTTGCAGGTGAAGAATCTAGTCGAGTGCTTGGCGCAACGGTTAGGGTTAGGTGTACAGTAAGATTTACAGTGATATGGAGTAACATTTAGAGGTCGCATCTGACCCTGACCTTAGGACTAGTGCCACCTTGAGCTTCAGGCTTATGCTGCGGCATAACAGTCGCTGAAGCTGATTGTGTCGGTTCAGGTAAAGTGCACAGGGCTAGAGTACGTTTATTGTGTTCTGTAAGGTGTGCAGGAAGGATAGGGTTATGGAAAGATTTCGGGTTTGTCTCTGATGGGAGGGCAAGTACGGGATTTAGGTTAAGGATTCCGATGAAGCGTGGGTGATGCCAATGGTAATGGTGAAGGGCAGGTTCAAGAGTCATGGCTAGGGTTAGAATTACTGGTTTGGGCTGTTGTACAGAAAGGATGAGTTAATTATTATGGTTAGGTTCTAGCTCTGATGTGAGTGCGAGTGTGAAATTGCGTTTCTGTGTTGAGGAGATCCCTGGGAGTCTCTGATGCTGACACTTTGCATATAGGTCCACGCATCAGTTTTAGGGTTAAAATTTTGTGTTCTCTGGTATACAGAGACATTCGCATATGGATAGAGTTATCTTCTTGGGCTGATGTGACGGGAATCTAAAGATGGTGGATAAGGTTTATGGTGAGGCATGGTTGACGACAATGGACATAGTGAGGTGTCAGGAACACGAGTCAGGACTATGGTTAGGGTTAGGTTTTTGGAAAGCTGTAGGGGCAGGGTATTGGCATGTTTAGACTGAGGGTCCTTCTCCAAGTTTAGGGCAACTGTTCAATTCAGTCGCAGGTTTACAGTGAGGCAAGTGTGACATCCATGGTGATGGTGGAGGGTCATGCCACACATATGTGCTAGTGTTAGGGTTAGGTAATTGTTAAGGTGTATGCGGTGGATGGGGTTATGTTTAGATTTAGGTTCCTACTCTGACGTGTGGGCGAAGGAGAGTTTGGACTTCATCATTAACGCATGTCATCGGTGACATCAATGCTGACGGTGAGCATTCATATTAAGGAACCTGGGCTAGAGAAAGGGTTTTCTTTAAGTAATTGTCTATGAAGAAAATATGCTTAAGGACATAATTAGGGTGCAATTCTGATTTGAGGACGAGTGTGAGATCGAGTCAGAGGTTTAAGGGAGTCATAGTTGATTGCAGCGGTGAATGTGAAGAATCTGGTTCAAGGGTCATATCTAGGTTTAAGGTTATGTGTTCGATAAGGAGTACGGGTGAAATAGAATTGCAATTAGAATTCGATCCGCCTCTGATGTGAGGGTGAGTGCAAGAATAAGTTTAGGTTTTAAGGTGAAGTGAGTGTGACATCAATGATGAAGGTGAAGTGTCAGATCCTGGCACCAGGGATAGGCTTCACATTAGTTGTAAGGTACGGAGTATTAGGTACCTAGAGTGATATTTAGAGTTCTGGTCCAACCGTGACATGAGCGCAGTGGCCAGAACAAGCTTCAGGATTATGGGGAGGAATGACAGACGTCGATGTAGATGGTGGCGGTTCAGTGAAAGGGGCCTGGGATAGAGTTAGGGTTCTCTGTAACAGATAATCTATGCCGTTTAGATGGTTACCGAGAGAATTTGTGTTCTCTTCTGATGTGAGTGCGAGTGTGAGATTCAATCTCCCAGTTAAGATGTGTTATTGTTGATATCAATGTTGCAGGTGAAGAATCTAGTCCAGGGCTTGCCGCTAGGGGTAGGTTTAGGTGCTCAGTAAGATTTGAAGGATTATGGAGTTACATTTAGATTTCGCATCTGGCACTGTCATGTCGGTGAAGGCCTACTTCAGCTTCAGGCTTGTGGTGAGGCATGACAGACGTTGAAACTGATTGTGTCGGTTCAGGTAAAGTGCCCAGGGCTTGAGTAAGTGTATTGTGTTCTGTAAGCTGTACAGGAAGTATACGGTTATGGAAAGAATTCGGGTTTTTCTCTGATGGGAGGGCACGTGCAGGATTTCTGTTAAGGATTACGATGAAGTGGGGGTGATTCCAATGGTTACGGTGATGGGGAAAGTCCACGAGTCATGCCTAGGTATAGAATTATTGGTTTGGGCTGTGTACACAAAGGATAAGTTAATTATTTGGGTTGGGGTCTAGCTCTGATGTGAGTGCCAGTGTGAAATTGCGTTTCCATGTTGAGGAGATCTCTGGGTGTCTCTGATGCTGACGCTTTGCGTATAGGTCCAGGCATAAGTTTTAGGAGTAAAATTTTGTGTTCTCTCTGGTATAGAGAGACATTCGCATTATGGATAGAGTTAGCTTCTGGCGCTGATGTGGAGCGAAGATTGTGGATCAGGATTATGGTGAGGCATGGTTTACGTCAATGGTCAAGGTGAGGTGTCAGAACCATGAGCCAGGGCTAGGGTTAGGGTTAGGTTTTTGGAAGGCTGTAGGGGCAGGATATTGGTATGTATACAAGGAGGGTCCATCTCCAAGGTTAGGGTAACTGTCCAATTCAGTCGCAGAATTACAGTGTGGCAAGTGTGACATCCATGGTGATGGTATACGGTCTGGCCACAGGTATGTTCTAGGTTTAGGGTTACGTACTTTTTAAAGTGTATGCAGTGGATGGGGTTATGTTTAGATTTAGGAAACTACTCTTCCCTGTGGGCGAAGGCCAGTTTGGTCTTCATCATTAATGTATGGCATAGGTGACATCAATGCTGATGTCATTCATATTAAGTAACCTGGGCTAGGTTTAGGGTTTTCTGTAAGGAAATGTCTATGCAGAAAATATGGATATAGACAGAATTAGGGTGCAATTCTTATGTGAGGGCGTGTGAGAGATCGAGTCAGGGGATTAAGGGAGTCATAGTTGATAGCAGTGGTGAAGGTGAAGAATCTGATTCAAGGGACAGATCTAGGGTTAGGGTTATGTGTTCGATAAGGAGTACGGGTGATATAAGTTTGCAGTTAGAATTCGCATCCGCCTCTGATGTGAGGGTGAGTGCAAGTGTAAGTTTAAGGTTTAAGGTGAAGTGAGTGTGACATCAATGATGTATGTGTAGTGTCAGATCTTGGCACCAGTAATAGGGTTAGCATTGGTTGTAAGTTAAGGAGTATGCAGAAGATTGAGTGACAGCTGCGTTCTGATACGACTCTGACAGAAGGGCAGTGGCAGAAGAGCTTCAGAATTATGGGAAGGAATGACAGACGTCGATGCTGATGGTGACGGTTCAGTGAAAGGGGCCCGGGATAGCGTTACAGTTAGTGTAAGAAAATGTATACGTAAGGGACGCTTACTGAGAGAATTTGGGTTCTATTCTGATGTGAGTGTGAGTGTGAGATTCAAGATCAGTGTTAAGATGTGTCGTAGTTGACATCAATGTTGCAGGTGATGAATCTAGTCCAGAGCTTGGCCTTAGCGTTAGGGTTAGGTGTTCAGTAGGATTTACAGGAATATGGAGTTTCATGTAGAGTTTGCATGTGACCCTGACATGAGGGTAAGGGGCACCTTCAGCTTCAGAATTACGGTGTGGCATTACAGACGTTGAAGCTGATAGTGTCGGTTCTGGTAAAGTGCGCAGGGCTTGAGTAAGTGTATTGTGTTCTGTAAAGAGTATAGGAAGGATAGAGTTATGGAAAGATTTTGGGTTTGTCTCTGATGGGAGGGCAAGCGAGGGATTTATATGAAGGATTACAATGAAGCGCGGGTGATTCCAATGGTTATGGTGAATGGGCAACTCCACGAGTCATGGCTAGGGTTAGAATTACTGGTTTGGGCTGTTGCACAGAAAGGATAAGTTAATTATTAGGGTAAGGATCTAGCTCTGATGTGAGCGTGAGTGTGAAATTGGGTTTCCGTGTTGAGGAAATCCCTGGGTGTCTCTGTTGCTGACGCTTTTCGAATAGGTCCAGGTATCAGTTTTAGGGTTAAAATTTTTTGTTCTCTCTGGTATACAGAGACATTCGCATTGCAGATAGTTAGCTTCTGAGTCTGATGTGAAGTGGAGTGCAAGATTGTGGATCAGGTTCATGGTGAGGCGTGGTTGACATCAAAGGACAAGGTGAGGTGTCAGGAACAAGAGCCAGGGCTAGGTTTAGGGTTAGGTTTTGGAAAGCTGTAGGGGCAGGGTATTGGTACGTTTAGACTGAGGGTCCTTCTCCAAGGTTAGGGCAACTGTTGAATTCTGTCGCAGGACTATAGTGAGGCAAGGGTGACACCCATGGTTATTGTGGAGGTTCAGGCCATAGGTATGTGCAACGTTCAGGGTTAGGTAATTGTTAAAGTGTATGCGGTGAATGGGGTTATGTTTAGATTTAGGATCCTACTCTGATGTGTGGGCAAAGGCCAGTTTGGACTTCATCGTTAAGGTATGGCACATGTGACATCAATGCTGACGGTGAGTATTCAGGTTAAGGAACCTGGGCTAGGGTTAGAGTTTTCTGTAGGGAAGGTCTATGCAGGTCTATGCAGATAATATGGTTATGGACAGAATTAGGGTGTAATTCTGAATTTTGGGCGAGTGGAGATCGAATCAGTGGATTAAGGGAGTCATAGTTGATAGAAACGCTGAAGGTGAAGAATCTGGTTCAAGGGTCAGATCTAGGGTTAGGGTTATGTGTTTTATAAGGAGTACGGGAGAGATAGGGTTGCAGTTAGAATTCGGATCCGCCTCTGATGTGACGGTTAGTGCAAGAATAAGTTTACGGTTTAAGGTGAACTGAGGGTGACATCTATGATGAAGGTGAAGCATCAGATCCTGGCACCAGGGATAGGGTTAGCATTAGTTGTAAGGTAAGGCGTATGTGGAAGGTGTCTGAGAGTTAAAGCTCTGATCCAACTCTGACATGTGGGTAGTGGCCATTATGAGATTCAGGATTATGGGGAGGAAAGAGTGATGTCGATGCTGAGGGGGCGGTTCAGTGAAAGAGGCCTGGGATTGCGTTAGGCTTATCTTTAAGAGAAAATCTATATGCAAAAGATGGTTTCAGAGAGAATTAGGGTTCTCTTCTAATGTGAGTGCGAGTGTGAGATTCAAGCTCAGTGTAAAGATGTGTCGTAGTTGACATTAATGTTGCATGTGAAGAATCTAGTCCAGGGCTTGGCGCTAGGATTATGGTTATTTGTTGAGTAAGATTTACAAGAATATGGAGTTACATTTAGAGTTCACATCTGACCGTGACGTGAGGGCGAGGGCCACGTTGAGCTTCAGGCTTATAGTGCGGCATGAGAGAAGTTGAAGATGATGATGTAGGTTCTGGAAAAGTGCCCAGTTCTAGAGTAAGTTTATTGTGTTCTATAAGGTGTACAGGAAGGACAGGGTTATAGAAACATTTCGGGTTTTTCTCTGATGGGAGGACAAGTCCGGGATTGAGGTTAAGAATTACAATGAAGCGCGTGTGATGCAAATGGTTATGGTGAAGGCGCAGGTCCAAGAGTCATGGCTAAGGTTAGAATCTCTGGTTTGCTCTTGCACAGAAAGGATGAGTTAATTATTTGGGTTAGGGTCTAGCTCTGATGTGAGTGCGAGTGTGAAATTGCGATTCCATGTTGAGGAGATCCCTGGGTGTCTCTGAGGCTGACGCTTTCCATATAGGTCCAGGCATCAGTTTTAGGGTTAAAATTTTGTGTTCTCTCTGGCATACAGAGACATTCGCATTATGGATGGAATTAGCTCTCAGTCTGATGTGATGCGGAGCGCAAGATGGTGGATCAGGTTTATGGTGAGGCATGGTTGACGTCAATGGTCAAGGTGAGGTGTCAGAACCACGAGCCAGGGCTAGGGTTAGAGTTAGTTTTTTGGAAAGCTGTAGGGGCACGGTATTGGTACGTTTAGACTGAGGGTCCTTCTCCAAGGTTAGGGCAACAGTCCAATTCAGTCGCAGGATTACAGTGAGACAAGTGTGACATCCATGGTGATTATTGAGGGTCAGGCCACAGGTATGTGCTAGGGTTACGGTTAGGTAATTGTTAAAGTGTATGCAGTGGATGGGGTTATGTTTAGATTTAGGATCCCTCTCTGACCTGTGGGCAAATGCCAGTTTGGTCTTCATAATTAAGGTATGGCATTGGTTATATCAATGCTGACGTTGAGCATTCAGGTTACTTAACCTGGGCTATGGTTAGGCTTTTCTGTAAGGAAAACTCTATGCAGAAAATATGGGTATGGACAGAATTAGGGTGCAATTCTGAGTGAGTGCGAGTGTGAGTTCGAGTCAGAGGATTAAGGGAGTCAGAGATGATAGCAACGGTGAAGGTGAAGAATGAGGTTCAAGGGTCAGATCTAAGGATAGGTTTATGTGTTCGATTAGGTGTACGGGTGAGATAGTGTTGCAGTTAGAATTTGTATCCGCCTCTGATATGAGGGTGAGTTCAAGAATAAATTTAAGGTTTAAGGTGATGTGAGGCTGACATCAATGATGAAGGTGAAGTGTCAGATCCTGGGCCCAGGGATAGGGTTAGCATTAGTTGTAAGGTAAGGAGTATGCGGAAGAGTGAGTGACAGTTAGAGTTCTGATCCGACTCTGACTTGAGGGTAGTGGCCAGAAGGAGCTTCAGGAATATGGGGAGTAATGACAGACATCGATGCTGATGGTGGCGGTTCAGTGAATGGGGCCTGGGATAGGGTTAGGATTATATGTAAGAGAAAAATCTATGTGGAAGAGACGGTTACCGAGAGAATTAGGGTTCTCTTCTGATGTGAGTGCGAGTGTGAGATTCAAGCTCACTGTTAAGATGTGTTGTAGTTGACATCAATGTTGCAGGTGAAGAATCTAGTCCACGGCTTTGCTCTAGGGTTACGGTTAGGGGTTCAGTAAGATGTAAAAAAATATGGAGTTATATTTAGAGTTCGCATCTGACCCTGAGGTGAGGGCGAGGGCCACCTTGAGCTTCAGGCTTACGGTGCGGCATGACAGTCGTTGAAGCTGATGGTGTCGGTTCAGGTAAATTGCCCAGGGCTAGAGTAATTTTATTGTGTTCTGTAAGGTGTACAGGAAGGATAGGGTTATGGAAAGATTTCGAGTTTTTCTCTGATGGGTGGCCATGTGCGGGATTGACGTTATATATTACGATGAAGCGCGGGTGGTGCCAATGGTTACGTTGAAGGGGCAGTTCCAAGAGTCATGGCTAGGGTTCGAATTACTGGTTTGGGCTGTTGTACAGAAAGGATAAGATAATTATTAGGGTTAGGGTCAAGTTCAGAGGTGAGTGTGAGAGTAAAATTTTGTTTCTGTGTTGAGGAGATCCCTGGATGTCTCTGATGCTGACGTTTTGGTATATGTCCGTTCATGAGTTTTAGGGTTAAAATTTTGTGTTCTCTCTAGTATACAGAGACATTCGATTTTGTGGATAGAGTTAGCTTCCGGGTCTGATGTGATGGGTAGTACAAGAGGGTGGATCAGGTTTATGGTGAGGCATGGTGGACGTCGATGTTCAAGGCGAGGTGTCAGGACCACGAGCCAGGGCTACGGTTAGGGTTAGGTATTTGCAAAGTTGTAGTGGCAGGTTATTGGTTCGTTGAGACTGAGGGTGCCTCTCCAAGGTTAGGGCGACTGTGCAATTCAGTCGCAGGATTACAGTGAGGCAAGGGTGATATCCATGGTAATGGTGGTGGGTCAGGCCACAGGTATGTGGTAGGGTTAGGGTTATGTAATTGTTAAAGTGTATGCGGTGGATGTTGCTATGTTTAGATTAAGGATACTACACTGACGTATGGGCGAAGGCCAGTTTGGACTTCAGCATTAATATATGGCATCGATGACATAAACGCTGACGGTGAGTATTCAGGTTAAGGAACCTGGGTAGGGTTAGGGTTTTCTGTAAGGAAAGGTCTATGCAGAAAATATGGATATGGACAGAATTAGTGTGCATTTCTGATGTGAGATCGAGTCAGAGGATTAAGGGAGTCATAGTTGATATCAACGGTGAAGGTGAAGAATCTGGTTCAGGGGTCTGATCTAGGGTTATGTTTATGTGTTTGATAAGCAGTATGGGTGAGATAGGGTTGCAGTTAGAATTCGGATCCACCTCTGATTTGAGGGTGAGGGAAAGAATCAGTTTAAGTTTTAAGGTGAAGTGAAGGTGTAATCAATGATGGTGAAGTGTCAGATCCTGTCACCAGGGATAGGGTTAGCATTAGTTGTAACGTAAGGAGTTTGCGGAAGACTGAGTTACAGTAAGAGTTCTGATCCGAATCTGACATGAGTGCATTGGCCAGAACGAGCTTCAGGATTACGAGGAGGAATGACAGACATCGATGCTGATGGTCACGGTTCAGTGAAAGGGGCCTGGGTAGGGTTAGGGTTATCTGTGAGAGAAAATCCATGCAGAATAAATGGTTACCTTCAGAATAAGGGTTCTCTTCCGATGTGAGTGTGACTGTGAGATTCAAGCTCAGTGTTAAGATGTGTCGTAGTTGACATCAATGTTGCACATGATGAATCTAGTCGAGGGCTTGATGGTTAGGGTTACGTGTTCAGTAAGATTTACAGGAATATGCAATTACATTTAGAGTTCACATCTGAATCTGACCCTGACATGAGGACGAGGGCCACCTTGAGCTTCAGACTTATGGTGCAGCATGACTGACATTGAAGCTGATGGTGTCAGTTCCGGTTAAGTGCCCAGGAGTAGAGTAAGTTTATAGTGTACTGTAAGGTGTACAGGAAGGATTGGGTTATGGAAAGATTTCGGGTTTGTCTGTGATGGGAGAGCAAGTGCAGGATTGAGGTTAACGATTATGATGAAGCGCGGCTGATGCCAATGGTTACAGTGAAGAAGCAGGTCCAAGAGTCTTGGCTAGGGTTAGAAATACTGGTTTGGGCTGTTGTACAGAAAGGTAAGTTAATTATTAGGGTTAGGGTCTACCTTTGATGTGAGTGCGAGTGAGTAATTGCGTTTCCTGGTTGAGGAGAGCCCTGGGTGTCTCTGATGCTGATGCTTTGCTTATAGGTTCAGGCATCACTTTAAGGGTTAAAATTATGTGATCTCTCTGGGATACGGAGACATTCGCAATACAGATAGAGTTAGCTTCTGGGTCTGATGTCACAGGGAGCGCAAGATGGTGGATCATGTTGATGATGAGGCATGGTTGACGTCAATGGTCAAGGTGAGGTGTCAGGACCAAGAGCCAGGGCTAGGGTTAGGGTTTGGTTTTTGTAAAGCTGTAGTTGCAGGATATTAGTACGTTTAGACTGAGTGTCCTTCTCCAAGGTTATGGCAACTGTCCAATTCATTCACAGGATTACAGTGAGGCAAGGGTGATATCCATGGTGATGGTGGAGGGTCAGGCCACAGGTATGTGCTCGGATTAGGGTTATGTATTTGTTAAAGTGTATGCGGTGGATGGGGTGATGTTTAGACTTAGGATCCTACTCTGACGTGTGGGCGAAGGCCAGTTTGGACTTCATCATTAAAGAATGGCATCGGTGACATCAATGCTGACTGTGAGCATTCAGGTTAAAGAACCTGGGCTAGGGTTAGAATTTTCTGTAAGGAAAGGTCTATGCAGAAAATATGGTTATGGACAGAATTAGGGTGCAATTCTGATGTGATGTCGAGTGTGAAATCGAGTCAGAGGATTAAGGGAATCCTAGTTGATAGCAACAGCGAAGGTGAAGAATCTGGTTCAAGGGTCAGATCTAGGGTTAAGGTTATGTTTTCGATAAGGAGTATGTTTGAGATAGGGTTGCAGTTAGAATTCGGATCCGCCCCTAATGTGAGGGTGAGTGCAAGAATAAGGTTAAGGTTGAAGGTGAACTGAGGGTGACATCAATAATGAAGGTGAAGTGTCAGTTCCTGGCACAGGGTATAGGGTTAGTATTAGTTGTTAGGTAAGGTGTATGCGGAAGGTTGAGTGACAGTTAGAGTTCTGGCCCGAACTTGTCATGAGGGCAGTGGACAGAACGAGCTTCAGGATTATGGGGAGGAGTGAGAGGCTTTGATGCTCATGGTGGAGGTACAGTGAAAGGGGACTTGGATAGGATTAGGGTTAACTGTAAGAGAAAATCCATGCGGATGAAACGGTTACCGAGAGAATTAGGGTTCTCTTCTGATGTGAGTGTGAGTGTGAGATTCAAGCTCCGTGTTAAGATGTGTCATAGTTGACACCAATGTTGCATGTGAAGAATCTAGTCCAGGGCTTGGCGCTAGGGTTAGCGTTAGGTGGTCAGTAAGTTTTTGAGGAATATGGAGTTACATTTAGAGTTCACATCTGAGCCTGAAGTGAGGTCCAGGGCCACCTTCAGCTTCAGGCTTATGGTGCGGCATGACAGAAGATGAAGCTGATGGTGTCGGTTCAGGTAAAGTGCCCAGGGGTAGAGTAAGTATATTGTGTACTGTAAGGTGTAGAGGAAGGATTGGGTTATGGAAAGATTTTGGGTTTGTCTCTGATGGGAGGGCAAGTGCGGGATTGAGTTTCAGGATTACAATGAAGTGGGGGTGATGCCAATGGTTACAGTGAAGGGGCAGGTACAAGAGACATGGCTATGGTTAGAATTGCTGGTTTGGGCTGTTGTACAGAAAGGATAAGTTAATTATTATGGTTAGGGTGTAGCTCAAATGTGAGTGCAAGTGTGAAATTGGGTTTCCGTGTTGAGGAGATCCCTGTGTGTCTCTGATGCTGATGCTTTGCGTATAGTTCCAGACATCAGATTTAGAGTTAAAATTTAGTGTTCTCTCTGGTAAACAGAGACATTCGCATTATGGGTAGAGTTAGCTTCTGGGTCTGATGTGATGGGGAGCGCACGATGGTGGATCAGGTTTATGGTGAGGCATGGTTGATGTCAATGGTCAAGGTGAGCTGGCAGGACCACGAGCCAAGGGTAGGGTGAGGGTGAGGTTATAGGAAAGCTGTAAGGTCAGGGTATTGGTATGTTTAGACAGAGGGTCCTCCTCCAAATTTAGGGCCACTGTCAAATTCAGTCACACGATAACAGAAGGCAAGGGTGACATTCATAGTGATGGAGGAGGGTCAGTCCACAGGAATATGCTACAGTTAGTGTTAGGTAATTGTTAAAGTGTATGCGGTGCATGGAGTTATGCTTAGGTAGAGGATCCTACTCTGACGTTAGGAAGAAGGCCAGTTTGGGCTTCATCATTAAGGTATGGCATCGGTGACATCAATGCTGATGGTGAGCATTCAGGTTAAGGTACCTGGGCGAGGGTTAGGGTTATCTGTAAGGAAAGGTCTATGCAGAAAATGTGGTTATGGACAGAATTACGGTGCAATTCTGATATGAGGGCGTGTGGGAGATCGATTCAGAGGATTAAGGGAGTCATAGTTGATAGCAACCGTAAAGGTGAAGTATCTGGTTCAAGGGTCAGATCTAGGGTTAGGGTTATGTGTTCTATAAGGAGTACCGGTGAGAAAGGGTTGCAGTTAAAATTCGGATCCGCCTCTGATGTGAGGGTGAGTGCAAGTATAAGTTTAAGGATTAAGGTGAACTGAGGGTGAAATCAATGATGAAGGTGAAGTTTCAGATCCTGGCACCAGGGATAGGCTTAGCATTAGTTGTAAGGTAAGGAGTATGCGGAAGATTGAGTGACAGAGTTCTGATCCGACTCTGACATGAGGGCAATGGTCAGAATGAGCTTCAGTATTATGGGGAGTAATGACAGACATCGATGCTGATGGTGGCGGTTCAGTGAAAGGGTCCTGGGGTAGGGTAAGGGTTATCTGTAAGACAATATCTATGCAGAAGAGACGGTTACCGAGAGAATTAGGGTTCTCTTCTGATATGAGTGCGAGTGTGAGTTTCAAGCTCAGTGTTAAGATGTGTCGTAGTTGACATCAATGTTGCACGTGATGAATCTAGTCCAGGGCTTGTCTCTATGGTTAGGGTTAGGTGTTCAGTAAGATTTACAGGAATATGCAATTACATTTCGAGTTTGCATCTGACCCTGACGTAAGGCGAGGGGCACCTTGAGCTTCAGACTTATGATACGGCATGACTGACGCTGAAGCTGATGGTGTCTGTTCAGGTAAAGTGCCCAGGCTAGTGTAAGTCTATTGTGTTCTGTAAGGTGTACAGGAACGACAGGGTTATGGGTAGATTTCGGGTTTGTCTCTGATAGGAGGGCAAGTGCGGGATTGAGGTTAAGTATTACAAGGAAGCCCAGGTGATGCCAATGGTTACGGTGAAGGGGCAGGTCCAAGAGTCATGGCTACGGTTTGAGTTACAGGTTTTTGCTGTTTCTACAGAAAGGATGAGTTAATTATTAGTGTTAGGGTCTAGCTCTGATATGAGTGCAAGTGTGAAATTGCGCTTCCGTGTTGAGGAGGTCCCTGGGTTTGTCTGATGCTGACGCTTTGCGTGTAGGTCCAGGCATCAGTTTTAGTGTTAAAATTTTGTGTTCTCTCTGGTATACAGAGACATTCGCATTATGGATAGTGTTAGCTTCTTTGTGTGATGTGAAAGGGAGCGAAATATGGTGGACCCGGTTTATGGTGATGAATGGTTGACGTCAATGGTCAAGGTGATGTGTCAGGACAACAAGCCCGGGCTACAGTTATGGTTAGGTTTTTGGAAAGCTGTAGGGGCAGATTATTGGCACGTGTAGAGTGACTGTCCTTCTCCAAGGTTAGGGCAAGAGTCCAATTCAGTCACAGGATTATAGTGAGGCAAGGGTGCCATCCATGGTGATATTTTAGGGTCAAGCCACAGGTGTGTGCTCTGGTTAGGGTTAGGTCATTGTTAAAGTGTATGCGATGGATGCGTTTATGTTTAGATTTATGATCCTACTCTGACATCTGGGCGAAGGCCATTTTAGACTTCATCATTAAGGTATGACCTTGGTGCCATCAATGCTGACGGTGCGCATTCAGGTTAAAGAACCTTGCTAGTGTTAGGGTTTTCTGTAAGGGAATATCTATGCAGAAAATATGCTTATAGACAGAATTAGGGTGCAATTCTGATGTGAGGGTGAGTGGGAGATCGAGTAGAGGATTAAGGGTGTCATATTTGATAGCAACGGTGAAGGTGAAGAATCTGTTTCAAGTGTCAGATCTAGGGTTAGGGTTATGTGTTCGATAAGTAGTACGGGTGAGATAGGGTTGCAGTTAGAATTTGGATCCGCCTCTGAAGTGAGGGTTAGTGCAAGAGTAAGTTTAAGATTTAAGGTGAATTGAGGGTGTCTTCAATTATGAAGGTGAAGTGTCAGATCTTGGCACCAGGGATAGGGTCAGCATTAGTTGTACAGTAAGGAGTATGCAGAAGTTTGAGTGACAGTTAGAGTTCTGATCCGACTCTGACATGAGGGCAGTGGCCAGAACGTGCTTCAGGATTATGGGGAGGAATGACAGACGTCGATGCTGATGGTGGCGGTTCAGTGAATTGGGCCTGGGATAGGGTAGCGTTATCTCTAAGTGAAAATCCATGCGCAAGAGACAGTTACTGAGAGAATTAGGGTTTCTCCTCTGATGTTAGTGCGAGTATGAGATTCAAGCTCTGTATTAAGATGTGTCGTAGTACACATCAATGTTGCATGTGAAGAATCCTGTCCAGGGCATGGCACTGGTGTTAGGGTTAGGTGTTCAGTAGGATTTACAGGAATATGGAGGTACATGTAGAGTTCGATTCTGACCCTGACGTGAGGGTAAGGGCCACCTTGAGCTTCAGGCTTACGGTGCGGCATGACAGACATTGAAGCTGACGGTGTCGGTTCAGGTAAAAAGTGCCCAGAGCTAGAGTAAGTTTATTGTGTTCTGGAAGGTGTACAGGAAGGATTGCGTAATGGAAAGTTTTCGGGTTTGTCTCTGATGGGACGGCAAGTGCGTAATTGAGGTTAAGGATTATGATGAAGCGCGGTTGATGCCAATGGTTACGGTGAAGGGGCAGGTCCAAGAGTCATGGCTTGGGTTAGAACTACAGTTTTGGGCTGCTGTACAGAAAGGATGCGTGAATAATTAGGCTTAGGGTCTAGCTCTGATGTGAGTGCGAGTGTGAAATTGCATTTCCGTGGTGAGGAGAACCCAGGGTGTCTCTGATGCTGACACTTTGTGTATAAGTCCATTCATCAGTTTTAGGGTTAAAATTTTGTGTTCTCTATGGTATACAGAGACTTTCACATTATGGATAGAGTTAGCTTCTGGGTCTGATGTGACGGGGAGCCTTAGAAGGTGGATCAGGTTTATGGTGAGGTATGGTTGACGTCAATGTTCAAGGTGAGGTGTCAGGACCATGAGCCAGAGCTTCAGTTAGGGTTATGTTTTCGAAAGCTGCACGGGCAGGGTATTGGTATGTTTAGACTGAGAGTCCTTCTCCAAGGTTAAGGCAACTATCCAATTCTGTGGCAGGATTACAGTGGGAAAGGGAGACATCCATGGTGATGGTGTACGGTCAGGCCAAAGGTATGTGCTGGTGTTAGGGTTAGGTACTTGTTAAAGTGTATGCAGTGGATGTAGTTATGTTTAGTTCAAGAACCTACTCTGACGTGTGGGTGAAGGACAGTTTGGACTTCATCATTAAGGTATGGCATTGGTGACATCAATGCTGATTGTGAGCATTCAGCTTAAGGAGCCTGGGTTAGGGTTAGAGTTTTCTGCAAGGAAATGTCTTTGCAGATTTATGCAGATAATATGGTTATGGACAGAGTGATGGTGCGCTTCTGAATTGAGGGCGAGTGTGAGATCGAGTCAGACCATTAAGGGAGTCATAGTGGTTAGCAACGGTGAGGTGAATATTCTGATTCAAGTGACAGATCTAGGATTAGGGTTATGTGTTCGATAAGGAGTACAGGTGAGATAGGGTTGCAGTAAGAATTCGGATCCGCGTCCAATGTTAGAGTCAGTGCACGAATAATTTTAATGTTTAAGTTCCAGTGAGGGTGACATCAATGATGAAGATGAATTGTCAGATCCTGGCACCAGGGATAGGGTTAGAATTACTTGTAAGGTAAGGAGTATGCCTAAGATTCAGTGACAGTTAGAGATCTGAACTGACTCTGACATGATTGTAGTTGCCAGAATGAGCTTCAGGATTATGGGGAGGAATGACAGACGTCGATGCTGATGGTGGCGGTTCAGTGAACGGGACTCGGATAGGGTTAGGGTTATCTGTAAGAGAAAGTCTATACGGAAGAGACGGTTACCGAGAGAATTATGGTTCTCCTCTGATGTGAGTGCGAGTGCGAGACTCAAGCTCAGTGTTATGATGTGTCGTAGTTGACATCAATGTTGCAGGTGAAGAATCTAGTGTAGGGCTTCGGGCTAGGGTTAGGGTTAGTTGTTCAGTAAGTTTTACAGGAATATGGAGTTACATTTAGATTTCGCATCAGACCCTGACGTGAGTGCGAGGGCAACCATGAGCTTCATGCTTATGGTGCAGTATGACAGAAGGTGAAGCTGATGGTGACTGTTCAGGTAAAGTGCCCAGGGCCAGAGAAAGTGTATTGTGTTCTGTAAGGTGTACAGGAACGATAAGGTTATGGAAAGATTTTGGGTTTGTCACTAATGGGAGGGCAAGTGTGGAATTGAGTTTATGGATTATGATGAAGCGCAGGTGATGCCAATGATTATGGTGAAGGGTCAGGTCCAAGAGTCATGGCTAGGGTTAGAATTACAGGTTTGGGCTGTTGTACAGAAAGGATGAGTTAATTATTTGGGTTAGGGTCTAGCTCTGATGTGAGTGCGACTGTGAAATTGCGTTTCCATGTTGAGGAGATCCCTGGTTGTCTCTGAGGCTGACTCTCTGCGTATAGGTTCAGGCATCAGTTTTAGTGTTAATATTTTGTGTTCTCTCTGGTATACAGAGACATTCACATGATGGATGGAGTTAGGTTCTGGGTCTGATGTGACAGGGAGCGCAACATGGTGGATCAGATTTATGGTGAGGCATGGTTGATGTCAATGGTCAAGGTGTGTGTCAGGACCACGAGCCAGGGCTAGGGTTAGGGTGAGGTTTTTGGAAAGCTGTAGGGGCAGGGTATTAGTACATTTAGACTGAGAGTCCTTCTCCAAGGTTAGGGCAACTGTCCAATTAAGTCGCAGGATTACAGTGAGGCCAGGGTGACATCCATGGTGATGGTGGGGGGTCAGGCCACAGGTATGTTTCTAGGGTTTGGGTTAGGTAATTGTTAAAGTGTATGCGGTACATTGGGTTATGTTTAGATTTAGGATCCTACTCTGACGTGTTTGCGAAGGCCAGTTTGGGCTTCATCATTAAGGTATGGCATCCGTGACATCAATGCTGACGGTGAGCATTCAGGTTAAGGAACCTGGGCTAGGGCTGGAGTTTTCTGAGAGGAAAGGTCTATGCAGGTCTATGCAGAATATATGGTTATGGACAGAAATACAGTGCAATTCTGATGTGAGGGTGAGTGTGAGATCGAGCCAGAGGATTAAGGGAGTTATAGTTGAAAGCAATGGTGAAGGTGAATAATCTTGTTCAAGGGTCAGATCTAGAGTTAGCGTTATGTGTTCGATTAGGAGTACTGGTGAGATAGGGTTGCAGTTAGAATTCATATCCTCCTCTGATGTGAGGGTGAGTGGAAGAATAAGTTTAAGATTTAAAGTGAAGTGAGGGTGACTTCAATGATGAAGGTGAGGTGTCTGATCCTGACACCGAGATAGGGTTAGCATTAATTGAAAGGTAATGAGTGTGCAGAAGATTGAGTGACATTTAGAGTTCTGATCTGACTCTGACATAAGGGCAGTGGCCAGAACAAGCTGCAGGATTATGGGGAGGAATGACAGACGTCGATGCTGATGGTGGCAGTTCAGTGAAAGGGGCCTCGGAAAGGGTTAGGGTTATCTGTAAGGGAAAATCTATGTGGAAGAGACATTTACCGAGAGAATTATGGTTCTCTTCTAATGTGAGTGCGAGTGTGAGTTTCAGGCTCCGAGTTAAGATGTGTCATAGCAGACATCAATGCTGCAGGTGAGGAATCTAGTCCAGGGCTTGGCGCTAGGGTTATGTTAAGTGTGCAGTAAGGTTTACAGGAATATAGAGTTACATTTAGAGTTCACATCTGACCCTGACCTGAGGTCGAGTGCCACCTTGAGCATCAGGGTTATGGTGCGGCATGACAGACGTTGAAGCTGATGTTGTCGGTTCAGGTAAAGTGCCCAGGGCTAGAGTAAGTGTATTGTATTCTGTAAGGTGTACAGGAAGTATAGGATTATGGAAAGATTTCGGGTTTTTCTCTGCTGGGAGAGCATGTGAGGATTGCGGTTAAGGATTATGATGAAGCGCGGGTGATGCCAATGTTTACGGTGAAGGGGCAGGTCCCAGAGTCATGGCTAGGAATAGAATTACTGGTTTGGGCTGTTGTACAGAAAGTATAAGTTAATTGTTAGGGTTATGGTCTAGCTCCGCAGTGAGTTGCGATTGTGAAATTGCGTTTCTGTGTTGAGGGGATCCCTGGGTGTCTCTGGTGCTGACGCTTTGCATATAGGTCCAGGCATCAGTTTTAGGTTTAAAATTTTGTGTTCTCTCATGTATAGATGTATTCGCTTTATGGATAGAGTTAGCTTCTGGGTCTGATGTGATGGGTAGTGAAGATGGTGGATCGGGTTTATGATGAGGCATTGTTGACGTCAATGGTCAAAGTGAGGTGTCAGGATGACGAGCCAGGCCTAGGGTTAGGGTTAGGGTTAGGTTTTTGGAAAGATGTAGTGGCCGGGTATTGGTACGTTTTGACTGAGGATCCTACTCCAAGATTAGGGCAACAGACCAATTCAGTCACAGGACTACAGTGAGGCAAGGGTGACATGCATGGTGATGGTGGATGGTCATGCCACAGGAATGCGCTAGGGATAGTGTTAGTTAATTGTTAAAGTGTATACGGTGGATAGGGTTGTGTTTAGATTTAGGATCCTACTCTGACGTGTGGGCGAAGGCCAGTTTGGACTTCATCATTAAGGCATGGCATTGGTGACATCAATGCTGATGGTGAGCATTGAGGTTAAGGTACCTGGGCAAGGGTTAGGGTTTTCTGAAAGGAAAGTTCTATGCAGGTCTATGCAGAAAATATGGTTATGGACAGAATCAGGGTGCAATTCTGATGATAGGGGGAGTGTGAGTTCGAGTCAGAGGATTAAGGGAGTCATAGTTGATAGCAACGATGACGGTGAATAATCTGGTACAAGGGTGAGATCTAGAGTTAGGGTTATGCGTTCGGTAAGGAGTACGGGTGAGATAGGGTTGCAGGTAGAATTCGGATCCGCCTCTGATGTGAGTGTGAGTGCAAGAATAAATTTAAGGTTTAAGGTGAAGTGAGGGTGATACGAATGATGAAGGTGAAGTGTCAGATCCTGGCACCAGGGTTAGGGTTAGTATTAGTTTTAAGGTAATGAGTATGCGGAAGATTGAGTGACAGAGTTCTGATCAGATTCTCACATAAGGGCAGTGGCCAGATGGAGCTTCAGGATTAAAAGGGGGAATGACAGCCTTCGATGCTAATGGTGGCTGTTCAGTGATAGGGGCCTGGAATAGGTTTAGGGTTATCTGTAAGAGAAAATCCATGTGGAAGAGATGGTTACCGAGAGAATTAGGGTTCTCTTCGAATGTGAGTGCGAGTGTGAGATTCAACCTCCGAGTTAAGATATGTCTAGTTGAAATCAATGTTGCAGGTGAAGAATCTAATCCAGGGCTTGGCGCTATGGTTAGGGTTACGTGTTCAGTAAGATTTAAAGGATTATGGAGTTACACTTAGACTTCGCATCTGACACTGACGTGAGTGCGAGGGTCACCTTGAGCTTCAGGCTTATGGTGCGGCATGACAGACATTGAAGTTGATGGTGTCCGTTCAGGTAAAGTGCCCAGGGCCAGAGGAAGTGTATTGTGTTCTGTAAGGTGTACACGAAGGATAGGGTTATGGGAAGATTTCGGTTTTGTCTCTAATGGGAGGGCAAGTGCGGTACTGAGGTTAAGGATAACGATGAAGCGTGGGTGATGCCAATGGTTACGGTGAAGGGGCAGTTCCAAGAGTCATGGCCAGGGTTAGAATTAGTGGTTTTGGCTGTTGTACAGAAAGGATGAGTTAATTATTACGGTCACGGTCTAGCTCTGATGTGCGTGTGGGTGTGAAATTGTGTTTCCGTGTTGAGGACATCCCTGGGTGTCTCTTATGCTAATGATTTGCTTATAGGTGCATGCATCAGTTTTGGGGTTAAAATTTTGTCTTGTCTCTGGTATACAGAGACATTCGCATTATGGATAGAGTTTGCTTCTGGGTCTGATGTGACGGGGAGCGCAAGATGTTGGATCAGATTTTTGGTGAGTCATGGTTGACGTCAATGGACAAGGTGAGGTGTCACGACCACGAGCCAGGGGTAGTGTTATGTTTAGGATTTTGGAAAGGTGTAGGGATAGGTTATTGGTATGTTTAGATTGAGGGTCCTTCTCCAAGGTTAAGGTAACTGTCCAATTCAGTCGCAGGATTACAGTGAGGCAAGGGTGATAACCATGGTGATGCTGGAGGGCCAGGCCACAGGTATGTGCTACGGTTATGGTTAGGTAATTGTTAAAGTGTATGCAGTGGATGGCGTTATGTTTAGATTTAGGAACCTATTCTGATGTGTGGGCGAACGCCAGTATGGACTTGATCATGAAGGAAGGGCTTCGGTGTCATCAATACTGATGGAGAGCATTGAGGTAAAGGAACCTGGGCCAGGATTAGAGCTTTCTGTAAGTAAAGGTCTATGAAGGTCTATGAAGAAAATATGGAAATGAACAGAATTAGAGTGCAATTCTGATGTGAGGCGAGTGTTAGATCGAGTCAGAAGATAAAGGGATTCATAGTTGAAAGCAGCGGTGAAGGTGAAGAACCTGGTTCAAGGGTCAGATCTATGGTTCGGGTTATGTGTTCGATAAGGAGTATGGTTGAGATAGGGTTGCAGTTGGAATACGATCCGCCTTTATGTGAGGGTGAGTGCAAGAATAACTTAAAGGTTTTAGGTGCAGTGAGGGTAACATCAATGATGAAGGTGAAGTGTCAGATCCTGGCACCAGGGATAGGCTTAGCATTAGTTGTAAGGTAAGGAGTATGCAGAAGATTGAGTGACAGCAGGGTTCTGATCCGCCTCTGAAATGAGGGCAGTGGCCAGAACGAGCTTCAAGTTTATGGGGAGGAATGACAGACGTCAATACAGATGGTGGCGGTTCAGTGAAAGGGGCCTGGAATAGGGTTAGGGTTATCTATAAGAGAAAATCTATGCAAAAGAGACGGTTACCGAGAGAATTTTTGTTCTCTTCTGATGTGAGTGCAAGTGTGAGATTCAAGCTCAGTGTTAAGATGTGTCGTAGTTGACATCAATGTTGCACGTGATGAATCTACTCCAGGGCTTGTCTCTATGGTTAGGGTTAGGTGTTCAGTAAGATTTACAGGAATATGCAATTACATTCAGAGTTTGCATCTGACCCTGACGTGAGGGCGAGTGCCACCTTGAGCTTCAGGCTTATGTTGCGGCATGACAGACGTTGAGCTGATGGTGTTATTTCAGGTAAAGTGCCCAGGTCTTGAGTAAGTTTACTGTGTTCTGTAAGGTGTACAGGAAGGATAGTGTTATGGAAATATTTCAGGTTTGTCCCTGATGGAATGACAAGTGTGGGATTGAGGTTAAGGATTACGATGAAGCGTGGGCGATGCCAATGGTTACGGTGAGGGGGCAGGTCCAAGAGTCATGGCTAGGGTTAGAATTACTGGTCTGGGCTGTTGTAATGAAAGGATGAGTTAATTATTAGGGTTAGGGTCTAGCTCTGAAGTGAGTGTGAGTGTGTAATTGTGTTTACATGGTGAGGAGAACGAGGAAGTCTCTGATGCTGATGCTTTGCATATAGGTCGAGGCATCAGTTCTAGGGTTAAAATTTTGTGTTCTCTCTGGTAAACAGAGACATTTGCATTATGAATAGAGTTAGCTCCTGGGTCTGATGTGACGGGGAGTGCAACATCGTGGATCAGGTTTGTGGTGAGCATGGTTGAAGTCAAAGTTTAAGGTGAGGTGTCAGGTCCATGAGCCAGGGCTAGGGTTAGGTTTAGGTTTTTGGAAAGCTTTAGGGGCAGGGTATTGTTACGATCAGACTAAGGCTCCTTCTCCAAGGTTCGTTCAACTGTCCAAATCATTGGCAGGATTACAGTGAGGCAAGGGAGACATCCATGGTGATGGTTTAGGGTCAGTCCAAAGGTTTGTGCTAGGGTTAGGGTTAGGTAATTGTTAAAGTGTATGCAGTGGATGGGGTTATGTTCAGATTTAGGATCCTACTGTGACGTGTGGGAGAAGGCCAGTTTGGAGTTCATCATTAAGTTATGGCATCGGTGATATCAATGCTGACGGTGAGCAATTCAGATTAAGTAACCTGGGCTAGGGTTAGGGTTTTCTGTAAGGAAAGGTCAATGCAGAAAATATGGTAATGGACAGAATTAGGGTGCAATTCTGATGTGAGGGCGAGTATGAGATCGAGTCAGAGGATTAACGGAGTAATAGTTGATAGCAACGGTGAAGGTGAAGAATCTGGTTCAAGGGTCAGACCTAGGGTTAGGTTTATGTGTTCGATAAGGAGTATGGGTGAGATAGGGTTGCAGTTAGAATTCGGATCCGCCTCTGATGTGAGGGTGAGTGCAAGAAAAAGTTTAAGGTTTAAGGTGAAGAGAGGGTGACTTCAATGATGAAGATGAAGTGTCTGATACAGGCAAAAGGGATAGGGTTAGGATTATTTGTGAGATAAGGAGTATGCGAAGATTGAGTGACAATTAGAGACGTGATCTGACTCTGACATGAGGGCAGTGGCCAGAACGAGCTTCAGGATTATGGGGAGGTATGACAGACGTCGATGCTGATGGTGGCGGTTCAGTGAAAGGGTCCTGGGATAGTGTTAGGGTTAACTCTAAGAGACAGTCCAGGCGGAAGAGATGGTTAATGAGAGAATTAGGGTTCTCTTCTGATGTGAGTGCGAGTGTGAGATTCAAGCTCAGTTTTAAGATGTGTCGTAGTTCACATCAATGTTGCAGGTGAAGAATCTAGTCCAGGGTATGGTGCTAGGTTTAGGGTTAGATGTTCAGTAAGATTTACAGGTATATGGAGTTAACATTTAGAGTTCACATCTGACCCTGATGTGAGGGCGAGGGCCACCTTGAGCTTCAGGCTTATGGTGCGGCATGAGAGACATTGAAGCTGATGTTGCAGGTTCACGTAATGTGCCCAAGGATAGAGTAAGTTTATTGTGTTCTGTAAGGTGTACAGAGAGGATAGGGCTATGGAAAGATTTCCAGCTTGTCTCTGATGGAAGGACAAGTGCATGAGTGAGGTTAAGGATTAAGATGAAGCGCAGGTGATGCCAATGGCTACTGTGAAAGGGGAGGTCCAAGAGACATGGCTAGGGTTAGAATTACTGGTTTGGGCTGTTGTACAGAGAGGATAAGGTAATTATCAGGGTTAGGGTCTATCTCTGATGTGAGTGCGTGTGTGAAATTGTGCTTCAATGTTGAGGACAACCCACGGTGTCTCAGAAGCTGACGCTTTGCATATAGGTCCACGCATCAGTTTTAGGGTTAAAATTTTGTGTTCTCACTGGTATACAGAGACATTCGCATTATGAATAGAGTTAGCTTCTCAGTCTGATGTGACTGGGAGCACAATATGGTGGATTAGGTTTATGGTGAGGCATGGTTGATGTCAATGTTCAAGGTGAGTTGTCAGGACCACGAGCCAGGGCTAGGATTAGGATTAGGTTTTTGGAAAGGTGTAGGGGAGGGTATTGGTACGTTTAGACTGATGGTCCTTCTCCAAGGTTAGGGCAACTGTCCAATTCAGTCGCAGGATTAGAGTGAGGCAAGGGTGACATCCATGGTGATGGTGGAGGGTCAGGCCACATGTATGAGCTAGGGTTAGGGTTTGGTAATTGTTAAAGTGTATACGGTGGATTGGGTCATGTTTAATTTTAAGATCCTACACTGACATGTGGGTTAAGGCCAATTTAGACTTCATCATTAAGTTATAGCATCGGTGACATCAATGCTGACGGTGAGCATTCAGGTTAAGGAACCTGGGCCAGGGTTACGGTTTTCTGTAAGGAAATGACTATACAGAAAATATGGTTATGGACAGAATTAGGGTGCAATTCTGATGTGACGGCGAGTGTGAGATCGAGTCAGAATATTAAGGGAGTCATAGTCAATAGCAAGGGTGAAGGTGAAAAATCTGGTTCAAGGGTCAGATATAGGTTTAGTGTTATGTGTTCGATAAGGTGTATGGGTGAGATAGGGTTGCACTTAGAATTCGTATCCTCCTCTCATGTGAGGGTGAGTGCAAGTATCAGTTTATGTTTTAAGGTGAAGTGAGTGTGATATCAATGATTAAGGTGAAGTGTCAGATCCTGGCACCAGGGTTAGGGTTGCCATTAATTGAAAGGTAAGGTGTATGCGGAAGCTTGTGTGACAGTTAGAGTTCTGGTCCGACCCTGACATGAGGGGATTGGCCAGAACGAGCTTCAGGATTATGGGGAGGAATGACAGACGTTGATGCACATGGTGGAGGTTCAGTGAAAGAGGCCTGGGAAAGTGTTAGCTTTTTCGGTAAGAAAAATTCATGTGGAAGAGACGGTTACCGAGAAAATTAGGGTTATCTTCTGATGTGAGTGCGAGTGTGTGATTCAAGCTCAGTGTTAGATGTATCGTAGTTGACATCAATGTTGCAGGTGAAGAATCTAGTCCAGGGCTTGGCTCTAGGGTTAGGGTTAGTTGTTCAGTAAGATTTACAGGAATATGGAGTTACATTTACAGTTCACATCTGACCCTGACGTGAGGGCGAGGGCCACCTTGACCTTTAGGCTTAATGGCCGCATGATAGACGTTGAACATGATGGTGTCGGTTCAGGTAAAGTGCCCAGGGTTTGGGTAAGTGTATTGTGTTCTGTAAGTTGTACAGGAATGATAGGGCTATGGAAAGATTTCGGGTTTCTCTCTTATGGGAGGGCAATTGCGGGATTGTGGTTAAGGATTACGATGAAGCGCGGGTGATGCCAGTGGTTACGGTGAAGGGGCAGGACCAAGAGTCATGGCTAGGGTTAGAATTACTGGTTTGGGCTGTTGTACAGAAAGGATGAGTTAGTTATCAGTTTTAGGTTCTAGCTCTGATGTGAGTGCGAGTATGAAATTGTGTTTCCTTGTTGAGGAGAACCCTGGGTTTCTCTGATGCTGATGCTTTGTGTATAGGTCGAGGCATCTCTTTAAGGTTAAAATTTTGTGTTCTCTCTCATATACAGAGAAATTCGCATTATGGATATAGTTAGCTTCTGGGTCAGATGTGATGGGGAGCGCAAGATGGTGGATCAGCTTTATGGTTAGGTATAGTTGTCGTCAATGGTCAAGGTGAGGTGTCGGGACCACGAGCTAGGGCTACGGTTAGTGTTAAGTTTTAGAAACCCGTAGGGGCACTGTATTGGTACGTTTAGAGTGTGGGTCATTCTCAAAAGTTAGGGAAACTGTCCAATTCAGTCACAGGATTAGAGTGAGCAAGTGTGACATCCATGGTGATGTTGGAGTGTCAGGCCACAGGTATGTGCTAGGGATATGGTTAGGTAATTGTTAAAATGTATGCAGTGAATGGGGTTATGCTTAGTTTTCGCATCATACTCAGACTTGTGGATGAAGACCAGTTCAGGCTTCATCATTAAGTTATGGCATTGGTGACATCAATGCTGACGGTGAGCATTCAGGTTAAGTAACCTGGTCAGGGGTTAAAGTTTTCTGTAAGGAAACGTCTATGCAGGTCTCTACAGAAAATATGGTTATGGACAGAATTAGGGTGCAAATCTGATGTGAGGGCGAGTGTGAGATCAAGTCAGAAGATTAAGGGAGCCATAGATTATAAGCAACGGTGAAGGTGAAGAATCTGGTTCAAGGGTCAGATCTAGGTTTAGAGTTATGTGTTCGATAAGGAGTACTGGTGAGCTAGGGTTGCTGTTAGAATTCGGATCAACCTCTGATGTGAGCGTGAGTGCAAGAATAATTTTAAGGTTTAAGGTGAAGTGAGGGTGACATCAATGATGAAGGTGAAGTGTCACATCCTGGCACCAGGGATAGGTTAAGGAAACTTGGCTAGGGTTACGGTTTTCTGTAAGGAAAGGTCTATGCAGAAAATATGGTTATGGACAGAATTATGGTGCAATTCTGATATGAGGGCGACTGTGAGATCGAGTCAGAGGACTAAGGGAGTCATAGTTGTTAGCAACTGTAAAGGTGAAGAATCTGGTTCATGGGTCAGATCTTGGGTTAGGGTTATGTGTTCGATAAGGAGGACTGGTGAGATAGGGTTGCAGATAGAATTCGGATCCGCCTCTGATGTGAGGGTGAGTGCAAGAATAAGTTTAAGGTTCAAGGTGAAGTGAGGGTGACATCAATGATGAAGGTGAAGTGTCATATCCTGGCACCAGGGATAGGGTTAGCATTAATTGTAAGGTAAGGAGTATGCAGAAGTTTGAGTGACAGTTAGAGTTCTGATCCAACTCTGACATGAGGGCAGTGGCCAGAACGAGCTTCAGTATTTTGGGGAGGAATGACAGACGTCAATGCTGATGGTGGCAGTTCAGTGAAAGGAGCCTGTGATAGGGTTAGGGTTATCTGTAAGAGAAAATCTTTGCGGAAGTGATGGTTACCGAGAGAATTAGCGTTATCTTCTGATGTGAGTGCGAGTGTGACATTCAAGCTCCGAGTTAACATGTGTCGTAGTGGACATCAATGTTGCAGGTGTAGAATCTAGTCCAGGGCTTGGCACTAGGGTTAGGGTTAGGTGTTCAGTAGGATTTACAGGAATATGGAGTTACATGTAGTGTTCACATCTGACCCTGGCATGATTGTGATGGCCACTTTCAGCTTCAGGAGTATGGTGCGGCATTACAGACGTTGAAGCTGATGTTGTCGGTTCAGGTAAAGTGCCCAGGGTTAGTGTAAGTGTATCGTGTTCTGTAAGGTGTATAGGAAGGATAGGATTATGGAAAGATTTTGGGTTTGTCTCTGAAGAGATTGCAAGTGCGGGATTTATATTAAGGATTACGCTGACGCGCAGGTGATGCCAATGGTTACAGAGAAGGGGCAGGTCCAAATATCTTGTGTACAGTTAGAATTACTGGTTTGGGCTGTTGTACAGAAAGGATGATTTAATTATTAGGGTTAGGGTCTAGCACGGATGTGAATGCGAGTGTGAAATTGGGTTTCCAGTTGAGGAGAACAAAGCGTGTCTCTGATGCTGACTCTTTGTGTATAGGTCCATGCATCAGCTTTAGGGTTAAAATTTTTTGTTCTCTCTGGTACGCAGAGACATTCGCTGTATGGATAGGGTTTGCTTCTGGGTCTGATGTGACGAAGAGCACAAGATGGGAGATCAGGTTTATGGTGAGGCATTGTTGACGTCAATGGTCAAGGTGAGGTGTCAGGACCATGAGCCAGGGCTAGGGTTAGGGTTAGGATTTTGGAAAGCTGTAGGGCCAGGGTGTTGGTACCTTTAGACTTAGGGTCCTTCTCCAAACTTATGGCAATTTTCCAATTCAGCCGCAGGATTACAGTGAGGAAAGTGTGACATCCATGCTGATGGTGGTGGGTCTGGCAACAGGGATGTGCTAGGGTTCGGGTTAGGTAATTGTGAAAATGTATGCAGTGCATGCGGTTATGTTTAGATTTAGGATCCTACTCTGACATGAGGGCAAAAACCAGTTTGGACTTTATCATTAAGGTATGACATCAATTCTGACGGTGAGCATTAAGGTTAAGGAAACTGGGCTAGGCTTAGGGTTTTCTGAAAGGAAAGGTCTATGCAGAAAATATGGTTATGGACGGAATTAGGGTGCAATTGTGATGTGAGGGCGAGTGTGAGATCGAGTCAGAGGATTAAGGGAGTCATAATTGAGGGCAACGGTGAAGGTGAAGAATCTGGTTCAAGGGTCATATCTAGGGTTATTGTTATGTGTTCGATAATGAGTACGGGTGACATAGAGTTGCAGTTAGAATTTGGATCCGCCTCTCATGTGAGCGTGAGTGCAAGAATAAGTTTAAGGATTAAGGTGAAGTGAGGGTGACATCAATGGTGAAGGTGAAGTGACAGATCCTGGCCCCAGGGATAGGGTTAGCATTAGTTGTAAGGTAAGGAGTATGTAGAAGATTGAGTGACAGTGAGAGTTTTGATCCGACTCTGACATGAGGGCAATGGCCAGAACGAGCTTCAGGATTATGGGGAGGAATGACAGACGTCGATACTGACGGTGGTGTTTCAGTGAATGGGGTCTGGGATACTGTTAGGGTTATCTGTAAGAGAAAATCTATGCAGTAGAGAAGGTTACCGAGAGAATTAGGGTTCTCTTCTGATGTGAGGGCGAGTGTGAGATTCAAGCTCAGTGTTAAGATGTGTCATAGTTGACATCAATGTTGCAGGTGAAGAATCTAGTCCAGAGCTTGTCGCTAGTGTTAGGGTTATGTGTTCAGTAAGATTTACAGGAATATGGAGTTACATTTTGATTTCACGTCTGACTCTGACGTGAGGGCGAGGGCCACCTTGAACTTCAGATTTGTGGTGCGGCATGACAGACGTTTAAGGTGATGATGTTGCTTTAGTAAAGTGCCCAGGGTAGAGTAAGTGTATTGTGTTCTGTAAGATGTAAGGGAAGGATAGGGTTATGGAAAGATTTTGGGGTTGTCTCTGATGGGAGCGCAATTCCGGATTGAGGTTAAGGATTACGATGAAGCGAGGGTGATGCAAATGGTTACGGAGAAGGGGCGGGTCCAACAGTCGTGGCTAGGGTTAGAATTACTCGTTTGGGCTGTTGTACAGAAAGGATGAGTTAATTATTAGGGTTAGGGTCTAGCTCTGATGTGATTCCAAGTGCAAAATTGCGTTTCAATGTTGAAGAGAACCCTGGGAGTCTCTGAATCTGACGATATGCAAAAAGGTCCAGGCTTCAGATTTATGGATAAATTTTGTGTTCTCTCTAGTATACAGAGACATTCTCATGATGGATAGAGATAGCTTCTGGGTCTGATGTGACGGGGATTGCAAGATGATGGATCAGGCTTATGGTGAGGCATGGTTGACGTTAATGGTCAAGGTGAGGTGTCAGGACCGAGAACCAGGGCTAGGCATAGGTTTAGTATTGTGGAAAAATGCAGGGGCTGGGTATTGGTACGTTTAGACAGAGGGTCCTTCTCCAAGGTTAGGGCAATTGTCCAATTCATTCGCAGCTTACAGTGAGGCAAAGGTGACATCCATGGTGATGGTGGAGGGTCAGGCCTATGTTATGTGGTAGGGTTAGGGTTAGGTAATTATTAAAGTGTATACGGAGGATGGGATTATGTTTTGGTTTAGGATCCTACTCGGACGTGTGGGAGAAGGCCAGTTTGTACTTCATCATTAAGGTATGGCATTGGTGACAGCAATCCTGACGGTGAGCATTCTTGTTAAGGAACCTGGGCTACGGATAGGGTTTTCTGTAAGGAAAGGTCTATGCAGAAAATATGGTTCTGGACAGAATAAGGGTGCAATTCTGATGTGAGGGTGAGTGTGAGATCGAGTCAGAGGATTAAGGTAGTCACAATTGATAGCAACAGTGAATGTTAAGAATCTGGTTCAAGGGTCATATCTAGGGTTAGGGTTATGTGTTCAAGAAGGAGTACGGGTGAGGTAGGTTTGCAGTGAGAATTCGGATCCGCCTCTGATGTGAGGGTGAGTGCAAGAATAAGTTTAAGGTTTAAGGTGAAGTGAGGGTCTCATCAATGATGAAGGTGATGTGTCAGATCCTGGCACCATGGATAGGGTTAGCATTAGTTGTAAGGTAAGGAGTATGCGGAAGATTATGTGACAGTTACAGTTCTGATCCGACTCTGACATGAGTGTAGTGGCCAGAACAAGCTTCAGAATTGTGGGGAGGAATGACAGGCTACGATGCTGATAGTGGCAGTTCAGTGAAAGGGGCATGGGATAGGGTTATGGTTTTCTGTAAGAGAAAATCTATGCTGAAGATACGGTTACCGAGAGAATTAGGGTTCTCTTCTGATGTGAATGTGAGTGTGAGATTCAAGCTCTGAGTTAAGATGTATCATAGTTGATATTAATGTTGCAGGTGAAGAATCTAGTCCAGGGTTTGCGCTATGGTTAGGGTTATGTGTTCAGTAAGATTTAGAGGAATATGGAGTTACATTTAGAGTTCGCATCTGATCCTGATGAGGGGACGAGGGCCACTTAGAGCTCAGGCTTTCGGTGCGTAATGAAAGACGTTGAAGATGATGGTGTCCGTTCAGGTAAAGTGCCCCTATTGTGTTCTGTAAGGTGTATAGGAAGGATAGGGTTATGAAAAGATTTCGGGATTGTCCCTGATCGGAGGGCAAGTGCGGGACAGAGTTTAAGGATTATGTTGAAGCGCGGGTGATGCCAATGGTTATGGTGAAGTGGCAGGTACAGGACTCATGGCTTGGTTAGAATTACTGGTTTGGGCTGTTGTACAGAGAGGATAAGTTAATTATTAGGGTTAAGGTCTAGCTCTGATGTGAATGTGACTGTGAAATTGCGTTTCTGTATTGAGGAGATCCCTGGGTGTCTCTGATGCTGACGCTTTGCGTATACGTCCAGCCATCAGTTTTAGGTTAAACTTTTGTGTTCTCTCTGGTATACAGAGACATTCGCATTATGGATGGAGTTAGCTTCTGTGTCTGATGTGACGGGGAGTGCAAGATGGTTTTTCAGGTTTGTGGTGAGGCATGGTTGACGACAATGGTCATGGTGAGGTGTCCAGACCACTAGCCTGCGCAACGGTTAGGGTTAGGTTTTTGGAGAGCTGATGGGGCAGGGTGTTGGTACATTTAGACTGAGGGTCTTTCTTCAAAGTTAGAGCGACTGTCCTATTCAATCGCAGGATTACAGTGAGGCAAGGGTGACATCCACGGTGATACTGGACGGTCAGGCAACAGGTAAGTCCTATGGCTAGGGTTACGTTACTGTTAAAGTGTATGCAGTGGATGGGGATATGTTTAGATTTATTATCCTACTCTGACGTGTGGGTGAAGGCCAGTTTGGAATTCATCATTAAGGTATGACATCAGTGATATAAATGCTGATGGTGAGCATTCAGGTTAAGGAACCAGAGCATGGGTTAGGGTTTTCTGTAAGGAAAGGTCTGTGCAGAAAATATGGTTATGGACAGAATTAGGGTGCAATTCTGATGTGAGGACGAGTGTGAGATCGACTCAGAGGATTAAGGGAGTCATAGTTGATAGCAATGGTGAAGGTGAAGAATCTGCTTCAAGGGTCAGTTCTAGGGTTAGTGTTATGTGTTTGATAAGGAGTACGGGTAAGAAAGAGTTGCTGTTAGAATTCAGATCCGACTCTGATGTCGGGATGAGTGCTAGAATAAGTTTAAGGTTTAAGGTGAAGTGAGGGTGACATTAGTGATGAAGGTGAAGTGTCAGATCTTGGCAGCAGGGATAGGGTTAACATAAGTTGTCAGGTAAGGAGTATGCAGAAGATTGAGTGATAGTTAGAGTTGTGATCCGACTCTGACATGAGGGCAGTGACAGAACGAGCTTCAGGATTATGGGGAGGAATGACAGAAATTGATTGTGGCGGTTGAGTGAAAGGGGCCTGGGATAGGTATAGGGTTATCTGTAAGAGGAAATCTATGTGGAAGAGACGGTTACCGAGAGGATTAGGTTTCTCTTCTGGTGTGAGTGCGAGTGTGAGATTCAAACTCAGTGTTTAGATGTGTCTTAGTTGACATTAATATTGCAGGTGAAGAATCTAGTCCAGGGCTTGGCGCTAGGGTTAGGGGTAGGTGTTCAGTAAGATTTACAGGAATATGTAGTAACATTTAGAGGTCATATCTGACCCTGACATGAGGGCAAAGGCCACCTTGAGCTTCATGCTTTAGGTTTGGCATGAGAGATGTTGAAGCTGATGGTGTCGGTTCAGGTAAAGTGCCCAGGGCTAGAGTAAGTTTATTTTGTCCTGCAAGGTGTACAGGAAGGATAGGGTTATGGAAAGATTTCGGAGTTGTCTCTGATGGGAGGGCAACTGCTGTATTGAGGTTAAGGATTACGATGAAGCACGGGTGATGCCAATGGTTACGGTAAAGGGGCAGGTCGAAGAGTTATGGCTAGGGTTAGAATTACTGGTTTGGGCTGTTGTACAGTAAGGATAAGTTAATTATTTGGGTTAGGGTCTTGCTCTTATTTGAGTGCGAGTGTGAAATTGCTTGTTCATATTGAGTACATCCCTGGGTGTCTCTGATGCTGCCGCTTTGCGTACAGGTCCAGGCATCAGTTTCAGGGTTAAAAGTTTTTTGTTCTCTCTGATATACAGAGACATTCGCATTATGGATAGAGTTAGCTTCTGGTTCTGATATGACGGGGAGCGCAAGGTGGTATTTCAGTTTTATGGTGAGGCATGATTGACGTCAATGGTCAAGGTGATGTGTCAGGACCACAAGCCAGGGCTAGGGTTATGGTTAGGCTTTTGGAAAGCTCTAGCGGCAGGGTATAGATACATTTAGACTGAGGTTCCTTCTCCAAGTTTAGT
This sequence comes from Manis javanica, assembly GCF_040802235.1. Lineage (NCBI taxonomy): Eukaryota > Metazoa > Chordata > Mammalia > Pholidota > Manidae > Manis > Manis javanica. The sequence goes on along the minus strand of NC_133158.1, from coordinate 174,863,904 downwards.
GCAACTGTCTAATTCAGTCGAACGAGTACAGTGAGGCAAGGGTGACATCCATGGTGATGGTGGAGGCTCAGGCCACAATTATATGCTAGGGTTAGGGTTAGGTAATTGTTAAAGTGTATGTGGTGGATGGGGTTATGTTTAGGTTTAGGACCCGACTTTGACGTGTGAGCGAAGGGCAGCTTGATCTTAATCATTAAGGTATGGAATCGGTGACATAAATGCTGACGGAGAACATTCATGTTAAGGAACCTTGGGTAGGGTTAGGGTTTTCTGTAAGGAAATGTCTATGCAGAAAATATGGATATGGACAGAATTAGGGTGAAATTCTGATGTGACTGCGAGTGTGAGTTCGAGTCAGAGAATGAAGAGTGTCATAGTTTAGAGCAACGGTGAAGGTGAAGAATCTGGATCAAGGGTCACATCTAGAGTTAGGGTTATGTGTTCGATAAGGAGTACGGGTGAGATAGGGTTGCAGTTAGAATTCAGATACGCCTCTGCTGTGAGGGTGAGTGCCAGTATAAGTTTAAGATTTAAGGTGAGGTGAGGGTGACTTCAATGATGAAGGTGAAGTGTCAGATCCTGGCACTAGGGATAGGGTTAGCATTAGTTGTCAGGTAAGCAGTAAGTGGAAGATTGAGTGACAGAGTTCTTATCCGACTCAGACATGAGGGCAGTGGCCAGAAAGAGCTTCAGGATTATGGGGAGGAATGACATACATCGATACTGATGGTGGCAGTTCAGAGAAAGGCGCCTGGGATAGGGTTAGGGTTATCTGTAAGAGAAAATCTATACAGAAGAGATGGTTACTGAGAGAATTAGGGTTCTCTTCATATGTGAGTGCCAGTGTGAGATTCAAACTCCGAATTAAGATGTTTCATAGTTGACATCATTGTTGCAGATGAAGAATCTACTCCAGGGCTTGACGCAAGGGTGAGGGTTAGGTGTTCAGTAAGATTTACAGGAATATGGAGTTACATTTAGAGTTCGCAACTGACCCTGTCGTGAGGTCGACGGCCACCTCCAGCTTCCGGCTTATGGTGTTGCATAACAGACGTTGAAGCTGATGGTGTCGGTTCAGTTAAAGTTCCAAGGGCTAGCGTAAGTTTATTGTGTTCTGTAAGGTGTACAGGAAGGATAGTGTTATGGAAAGATTTTGGGTTTGTCTCTGCTGGGAGGTCAAGTGCGGGATTGACGTTAAGGATTACGATGAAGTGCTGGTGATGCAAATGGTTACAGTGAAGGTGCATGTCCAAGAGTCATGGCTAGGGATAGAATTACTCATTTGGGCAGTTATACAGAAAATATAGGTCAATTATTAGGTTTAGGGTCTAGCTCTGATGTGAGTGTGAGTGTGAAATTGCGTTTCCATGTTGAGGAGATGCCTAGGTGTCTCTGATGTTGACACACTGGGTATAGGTCCACGCATCAGATTCAGGGATAAATTTTGTGTTCTCTCTGGTATACAGAGACATTCGCATTATGGATTGACTTAGGTTCTGTGCCTATGTGACGGGGAGCGCAAGATGGTTACTCAGGTTTACGGTGAGGCATGGTTTACGTCACTGGTCAAACTGAGGGTTCAGGACCACGAGCCAGGCCTAGGTTTAGGGTTAGGCTTTTGGAAAGCTGTAGGGGCAGGGTATTGGTACGTTTAGACTGATCGTCCTTCTCCAAGATTAGAGCAACGGTCCAATTCAGTTGCAGGATTACAGTGAGGCAAGTGTGACATCCATGGTTATGGTGCAGGGTGAGGCCACAGGTATGTGCTAGGGTTAGGGTTAGGTAATTGTTAAAGTGTATGCGGTGAATGGGTTTATGTTTAGATTTAGGATCCTACTCTGACGTGTAGGTGAAGGCCAGTTTGGACTTCATCATTAAGGCATGGCATCGTTGACATCAATGCTGATGGAGAGCATTTAGGTTATGTAACCTGGGCCAGGGTTAGGGTTTTTGTAAGGAAAGGTCTATTCAGAAAATATGTTTATGGATAGAATTAGGGTGCAATTCTGATTTGAGGCCGAGTGTGAGATCGAATCAGAGTATTATTGGAGTTATTGATAGCAAAGGTGAAGGTGAAGCATCTGGTTCAAGGGTCAGATCTAGGGTTAGGGTTATGTGTTTGATAAGGTGTTCGGGTGAGAGAGGATTGCAGTTAGAATTTGGATCAGCCTCCGATGTGAGGGTGAGTGCAAGAAAAAGTTTAAGGTGTAAGGTGAAGTGAGGGTGACATCAATAATGAAGGTGAAGTGTCAGATCCTGGCATGAGGGTTAGGTTTACCATTAGCTGTAAGGTAAGGAGTATGCGGAAGAGTGAGTGACAGTTAGAGTTCTGATACAACTCTGACTTGAGGGTAGTGGCCAGAAGGAGCTTCAGGAATATTGGGAGGAATGAGAGACGTCAATGCTGATGGTGGCGGTTCAGTGAACGGGGCCTGGGATAAGGTTAGGGTTATCTGTAAGGGAAAATCTATGTGGAAGAGATGGTTACTGAGAGAATTACGTTTCTAAATGATGTGAGTGCGAGTGTGAGATTCAAGCTCCAAGTTAAGGTGTGTCGTAGTTGTCATCAATTTTGCAGGTGAAGAATCTACACCAGGGCTTGGCGCTAGGGTTAGGGTTAGGTGTTCAGTAAGATTTACAGGAATATGGAGAAATATTTAGAGATCGCATCTGACACTGACGTTAGGGCTATGGCCACCTTGAGCTTCAGGGTTATGGTGCGGCATGACAGACATTGAAGCTGATTGTATCGGTTCAGGTAAAGTGCCCAGGGCTACAGTAAATTCATTGTGTTCTATAAGGTGAACAGGTAGGATAGTGTCATGGAAAGATTTCGGGTTTGTCTCTGATGGTAGGGCAATTGCGGGGTTGAGGTTAAGGATTACTATAAAGCGTGGGTGATGCCAATGTTTACGGTGAAGGGGCAGTTCCAAGAGTCATGGCCAGGGATAGAATTACTGGTTTGTGCTGTTGTACAGAAAGGATGAGTTAACTTTTAGGGTTACGGTCTCACTCTGATGTGAGTGTGAGTGTGAAATTGCATTTCCGTGTTGAGGAGATCCCTGGGTGTCCCTGCTGCTGATGCTTTGCGTATAGGCCCAGGCATCAGTTTAAGGGTGAAAATTATCTGTTCTCTCTGTTATACAGAGACATTCGCATTATGGATAGACTTAGCTTCTGGGTCTGATGTGATGGGGCTGTAAGATGGTGGATCAGGATTATGGTGAGTCATGGTTGATGTCAATGTAGAAGGTGAGGTGTCAGGACAACGAGCCAAGGCTAGGGTTAGGGTAAGGTTTTTGGAAAGCTGTAGGTGCTGGGTATTGGTACGTTTAGCCTGAGGTTCCTTCACCAAGGTTAGGGCAACTGTCCAATTCAGTCGCAGGATTACAGTGAGGCAAGGGTGACATCCATGGTGATGGTGGAGAGTCAGGGCACAGGTATGTGCTAGGGTTAGGGTTAGGTAAAAGTGTATGTGGTGGATGGGGTTATGTTTAGATTTAGGAACCTAATCTGACGTGTGAGCGAAGATTAGTTTGGACTTCATCATTAAGTTATGGCATCGGTGACATCAATGCTGACGGTGAGCATTCAGTTTAAGGTACCTGGGCTAGGGTTAGGGCTATCTGTAAGGAAAGGTCTATGCAGAAAATATGGCTAAGTACAGAATTAGGGTGCAATTATAATGTGACAGCGAGTGTGATTTCGAGTCAGAGGATTAAGGGAGTCATAGTTGATAGCAACGGTGAAGGTGAAGAATCTTGATCAAGGATCAGATCTAGGGTTAGAGTTATGTGTTCTATAAGGAGTACGGATGAGATAGGGTTGCAGTTAGAATTCGGATCCACCTCTGAGGTGAGGGTGAGTGCAAGAATATTTTAAGGTTTAAGGTGAAGTGAGGGTGACATCAATGATGAAGTAGAAGTGTCAGATCCTGGCACCAGGGATAGGGTTAGCATTAGTTGTAAGGAAGGAGTATGTGGAAAATTGAGTGACAGTTAGAGTTCTGATCCAACTCTGACATGTGGGCAGTGGCCAGAATGAGCTTCAGGATGATGGTGAGGAAAGACAGATGTCGATGCTGATGATGGCGGTTCAGTGAAAGGGGCCTGGGATAGGGTTAGAGTTATCTGTAAGAGAAAATCTATGCGGAGGAGACGGATTTCGAGAGAATTAGGGTTCTCTTCTGATGTGAGTGCGAGTGTGACATTAAAGCTCTAAGTTAAGATGGGTCGTAGTTGACATCAATGTTGCAGGTGAAGAATCTAGTCAAGGGCTTGGCGCTCGGGTTAGGGTTTGGTGTTCAGTAAGATTTACAGGAATATCGAGTTACAATTAGAGTTCGCATTTGACCCTGACGTGAGGGTGAGGGTCACCTTGAGCTTCAGGCTTATGATGCGGCATGACAAACGTTGCAGCTGATGGTGTCAGTTCAGGTAAATTTCCCAGGGCTAGAGCAAGTTTATTGTGTTCTATAAGGTTTTCAGAAATGATAGGTTTATGGAAAGAGTTCAGGTTTGTCGCTGATGGGAGGGCAAGTGCGGGATTGAAGTTAAGGATTATGATAAAGCGCCAGTGATGCCAATGGTTACAGTGAAGGGGCAGGTACAAGAGTCGTGGCTAGGGTTATAACTATTGGTTTGGTTTGTTGTACAGAAAGGATAAATTAATTATTAGGTTTCGGTTTTGGCTCTAATGTGAGTTCGAGAGTGAAATTGTGTTTGCGTGTAGAGGAGATCACAGGGTGTCTCTGATGCTGACACTTTGCATATAGGTCTAGACATTAGCTTTAGGGATAAAATGTTGTGTTCTCTCTGGTATACAAAGACATTCGCATTATGGATAGAGTTAGCTTCTGGGTTTGATGTGATGGGGAGCTCAAGATGGTGGATCAGGTTTATGGTGAGGCATGGTTGACATCAAAGGTCGAGGTGAGTTGTCAGGACCACGAGCCAGGGCTAGGTTTTGAGTTAGGATTTTGGAAAGCTGTAGAGGCACTGTATTGGTATGTTTAGACTCAGGGTCCTTCTCCAAGTTTAGGGCAACTGTCCAATTCATTCGCAGCAGTACAGTGAGGCAAGCGTGACATCCATGGTGATGGTGGACTCTCAGGCCACAGGTATGTGCTAGGGTTAGGGTTAGGTAAATGTTAAAGTGTATGCAGTGGATGGGGTAATGTTTAGATTTAGGATTCTACTCTGACATGATGGCGAAAGGCAGTTTGGACTTCATCATTAAGGTATGGCATCGGTGACATCAATTCTGATGGTGAGCATTCAGGTAAAGGAATCTGGGATAATGTTAGAGACTTCTGTAAGGAAAGGTCTATGCAGAAAATATGGTTATGGAGAGAATTAGGGTGCAATTCTTAATTGAGGGCAAGTGTCAGTTCAAGTCAGAGGATTAAGGGAGTCATAGTTGATAGCAACGGTGAAGGTGAAGTATCTGGTTGAAAGGTCAGATCTAGGGTTAGGGTTATGTGTTCGATAAAGAGTAAGGGTGAGATAGGTTTGCAGTTATAATTGAGATCCACCTCTGATGTGAGGGTGAGTGCAAGAATAAGTTTAAGGTTTAAGGTGAAGTGAGGGTGACATCAATGGTGAAGGTGTAGTTTCAGATCATGGCACCATGGTTGGGGTATCATTGTCCGTAAGGTAAGTAGTATGTGGAATACTGAGTGACAGTTAGAGTTCTGATCTGACTCTGACGTGAGGGCAGTGGCCAGAACGAGCTTCAGGATTATGGGGTGGAATGACAGACGTAGATGCTGATGGAGGCGGTTCAGTGAATGGGGCCTGGGATAGGGTTAGGGTTATCTGTAAGAGAAAATCTATGCAGAACAGTCGGTTACCGAGAGAATTTGGGTTTTCTTCTGATGTGAGTGCGAGTGTGAGACTCAAGATCAGTGTTAGGATGTGTCGTAGTTGACATCAATGTTGCAGCTGAAGAATCTAGTCCAGGGCTTGGCTCCAGGGTTATCGTTAGGGGTTCAGTAAGATTTGCAGGAATATGTAGTTACATTTAGAGTTCACACCTGACCCTGACGTGAGGGTGAGGGCCACCTTGAGCTTCAGGCTTATGGTGCGGCATGACAGACGTTGAAGCTGATGGTGTCGGTTCAGGTAAAGTTCCAAGGGCTCGAGTAAGTTTATTGAGTTCTGTAAGGTGTAAAGGAAGGATAGGGTTAAGGAAAGATTTCGTGTTTGTCTCTGATGGGAGGGCAAGTGTGGGTTTGAGGTTAAGGATTACGATGAAGAGCGGGTGATCCCAATGGTTACAGTGATGGGGGAGGTCCAAGAGTCACGGCTAGGGTTAGAATTACAGGTTTGGGCTATTGCACCGAAAGGATGAGTTTATAATTAGGGTTAGGGCATAGCTCTGATGTGAGTGCGAGTGTGAAATTGGGTTTCCGTGTTGAGGAGAACCCAGGGTGTCTCTGATGCTGATGCTTTGTGTATAGGTCCAGGCATCTGCTTTAGGGTTAAAATTTTTTGTTCTCTCTGGTATGCAGAGACATTCGCTGTATGGATAGGGTTTGCTTCTGGGTCTGATGTGACGAGGAGCACAAGATGGGAGATCAGGTTTATGGTGAGGCATGGTTGACGTCAATGCTCAAGGTGAGGTGTCAGGACCACAAGCCAGGGCTAGGGTTAAGGTTAGGATTTTGGAAAGCTGTAGGGGCAGGGTGTTGGTATGTTTAGACTAAGGGTCCTTCTCCAAGCTTACGGCAATTGTCCAATTCAATCGCAGGATTACAGTGAGGCAAGTGTGACATCCATGCTGATGGTGGAGGGTCTGACAGCAGGGATGTGCTAGGGTTAGGGTTAGATAATTCTTATAGTGTATGCAGTGAATGGGTTTACGTTTAGATTTTGGATCCTACTCTGACGTGAGGGCAAAAACCAGTTTGGACTTCATCATTAAGATATGGCATCGGTGACATCAATTCTGACGGTGAGCATTCAGGTTAAGGAAACTGGGCTAAGGTTAGAGTTTTCTGTAAGGAAACGTCTTTGCATGTCTCTGCAGAAAATATGGTTATGGACAGAATTAGGGTGCAATGCTGATGTGATGGCGAGTGTGAGATCGAGTCAGAGGATTAAGGGAGTCATAGTTGATAGCAAGGGTGAAGGTGAAGAATCTGGTTGAAGGGACAGATCTAGGGTTAGGGTTATGTGTTCGATTGGTGTACGGGTGAGATAGGGTTGCAGTTAGAATTCGGATCCGCCTATAATGTGAGGGTGAGTGCAAGAATAAATTTAAGATTTACGGTGAAGTGAGGGTGACATCAATGATGAAAGTGAACTGTCAGATCCCGGCACCATGGATAGGGTTAGCATTAGCTGTAAGGTAAGTTGTATGCAGAAGCTTGTGTGACATTTATAGTTCTGGTCCGACCCTGACATGAGGGCAGTGGCCAGAACGAACTTCAGGATTATGGGGAGGAATGACAGACGTCGAGGCTGATGGTGGCTGTTCAGTGAATTGGGTCTGGGATAGCGTTATCGTTATCTGCAATGGAAAATCCATGCGGAAGAGATGGTTACCGAGAGAATTAGGGTTTTCTTCTAATGTGAGTGCGAGTGTGAGATTCAAGCTCAGTATTAAAATGTGTCATAGTTCACAACAATGTTGCAGGTGAAGAATCCAGTCCAGGGCACAGCACTAGTGTTAGGTTTAGGTGTTAAGTAGGATTTACAGGAATATGGAAGTACATGTAGAGTTTGATTCTGACGCTGATGTGAAGTCGAGGGCCACCTTGAGCTTCAGACTTATGGTGCGGCATGACAGACGTTGAAGCTGACGGTGTCGGTTCAGGTAAAGTGCCCAGAGCTAGAGTAAGTTTATTGTGTTCTGGAAGATGTAGAGGAAGGATAGGGTTATGGAAAGATATAGGGTTTGTCTCTGATGGGAGGGCAGGTGCGGGATTGACGTTAAGGATTACGATGAAGCGCGGGTGATGCCAATGGTTATGGTGAAGGAAGGTCCAAGAGTCTTGGATAAGGTTAGAATTACTGGTTTGGCCAGCTGTACAGAAAGGATGCGTTAATTATTAGGGTTAGCATCTAGCTCTGATGTGACAGCGAGTGTGATATTGCGTTTCCATGGTGAGGAGAACCCAGGGTGTCTCTGATGTTGACGCTTTACGTATACGTCCCTGCATCAGTTTTAGGTTTAAAATTTTCTGTTCTCTATGGTATACAGATACATTCGCATTATGGATAGAGTTAGCTTCTGGTTCTGATGTGACGGGGAGTGCAAGAAGGTGTATCAGGTTTATGGTGTGGCATAGTTGACGTCAATGGTCAATGTGAGGTGTCAGGACCATGAGCCAGGGCTAGAGTTAGGGTAAGGTTTTGGAAAGCTGTAGGGGCAGGGTATTGGTATATTTAGACTGAGGGTCCTTTTCCAAGTTTAGGGCAACTGTCCAACTGAGTCACAGGATTTCAGTTAGGCAAGGGTGACGTCCATGGAGATGGTGGAGGCTCAGGTCACAGGTATGTGCTAGGGTTAGGGTTAGGTAATTGTTAAAGTTTATGAGGTGGATGGGGTTATGTTTAGCTTTAAAATCCTACTCTGATGTGTGGGTGAAGTCCAGCTTGGACTTCATAATCAAGATGTGGCATCGGTGACATCAATGCTGACAGTGAGCATTCAGGTTAAGGAACCTGGGCTGGGGTTAGGGTTTTCTGTAAGGAAAGGTGTATGCAGAAAATATGGATATGGACAGAATTAGGGTGCAATTCTGATGTGTGGGCGTGTGTGAGATCGTGTCAGAGGAATAAGGCAGTCATAGATGATAGCAGCGGTGAAAGTGAAGAATCTGGTTCAAGGGTCAGATCTAGGGTTAGGCTTATGTGTTGGTAACGAGTACTGCTGAGATATGGTTGCATTTATAATTCGGATCCCTCTCTGATGTGAGGGTGAGTGAAAGAATAAGTTTAAGGTTTAAGGTGAAGTGAGGGTGACATCAATGATGAAGGTGAAGTGTCAGATCCTGGCATCAGGGATAGGGTTTCATTAGTTGTAAGATAAGGAGTTTGTGGAAGATTGAGTGACAGAGTTCTGATCCGACTCTGTCATGAGGGCAGTGGCCAGAACGTGCTTCAGGATTATTGGGAGGAATGACAGACGTGGATGCTGATGGTGTCAGTTCAGTGTTAGGGGCCTGGGATAGGGTTAGGGTTATCTGTAAGAGAAAATCTATACAGAAGAGACGGTTACCGAAAGAATTAGTGTTGTCTTCTGATGTGAGTGCGAGTGTGAGATTCAAGCTCAGTGATTAGATGTGTCGTAGTTTACATCAATGTTGAGGTGAATAATCTAGGCCAGGGCTTGGCGCTAGTGTTAGGGTTAGGTGTTGTGTAAGATTTACAGGAATAAGGAGTAACATTTAGAGTTCACATCAGACCCTGAGGTGAAGGCAAGGGCCACCTTGAGCTTCAGGCTTATGGTGCAGCATGACAGACGTTGAAGCTAATGTCGGTTCAGGTAAAGTGCCCAAGGCTAGAGTAAGTTTATAGTGTTCTGTAAGGTGTACAGGACGGATAGGAGGGGAAGTGTGGGATTGAGGTTAAGGTTTATGATGAAGCGCGGGTGAGGCCAATGGTTCGGTGAAGGTGCAGTTGCAAGAGTCATGGCTTGGGTTAGAATTACTGGTTTCGGCTGATGTACAGAAAGGATGAGTTAATTATTTGGGATAGGGTCTAGCTCTGATGTGACTGCGAGTGTGAATTTCGTTTCCGTGTTGAGGAGATCCCTGGGTGTCTCTGATGCTGACGCTTTGCATATAGGTCCAGGCATCAGTTTTAGGGTTAAAATTTTGTCATCTCTCTGGTATACAGAGACATTCGCATTATGGATAGAGTTAGCTTCTCGGTCTGATGTGATGGGGGCGCAAGATGGTGGACCTGGTTTATGGTGAGGCATGGTTGACGTCAATGGTCAAGGTGAGGTGTCAAGACCACAAGCCAGGGCTAGGGTTATGGTTATGTATTTGGAAAGCTGTTTGGGCAGGGTATTAGCACGTTTAAACTGAGGGTCCTTCTCCAAGTTTAGGGCAACTGTCCAATTCATTCACAGGAATACAGTGAGGCAAGGGTGACATCCATGGAGATGGTGGAGGGTCAGGCTACAGGTATGTGCTAGGGTTAGCGTCAGGTAATTGTTAAAGTGTATACGGTGGATGGGGTTATGTTTAGATTTAGGATCCTACTCTTACATGTGGGTGAATGCCAGTTTGGAGTTCATCATTAAGTTATGGCTTTGGTGACATCAACGCTGATGGTGAGCATTCAGTTTAAGAAACCTGGGCTAGGGTTAGGGGTTTCTGTAAGGAAATGTCTATGCACATAATATGGTTATGGACAGAAATAGGGTGCAATTCTGATTTGAGGGCGAGTGTGAGATCGAGTCAGAAGATTAAAGGAGTCATAGTTAATAGCAAGGGTCAAAGTGAAGAATCTGGTTCAAGGTTCCAATCTACGTTTAGGGTTATGTGTTCGATTAGGAGTACGGGTGAGATAGGGTTGTTGTTAGAATTCCGATCCACCTCTGATGTGAGGGTGAGTGCAAGAATAAGTTTAATGTTTAAGGTGAAGTGAGGGTGAAATCAATGATGAAGGTGAAGTGTCAGGTCCTGGCATGAGGGAAAGTGTTAGCATTTTTTGTAAGGTAAGGATTATGTGGAAGACTGAGTGACAGAGTTTTGATCCGACTCTGACATGAGGGCACTGGGCAGAAGGAGGTTCAGTATTATAGGGAGGAATTACAGACGTCCATGCAGATGGTGGTGGTTCAGTGAAATGGGCCTGGGATAGGGTTAGCATTTTCTGTAAGAGAAAATCTATGTGGAAGAGACGGTTACCGAGAGAATTAGCGTTATCTTCTGATGTGAGTGCGAGTGTGACATTCAAGCTCCGAGTTAACATGTGTCGTAGTTGACATCAATGTTGCAGGTGTAGAATCTAGTCCAGGGCTTGGTGCTAGGGTTAGGGTTAGGTGTTCAGTAGGATTTACAGGAATATCTAGTTACATGTAGAGTTCGCATCTGACCCTGACATGATTGTGAGGGCCACCTTCAGCTTCAGGAGTATGGTGCAGCATTACAGACGTTGAAGCTGACGCTGTCGGTTCAGGTAAAGTGCCCAGGGTTAGAGTAAGTGTATTGTGTTCTGTAACGTGTACAGGAAGAATAGGGTTATGGAAATATTTCAGGTTTGTCTCTATGGGAGAACAAGTGCGGGATTGAGGTTAAGGCTTAAGATGAATCGCTGGTTATGCCAATGGCTAGGGTTAGAATTACTGGTTTGGGCTGTTGTTCAGAAAGGATGAGTTAATTATTAGGGTTAGGGTCTAGCTCTGATGTGAGTGCGTGTGTGAAGTTGCGTTTTCGTGTTGAGGAGAACCCAGGATGTCTCGGCTGCTGACGCCTTGCGTACAGGTCCAGACATCAGTTTAAAGGTTAAAATATTGTGTTCTCTCTGGTATACAGAGACATTCGCATTATGAATAGAGTTAGCTTCTGGGCCTGATGTGACGGTGAGCGCAAGATGGTGGATCAGGTTTACGGTGAGGCATGGTGGACGTCAAATGTCAAGGTGAAGTGTCAGGACCACGAGCCAGGGCTAGGTTTAGGGTTAGGTTTTTGGAAAGCTGTAGCGGCAGGTTATAGGTACGTTTAGACTGAAGGTCCTTCTCCAAGGTTAGGGCAACTCTCCAATTCAGTCGCAGGATTACAGTGAGGCAAGGGTGAAATCCATGGTGATGGTGGAGTTTCAGGCCACATTTATGGGCTAGGGTTAAGTTTAGGTAATTGTTAAAGTGTATGCTGTGGAGGGGTTTATGTTTAGATTTAGGATCCTACTCTGACGTGTGGGCGAAGGCCAGTTTGGGCTTCATCATTAACGTATGGCATCGATGACATAAATGCTGATGGTGCGCATTCAGGTTATGAAATCTGGGCTAGGGTTAGGGTTTTTTGTAACGAGAGGTCTATGGAGAAAATATGGTTATGGACAGAATTAGGGTGCAATTCTGATGTGAGGGCGAGTGGGAGATCGAGGCAGAGGATTAAGGGACTCATAGTTCACAGCAACGGTGAAGGTGAAAAATCTGGTTCAAGGGTCAGATCTAGGGTTCAGGTTATGTGTTCGAAAAGGAGTACGGGTGAGGAAGGGTTGCAGTTAGAATTCGGATCCCCGTCTATGTGAGGGTCAGTGCAAGAATGAGCTTAAGGTTTAAGGTGAAGTGAGGGTAACATCAATGATGAAGGTGAAGTGTCAGATCCTGGCACCAGGGATAGGGTTAGCATTAGTTGTAAGGTAAGGAGTATGCGGAAGATTGAGTGAGAGTTAGAGTTCTGATCCGACTCTAACATGAGGGCAGTGGCCAGAACGTGCTTCAGAATTATTGGGAGGAATGACAGACGTCGATGCTGATCATGGCGCTTCAGTGAAAGTGGCCTGGGATACGGTTAGGCTTATCTGTAAGAGAAAGTCTATGCGGAAGAGACTTTTACCGAGAGAATTATGGTTCTCTTCAAATGTGAGTTCGAGTGTGAGATTCAAACTCTGAGTTAAGATGTGACGTAGATGACATCAGTGTTACAGGTGAAGAATCTAGTGCACGATTTGGAGCTAGGGTTAGGGTTATGTGTTCAGTAAGATTTAATGGAATATTCAGTTACATTTAGTGTTCGCATCTGACTCTGATGTGAGGGCGAGGGACACCTTGAGCTTCAGGCTTATGGTGCACCAAGCAGACGTTGAAGCTGATGGTGCCTGTTCAGGTAATGTGCCCAGGGCTAGAGTAAGTGTATTGTGTTCTGTAAGGTGTACAGGTAGTATAAGGTTATGGAAAGAATTCGGATTTGTCTCTGATGGGAAGGCAAGTGCGGGATTGAGGTTAAGGTTTATGATGAAGTGCGGGTGATGCCAATGGTTACGGTGAAGGGGCAGGTCGAAGAGTCATGGGTAGAGTTAGAGTTACATGTTTGGGCTGTTGTACAGAAAGGATGAGTTAATTATTAGGGTAAGGGTCTAGCTCTGATGTGAGTGTGTGTGTGAAATTGCATTTCTGTTTTGAGGATATCCCTGGGTGTCTCCAATGCTGTCGCTTTGCTTATAGGTCCAGGCATGGGTTTTAGGCTTAAAATTTTGTGTTCTCTCTGGTATACAGAGACATTCGCATTAGGGATAGAGTAAGCTTCTGGGTCTGATGTGACGGGGAGCTCAAGATGGTGGATCAGTTTTATGGTGAGGAATGGTTGGCGTCAATGGTCAAGGTGAGGTGTCTGGACCATGAGCAAGGGCTCAGGATAGGGTTAGTCTTTTGGAAAGCTGTAGGGGCAGGGTATTGGTACGTTTAGACTGTGGGTCCTTCTCTAAGTTAAGGGCAAATGTCCAACTGAGTCGCAGGATTACAGTGAGGCAAGCGTGACATCCATGGTGATTGTGGAGGGTCAGGCCACAATTATGTGCTAGGGTTAGGGACATGTAATTGTTAAAGTCTATGCGGACGATGGGGTTATATTTGGATTTAGGATCCTTCTCTGACGTGTGGGCGAAGGCTAGTTTGGTCTTCATCATTAAGGTATGGCATCGGTGACATCAATGCTGACTGAACATTCAGGTTAAGAAACCTGGGCTAGGGTTAGAGTTTTCTGTAAGGAAAGGTCTCTGCAGGTCTAGGCAGAAAATAAGGTCATGGACAGAATTAGGGTGCAATTCTGATGTGAGTGCGAGTGTGAGATAGAGTCAGAGGATTAAGGGAGTCATAGTTGATAGCAATGGTGAAGGTGAAGAATCTGCTTCAAGGATCAGATCCAGGGTTAGGATTATGTGTTCGATAAGGAGTACGGGTGAGATAAGGTTGCAGTTAAAAGTCGGATCCAGCTCTGATGTGAGGGTGAGTGCAAGAATAAGCTTAAGGTTTAAGTTGAAGTGAGGGTGACATCAATGATGAAGGTGAAGATTCAATTCCTGGCACCAGGGATACGATTAGCTTTAGTTGTAAGGTAAGGAGTATGCAGAAGATTGAGTGACATTTAGAGTTCTGATGCGACCCTGACATGAGGGCAGTGGCCAGAACGAGATTCAGGATTATTGGGAGGAATGACAGGCGTCGATGCTTATGGAGGCAGTTCAGTGAAAGGGGTCCGGGATAGGTATAGGGTTATCTGTAAGAGAAAATCTATGTGGAGGAGACAGTTACCGAGAGAATTAAGGTTCTCTTCTGATGTGAGTTCGAGTGTGAGATTCAAGCTCAGTGTTAAGATGTGTCTTAGTTGACGTCAATCTTGCAGGTGAAGAATTTAGTCCAGGGCTTGGCGACAGGGTTAGGGTTAAGTGTTCAGTAAGATTTACAGTAATATGGAGTTACATTTACAGTTCGCATCAGACCCTGACATGAGGGTGACGGCCACCTTCAGCTTCAGGATTATGGTGCGGCATTACAGACTTTGACACTGACAGTGTCGGTTCAAGTAAAGTGCCCAGGGCTAGAGTAAGTTTATTGTGTTCTGTAAGGTGTACTGGAAGAATAGGATAATGGAAAGATTTCGGGTTTGTCTCTGATGGGAGGGCAAGTGCAGGATTGAGAGTAAGGATTATGATAAAGCTCTGGTGATGCCAATATTTACGGTGAAGGGGCAAGTCCACGAATTATGGTTAGGGTTAGAATTACTGGTTTGGGCTGTTGTGCAGAAAGGATAAGTTAATTATTAGGGTAAAGATCTACCTCTGAAGTGAGTGAGAGTGTGAAATTGGGATTCCGTGTTGAGTAGATCCCTGGGTGTCTCTGATGCTGACGCTTTGAATATAGATCCAGGCATCAGTTTTTGGGTGAAAATTTTGTGTTCTCTCTGGTATACATAGACATAGGTCTTATGGATAGAGTTAGCTGCTAGGTCTGATGTGATGGGGAACGCAAGATGTTGGATCAGGTTTATGGTGATGCATGGTCGATATCAATGGTCAAGGTGAGGTGTCAGGAACACGCGCCAGGGCTAGGGTTAGGGTTATGTATTTTGAAAGCTGTAGGGGAAGGGTATTGGTACGTTTAGACTGAGGGTCCTTCTCCAAGGTTAGGGCAACAGTCCAACTCAGTCACAGGATTACAGTGAGGCAATAGTGACATCCATGGTGATGGTGGAGTGTCACGTCACAGGTACGTGCTAGAGTTAGCGTTAGGTAATTGTTAAAGTCTAAGCGGTGGATGGGGTTATGTTTAGATTTAGGATCCTACTGTGATATGTGGGCGAAGGCCAGTTTCAACTTCATTATTAAGGTATGGCATCGGTGACATCAATGCTGATGGTGAGCATTCAGGTTAAGGAACCTGGGCTATGGTTAGAGTATTCTGTAAAGAAAGGTCTATGTAGAAAATATGCTTATGGACAGAATTAGGGTGCAATTCTGATGTGAGGGCGAGTGTGATATCGAGACAGAGGATTAAGGGAGTCATAGTAGATAGCAACAGTGAAGGTGAAGAATCTGCTTCAAGTGTCAGATCTAGGATTAGGGTAGGGTTACATGTTCGATAAAGATTATGGGTGAGATAGGGTTGCAGTTAGAATTCAGAGCCGCCTCTAATGAGAGGGAGAGATAATAAGTTTAAGGTTTAAGGTGAAGTGAGGGTGACATCAATGATGAAGGTGAAGTGTCAGATCCTGGCACCAGGGATAGGGTTACCATTAGGTGCAAGGTAAGGAGTATGCGGAAGCTTGAGTTACAGTTAGAGTTCTGATCCGACTCTGACATGAGGGCAGTGGCCAGAACGAGCTTCAGCATTATGGGGAGGAATGACAGATGTCGATACTGATGGTGGAGGTTCAGTGTCAGGGGCCTGGGATAGGGTTAGCGTTTTCTGTAAGAGAAAATCCATGCGGAAGTGATGGTTACCGAGAGAATTAGGGTTATCTTCTGATGTGAGTGCGAGTGTGAGATTCATGTTCAGTGTTAAGATGTGTCGTAGGTGACAGTAATGTTGCACTTGAAGAATCTAGTCCAGGGCTTGGAGCTAGGGTTAGGGTTATGTGTTCAGTAGGATGCACAGGAATATGGAGTAACAATTAGAGTTCGCATCTGACCCTGATCTGTGGGCGAGGGCCACCTTGAGCTTCAGGCTTATGGTGCAGCATGACAGACCATGAAGCTGATGGTGTCGGTTCAGGTAAATTGCCCAGGGCTAGAGTAAGTTTACTGTGTTCTGTAAGGTGTAAAGGACGGATAGGGCTATGGAAAGATTTTGGGATTGTCTCTGATGGGAGTGCAAGTGTGGGATTGAGGTTAAGGGTTACGGTGAAGGGCGCGTGATGCCAATGGTTATGGTGAAGGGGCAGGTCCACGAGTCATAGCTAGGGTTAGAATTACTGGTTTGGGCTGTGGTACAGAAAGGATGAGTTAATTATTAGGGTTCAGGTCTAGCCCTGATGTGAGTGCGAGTGTGAAATTGCATTTCTGTGTTGAGGAGGTCCCTGGGTGTCTCTGATGCTGACGCTTTGCATATAGGTCCAGGCATCAGTTTTAGGGTTAAAATTTTGTCATCTCTCTGGTATACAGAGACATTCGCATTATGGATAGAGTTAGCTTCTGGGTTTGATGTGACAGGGAGTGCAAGGTGGTGGATCAGGTTTATGGTGAGGCATAGTTGACATCAATGATCAAGGTGAGTTGTCAGAACCACAAACCTGGGCTAGGGTTAGGGATAGGATTCTGGGAACGTGTAAGGGCAGGGTATTGGTACCTTTAGACTGAGGGTCCTTCTCCAAGGTTAGGGCAACTGTCCAATTCAGTCGCAGGATTACACTGAGGCAGGTGTGACATCCATGCTGATGGTGGTGGGTCTGGCCGCAGGTATTTGCAGCGTTAGGGTTAGGTAATTGTTTTTTGGACAAGTTCTAGCTGGAGACCTCAAACAGTTTCACCATCATCACCCCGAGTCCACTTTATTACAATATGTAGATGATCTTCGACTCTGCAGTCCCTCGTGGGAACAGTCTCAACTTGACACTGCATCTCTACTTAACCTTCTAGCTTCCAGACGTTACTGGGTATCCCCCATCAAAGCTCAAATCTCTTCCCCTTCTGTCACTTACCTTGGATTCCTTCTGTCTCAACAAAGAAAGTCCATTACCTTAGACAGAAAACGACTCCTCTCTGACCTGCCCGTTCCCAAAACCAAGACAGAAATGCTTTCCTTTCTAGGCCTGGCTGGGTATTTTAGAGCGTGGATCCCTAACTTCTCCCTGTTGGCAAGTCCCCTGTACGACCTCAGCAAGGGCCCCCCTGAAGAACCATTATCATCCTCACCCCGACACTCCTTCATTAAACTCCACCAAGCCCTTGTAGAAGCTCCAGCTCTCCATTTCCCTGATTTGTCAAAACCCTTCTCATTATACATTCATGAGAGGTCCAGTCAAGCTCTAGGAGTCCTAGGCCAATATTATGGCCCATCCTTTGCCCCAGTAGCTTATCTCTCTAAGCAATTAGACCCCACAGTTCGGGGATGGGCCCCCTGCCTACGGGAATTAGCCGCTGGACAGCTCTTGCAGAAAGAAGCTCATAAACTAACATTCGGAGCGCCCCTTACCATTCTGTCCCCACATCACCTAAAAGATCTCTTAACCTACAAAAGTTTAGAGACTCTCCCTCCCTCCAGACTGCTGACCTTACTGTCCTCTTTCCTCCAAAATCCAGACATTTTATTCCTCCCCTGCCAGCCCCTGAATCCGGCCACACTTCTTCCTCTACCCTACTCTCCTCATGCTCCCTCACATGATTGCCTGAAAGCCCTTCACAACTTCCTTCCGTGCCACTCCACGATCTCCAAAGGGGCCCTCTCACACGCTGACCTCATCTGGTTTACTGATGGGTCCTCCTTTAAACATGAGGGCACCAACTACTCAGGATACGCAGTAGTCTCCCTCGAAGATGTCATTGAGGCACGGGCCCTACCCCCTGGTACAAGCAATCAGCAGGCTGAACTCTTTGCAGCCACCAGAGCTTGCACTCTGGCCCGGGACACGTCTCTCACATTGTACACTGACTCCAAGTACGTATTCCACATTCTCTTCTCCCATGTGGCAGTATGGAAAGAACGAGGCCACCTCACCACAAAACGGAATTCCATAACTAATTCAGCCTTAAATACTAAACTTCTAGAGGCTTCACAACTCCCACACTGACTAGGCATAGTCCACTGCAAATCACATCAAAAAGATGACCCCCCATTGCAAGAGGTAACAACAAAGCCGACAGAGTAGCCCGGTCAGTTGCCCTATCAGAAAACACACCAGACAACAATCCGTATGCCCTTGCGGTTTTAGCCTTATCACAAGACGCCCTCTGCTCCCAGGACAAAGAGTCTCTCTTCCACCTCTTACATGACCTGTTCCATCCCAGCCCCCAATCCTTGGTCCATTTTTTACAATCTTTTTTCCTCTCTCTCCTGAAGACAAAACCCTACTTAACCAAATCACGTGCAAGTGCACCATCTCCCAACGCACTAACTCTAATACCCCCCTCAAACCTTACCCTTCCCGCCTAATCAAGCAAGGGGTAGTGTCCCCGCTGCAGATTGGCAAATAGACTTCACTAACATGCCCCCTGTACGATGTACCAGATACCTACTCGTGCTAGTAGATACATTTTCAGGATGGGTCGAAGCTTTCCCCACCACTAACAAACGAGCGCCCGTGGTTGCCTCTATCCTCCTCACCCAGATCTTTCCTAAGATCGGGATGCCCACTTCCCTCCAGTCAGATAACGGCTCTGAGTTCACTGTCCAAATTATCCAGAACCTCTCCAAGTCGCTCTCGCTCCCCTGGCATTTACAGTGTCCTTATCGACCACAAGCTTCAGGAAAAGTAGAAAGAGCCAATAGGACTCTAAAAGACGTCCTGACAAAACTATCTCTAGAACTACTCCTTGACTGGGTTCACTTGCTTCCCTTAGCTCTACTCCGCATTCGAGCCCTCCCAAAGAAACGTTCCTTCTTGTCGCCCTTTGAGATCATGTACGGCTGCCTGATTCTACCCCCTGGGCTCACTTCCCACAAAGGACCAATTCCTCCCAATATAGCCCTTCCACTACTCTCTCTCCTTGCACTGAATTGTGGAAATATCAGGATTGGCTCCTTCCTGATCCATCCGCCTCCCAAAATCCTCCTATCTTACAGCCCGGCCAACTAGTGTTTTATAAGCCACCAGAAGATCGGCCCTCTCTCACCCTGAAATAGGAAGGTCCACACACAGTTATTCTCTGCACCCCCTCGGCCGCCAAGCTCTCACTGCCTGATAACTCTGTCACCCGTTGGATTCATATCTCCAAGTTGAAACCAAATACCCAAGACCCATCTTCTCTGGACACCCAAGACCCATCAGTCACAATCCAGAGTCCTTCGGATACAGCCCAAGACGCTGTCTACTCTACCATGCCTCATCCCCCTGATCCCTTGAAGCTCCACATCTCCCGTGCACCCCCTTTGCCATCGATACCCGAATCATGACTTTTTCCTCCTTTACTGCTCTCTTGCTTTTTCCCCTCATTCCTATTGTCTTCCCGACCACCGCACCCTCCATTGTATGGCGATTCAAAGTCAGGAAGAGTTACACACAGCATCAAACAAAAGTTACTGCCCTCATTGCCACATCAGACTGCCCTCTGAAAGGCTGCTCTGAGCCTTTGTACCTCCACTTTCCTCCCTCCACCGAAGTATTCATTTACAGCTACCTTTATTCTCCCTACCTCTGCTTCCTCTATGACCAAAGACAAGCCTATTGCAGGCGATGGCAAGACACCTATGGGGGATGTCCCTACTGGTCTTGCGCCATTCACTACATGGGTGACTTCCAGTACCCACAGTATTACTCCTCCAACCATTTCATGAAATATCCCAACGGCTCATTCTCCTTATCAATCCCAGATCCCTGGGACTCTCGATGGGCTGCTGGAGTAACAGCCTCAGTTTGCTACTAGGGGTCCTCGACCCCCCACGGTACAGTTCATATCTCTCGAGAGTATGTTCCCTCTCACTCCCAGATCTCCCAAGTTGCATCAGATATCAGACATTATAAGAATGTCATTATCCAAACCCTTGATGGCACCTCTTCATCTCCTTATTCCTCCTACTCTTGCTTACAGCTCATTCAAGACACCACCATCTTTCTCAACCACACCCTCAACACCGCCAATTGTTTCTTGTGCGCCTCGCTACAGCACCCACTGCTGGCCGCCGTGCCCCTCAATATTTCCAACTACTCTTTCCATGCAGAAGGACAACCCCTCCGTCCCCTGGCAGACATACCCCTATGGGAACCAGAATACACAGATAATCTCACCATCCCCCACTGTGTAGTCCCAACTCCACCCCCCTCCAGCGCACTTCACTGCCTCTCTATCTACACCCCTACTTCCGGCTCTAAGACTTTTACACAACCGGGACACTTCTTTTAGTGTAATGGCAGTCTTTTCAACTCACTGCCTCTCAACTCTGATACACCCTGCATTCTCGTTGCCCTAATCCCACAGCCTACACTTTACAGCATGGCAGAATTCCTTGAGCTCCAACCTCCCTTGCACTTGCGCACAAAAAGGGTTGCTTTCCTTCCCATCTTGGTCGGTATCTCTTTGATCACCACAGCCATTGGGGCGGGGTTTTCGGGAGGAGCCTTGGGTCACTCTCTATGGGCAGTTAGAGATCTCGATGTCAAACTTGAGGGAGCCCTGACATCCACTGCCGATTCCCTAGCCTCTCTCCAAAGACAGGTCACTTCGCTAGCTAAAGTCACCATTCAAAACCAGCGGGCCCTAGATCTGCTTACAGCCGAGAAGGGTGGCACCTACGTCTTCCTCCAGGAAGAGTGCTGCTATTAAATCAACGAATCCGGCATTGTAGAAACTGACATCACCAAACTCACCGACCCTGCCTCCAGTCTCCAGTCTGCTTCCAATTCCAACCCATTCTCTTCAATACTAATAAACCCCCTCCTCACCTACCTCTGGCCCATTGCAGGCCCCATAATAATCATTCTTCTCGAGTGTCTCTTCTTAACCTGTATAATAAAGTTCATCAAATCCCAAGTCGGAAAAATCTCTAATCAAGCTTTCAACCAGCTTTTACTAAAGAACTACTAGCTTCTAGCCACAGAAGATCCCTCTCCCTCAGGTGACCTCCTCACCACACACTGAGATGGACCCCTCTCTCCACTGGAAACTGTTCCTGGAAACAATGGCTGCAGACTCCTGGATCCTGACACCCATATCCTCTTGGCACCATTGGAATCAACAGGTCCTCAACCTATGGTTACAGGGAACCTTCATTGATTTCCAAACCTGAAGAAGTCCACATCTACTCGTCCTTACAAAGGGAGACATATCAACCCTTTCCTCCCAATCCTCAAGCCCTCACTCCCTTCTCTGCCCCTGTTCAGCAGGAAGCAGCCAGAGAGAAAGCAACGTCCACAACCCCATAGAGGAGAAAGGTGGGAATGAAGGGTCCCCACCAGAAAGATGGCCAACTTCCGGCTTCTCTTCGGGGTCCTCAGGTCCCGCCGGCGCCACCTGAAGTGCAATCACCTCTCGCCCCCTCCCAATCCCAGAATCTAGCCAACAGCCACCAGCCCCGTAGAAGAGACACCTCAATCAATTCATGCCTCTTCCTATATATCCCAGCACCTTTCCCTAATAAACCGGAACTCTCCAGTGAATTGCTGCTGTGTGTCGCGCCTTTCTTTTCAGTTACCCAGAGAATTAGGGTTATCTTCTGATGTGAGTGCGAGTGTGAGATTCAAACCATGTTAAGATGTGTCGTAGTTGACATCAATGTTGCACGTGAAGAATCTACTCCAGGGCTTGGCGCTAGGGTTAGTGTTAGGGGTTCAGTAAGATTTACAGAAATATGGAGTTACATTTAGAGCTCGCATCTGTCCCTGATGTGAGGGCGAGGGCCTCCTTGAGCTTCAGGCTTATGGTGCGGCATGACAGACGTTGAAGCTGATGGTGTCCGTTCAGGTAAAGTGCTCAGGGCTAGAGTAAGTGTATTGTGTTGTGTAAGGTGTACAGGAAGGATAGGGTTATGGAAAGATTTCGGGTTTTTCTCTGATGGGAGGGCAATGCAGAATCGAGCTTAAGGACTACGATGAAGCGCGGGTGATGCCAATGGTTACAGTGAAGGGGCAGGTCCAAGACTCATGGCTATGGTTAGAATTACTGGTTTAGGATGTTGTACAGAAAGAATAAGTTAATTAATAGGGTTAGGGACTAGCTCTGATGTGAGTGCAAGTGTGAAATTGCGTTTCCGTGTTGATGAGATCCCTGGGTGCCTCTGATGCTGACGCTTTGAATATATGTCCATTCATCAGTTATAGGGTTAAAATTTTGGGTTCTCTGGTATACAGAGACATTTGCATTAGGGATAGAGTTAGCTTCTGGGTCTGATATGACAGGGAGCGCAAGATGGAGGATCAGGTTTATGGTGACGCATGGTTGACGTCAATGGTCAAGGTGAGGTGTCAGTGCCAGGAGCCAAGGCTAGGGTTGCGTTAGGTATTTGGAAAGCTGTAGGGGCAGGGTATTTGTACGTTAAGACTGAGTCCTTATCCTAGGTTACGGCAACTGTCAAATTCAGTCTCAGGATTACAGTGAGGAAAGGGTGACATCCGTGGTGATGGTGGAGGGTCAGGTCACAGGTATGTGCTACGGTAAGGGTTAGGTAATTGTTAAAGTGTATGCGGTGGATGGGGATATGTTTAGATTTAGGATGCTACTCTGACATGTGGGTGAAGGCCTGTTAGGACTTCATCACTAAGGTATGGCATCGGTGACATCAATGCTGATGGTGAGCATTCAGGTTATGGATCCTGGGCAAGGTTAGGGTTTTCTGTAAGGAAAGGTCTATGCAGAAAATATGGTTACGGACAGAATTAGCGTGCAATTCTGATGTGAGGGCGAGTGTGTGATCGAGTCAGAGGATTAAGGGAGTCGTAGTTGATAGCAACGGTGAAGGTGAAGAATCTGGTTCAAGAGTAAGATCTAGGGATAGGGTTATGTGTTCGATAAGGAGTACGGGTGAGATAGGGTTGCAGTTAGAATTCGGATCCGCCTCTGATGTGAGGGTGAGTGCAAGAATAAGCTTAAGGTTTAAGTTGAAGTGAGGGTTACGTCAATGATGAAGGTGAAGTGTCAGATCCTGGCACCAGGTATAGGGTTAGCATTAGTTGTAAAGTAAGGAGTATGCGGAAGATTGAGTGACATTTAGAATTCTGAATCGACTCTGACGTGAGGGCAGTGGCCAGAACGAGCTTCAGGATTATGGGGAGGAATGACAGACTTCGATGCTGATGGTTGCGGTTCAGTGAACGAGACATGGGGTGTGGTTAGGGTTATCTGTAAGAGAAAATCTATGTGGAAGAGCCGGTTACCGAGAAAATTAAGATTCTCTACTGATGTGAGTGCGAGTGTGAGATTCAAGCTCAGTGTTAAGATGTGTCATAGTTGACATCAATGTGGCAGGTGAAGAATCTAGTCCAGGGCTTCGTGCTAGGGTTATGGTTATGTGTTCAGTAAGATATAGAGGAAGATGGAGTTATGTTTAGATTTCGCATCTTACCCTGACGTGAGGGCGAGTGCCACCTTGATCTTCAGGCTTATGGTGCGGCATGACAAACGTTGAAGCTGATGGTGACGGTTCAGGTAACGTGCCCAGGACTATAGTAAGTTTACTATGTTCTGTAAGCTTTACAGGAAGAATAGGTTTATGGAAAGTTTTCGGTTTTGTCTCTGATGGGAGAGCAAGTACGAGATTGAGGTTAAAGATTACGATGAAGCGCGTGTGATGCCAATGGTTAAAGTGATGGGGCAGATCAAAGAGTCATGGCTCGGGTTATAATTACTGGTTTGGGCTGTTGTTCAGAAAGGATAAGTTAATTATTAGGGTTAGGGTCTAGCTCTGATGTGAGTGCGAGTGTGAAATTGCATTTCCGTGTTGAGGAGATCCCTGGGGGTCTCTGATGCTGACGATTTGCGTATAGGTCCAGGCATCAGTTTTAGGGTTAAAATTTTGTCATCTCTCTGGTATACAGAGACATTCGCATTATGGATAGAGTTAGCTTCTGGGTCTGATGTGACGGGAGTGCAAGATGGTAGATCAGGTTTATGGTGAGGCATGGTTGACGTCAATGATCAAGGTGATTTGTCAGAACCACGAACCAGGGCTAGGGTTAGGGTTGGTTTTTGGGAAGCTGTAGGGGCAGGGTATTGGTACGTTTAGACTGAGGGTCCTTTTCCAAGGTTAGGGCAACTGTCTACTTCAGTTGCAGGATTACAGTGAGGCAAGGATGACATCCATGGTGATGGTGGATGGTCTGGCCACAGGTATGTGCTAGGGTTAGGGTCAGGTGATTGTTAAAGTGTGTGCGGTGGATGTGGTTATGTTTACATTTATGATCATACTCTGACATGGGGGTGTATGCCAGTTTAGACTTCATCATTAAGGTATGGCATCGGTGACATCAATGCTGATGGTGACCTTTCAGGTTAAGGAACCCTGGCTAGGGTTAGGGTTTTGTGTAAGGAAATGTCTATGCACAAACTGTGGTTATGGACAGAAATAGGGAGCAATTCTGATGAGAGGGCGAGTGCGAGATTGAGTGAGAGGATTAAGGTAGTCATAGTTGATAGCAATGGTGAACTTAAAGAACTTGGTTCAAGGGTCAGATCTAGGGTTAGGATTATGTGTTCGATAAGTAGTACGAGTGAGATAGGGATGCAGATAGAATTCGGATCCGCCTCTGATGTCAGGGTGAGTGGAAGAATAAGTTTAAGTTTTAAGGTGACGTGAGGGTGATATCAATGACGAAGGTGAGGTGTCAGATCCTGGCACCAGGGATAGGGCTGGCATTAGGTGTAAGGTAAGGAGTATGGAAAGATTGAGTGACAGAGTTCTGATCCGAATCTGACATGAGGGCAGTGGCCAGAACAAGCTTCAGGATTATGGGGACGAATGGCAGACGTCGATGCTGATAGGCGGTTCAGTGAAAGGGGCCTGCAATAGGGTTAAGGTTATCTGTAAGAGAAAATCTATGCAGATGGGACGGTTACCGAGAGAATTAGGGTTCTCTTCTGATGTGAGTGCCAGTGTCAGATTCCAGGTCAGTGTTAAGATATGTCTTAGTTGACATCAATGTTGCAGGTGAAGAATCTAGTCCAGACTTGGTGCTAAGGTTAGGGTTAGGTGTTGATTAAGATTTGCAGGAATATGGAGTAACATTTAGAGTTCGCATGTGACCCTGACGTGAGGGCGAGAGCCACCTTTTGCTGCAGGCTTATGTTGCGGCATGACAGACGTTGAAGCTGATGGTGTTGGTTCAGGTAATTTTCCCAGGGCAAGAGTAAGTTTATTGTGTTCTGTACGGTGTACAGGAAGGATAAGGTGATGGAAAGATTTCGGGTTTGTCTCTGATGGGAGGGAAAGTGCGGGATAGAGGTTAAGGATTATGATGAAGTGTGGGTGATGCCAATGGTTATGGCGAAGGGGCAGGTCCAAGAGTCATGACTAGGATTAGAATCACTGGTTTGTGCTGTTGTATTGAAAGGATGAGTTAATTATTAGGGTTAGGGACTTGCTCTGATGTGAGTGCGAGTGTAAATTTGCGTTTCCGTGTTGAGGAGATCCCTGCTTGTCTCTGATGGTGATGCTTTGCATATAGGTACAGAAATCAGTTTTCAGGTTAAAATTATGTGTTCTCCCTGGTATACAGAGTCATTCACATTATGGATAGAGTTAGCTTCGGTGTCTCATGTGACGGGGAGTGCAAGATGGTGGATCAGGTTTATGCTGACTCATGGTTGACGTCAATGTTCAAGGTGAGGTGTCAGGACCACAAGCCAGGGCTAGGGTTAGGGTTAGGTTTTTGGAAAGCTGTAGGGGCAGGGTGTTCGTATATTTAGACTGAATTCCTTCTCCAAGGTCATTGCAACAGTCCAATTCTGTCACAGTATTACAGTGAGTGAAGGGTGACATCCATGGTGATGGTGGTTGGTCTGGCCTCAGGTATGTGCTTGGGTTAGGATTAGGTAACTCTTAAAGTTTATGCGGTGGATGGGTTTTTGTTTACAATTTAGGATCATACTCTGACATGGTGGCGAACGCCTGTTTGGACTTCATCATTAAGTTATGGTATTGGTGTCATCAATGCTGACGGTGAGCATTCAGGTTAAGAAACCTGGGCTAGGGTTTGGGTTTTCTGTAAGGAAATGTCTAAGCAGAAAATATGTTTATGGACAGAATTAGGGTGCAATTCTGATGTGAGGACGAGTGTGAGATTGAGTCAGATGATTAAGGGAGTCATAGTTGATAGCAATGGTGAAGGTGAAGAATCTGGTTCAGGAGTCAGATGTAGGGTTAAGGTTATGTGTGCGATAAGGAGTATGGGTGAGATAGGGTTGCACTTAGAATTCGAAGCCGCCTCTGATGTGAGGGTGAGTGCAGGATTAAGTTTAAAGTTTAAGGTGAAGTGAGGGTGACAACAATGATGAAGGTGAAGTGTCAGATCCTGGCACCAGGGATAGAGTTAGCATTAGTTTTCAGGTAAAGAGTATGCGGAAGATTGAGTGACAGACTTCAGATCCGAATCTGACATGAGGGCCGTAGCCTGAACGGGCATCAGGATTATGGGGAGGAATGACAGACGTCGATGCTGATGGTGGTGGTTCAGTGAAAGGGGCCTGGGATAGGGTTAGGGTTATCTGTAAGAGAAAATCTATGCAGAAGAGACAGTTACCAAGAGAATTAGGGTTCTCTTCTGATGTGAGTGTGGGTGTAAGATTCAAACTCTGAATTAAGATGTGTCATAGTTGACATCATTGTTGCAGATGAAGAATCTACTCCAGTGCTTGACGCAAGGGTGAGGGTTACTTGTTCAGTAAGATTTACAGGAATATGGAGTTACATTTAGAGTTCACAACTGAACCTGTCGTGAGGTCGAGGGCCACCTCGAGCTTCCGGCTTATGGTGTTGCATGACAGACGTTGAAGCTGATGGTGTCGGTTCAGGTAATGTTCCAAGCGCTAGAGTAAGTTTATTGTGTTCTGTAAGGTGTACAGGAAGGAAAGGGTTGTGGAAAGGTTTCAGGTTTGTCTCTGATGGGAGGGCAAGTGCGGGATTGAAGTTAAGGATTACGATGAAGCGTGGGTGATGCCAATGGTTACAGTGAAGGGGCATGTCCAAGAGTCATGGCTAGGGTAAGAATTACTCGTTTGGGCAGTTATACAGAAAATATAAGTTAATTATTAGGGTTAGGGTCTAGTTCTGATATGAGTGTGTGAAATTGCGTTTCCATGGTGAGGAGATGCCTGGGTGTCTCTGATGTTGACACACTGGGTATACGTCCACGCATCAGTTTCAGGGTTAAAATTTTGTGTTCTCACTGGTATACATAAACATTCACTTTATGGATAGAGTTGGCTTCTGAGTTTGATGTTACGGGGAGCGCAAGATGGTGGATCACGTTTATGGTGAGGCATGGTTGACGTCAATGGTCAAGATGAGGTGTCAGGGCCATGAGCCAGGGCTAGGTTTAGGGTTAGGATTTTGGAAAGCTGTACGGGCAGTGTATTGGTACGTTGAGACTAAAAGTCCTTCTCCAAGGTTAGGGAAACTGTCCAATTCAGTCGCAGGATATCAGTGAGGCAAGGGTGACATACATGGTGATGTTGGAGGGTCAGGCCACAGGTATGTGCTAGGGTTAGGGTTAGGTAAATGTTAAAGTGTATGTGGTGGATGGGGTTATGTTTAGATATAGGATCCTACTCTGACGTGTGGGTGAATGCCATTTTGGACTTCATCATTAAGTTATGGCATCGGTGACATCAATGCTGATGGTGAGCATTCAGTTTAAGAAACCTGTGCTAGGGTTAGAGTTTTCTGTAAGGAAAGGTCTATGCAGATCTATGCAGATAATATGGTTATGGACAGAGTTAGGGTGCAATTCTGAATTGAGGGCGAGTGTGAGATCGAGTCAGACCATTAAGGGTATCATAGTGGTTAGCAACGGTGAATGTGAATAATCTGAATCAAGGGACAGATCTAGGGTTAGGGTTATGTGTTCGATAAGGACTATGGGTGAGTTAGGGTTGCAGTTAGAATTCGGATCCGCCACCGATGTCAGAGTTTGTGCACGAATAATTTAAAGGTTTAAGTTCCAGTGAGGGTGACATCAATGATGAAGGTGAATTGTCAGATCCTTGCACCAGGGATAGGGTTAGAATTAGTTGTAAGGTATGGAGTATGCGGAATATTGAGTGACAGTTAGAGTTCTGATCCGAATCTGACATGAGTGCAGTTGCCAGAATGAGCTTCAGGATTATGGGGAGGAATGACAGACGTCGATGCTGACGGTGGCGTTTCAGTGAACCAGGCCCAGGTTATGGTTAGGGTTATCTGTGAGAGAAAATCTATGCAGAAAAGATGGTTACTGAGAGAATTATGGTTCTCCTCTGATGTGAGTGCGAGTGCGAGATTCATGCTCAGTGTGAAGATGTGTCGTAGTTGACATCAACGTTTCAGGTGAAAAATCTAGTCCTGGGCTTGGGGCTAGGTTTATGTTTAGGTGTTCAGTAAGATTTACAGGAACATGCAGTTACATTTTGAGTTCGCATCTGTCCTTGAGTCAAGGGCGAGGGCCGCCTTGAGCTTCAGGCTTACGGTGCGACATGACAGATGTTGAAGCTGATGGTGTCGGTTCAGGTAAAGTTCCCAGGGCTGCAATAACTGTAGTGTGTTCTGTAAGGTGTACAGGAAGGGTAGGTTCATGGAAAGATTTCAGGTTTGTCTCTGATCGGAGTGAAAGTTCGGGATTGAGGTAAAGGATTATGATGAAGCGCGGTTGTTGCCCATGTTTACGCTGAAGGGGCAGGTCTAAGCATCATGGGTAGGGTTATAATTACTGGTTTGGGCTATTGTACAGAAAGGATGTGTTAATTATTAGGGTTAGGGTCTGGCTCTGATGTGAGTGTGAGTGTGAAATGGATTTTCCATGTTGAGGAGATCCCTGGGTGTCTCTGATGCTGACGCTCTGCTTATAGGTCCAGGCATCAGTTTTGGGGTTGAAATTTGTGTTCTCCCTGGTACACAGAGATATTCGCTTTATGAATAGAGTTAGCTTCTTGTTCTGATGTGACAGGGAGCGCAAGATGGTGGATCAAATTTATGTTGAGGCATGGTTGACGTCAATGGTCAAGGTGAGGTGTCAGGACCACGAGCCAGGCCTAGGGTGAAGGTTAGGTTTTTGGGAAGCTGCAGGGGCAGGGTTTTGGTACGTTTAGACTGAGGGTCCTTCTCCAAGTTTAGGGAAACTGTCCAATTCAGTTTCAGGATTACAGTGAGGCAATGGTGACATCCATGGTGATGGTGGAAGGTCAGGCCACAGGCATGTGCTAGGTTCAGGGTTAGGTAATTGCTGAAGTGTGTGCGGTGGTTGGGGTAATGTTTAGATTTAGGATTATACTCTGACGTGTGGGTGAAGGCCAGTTTGGAATTCATCATTAAGGTATGGCATCACTGACATCAATGCTGATGGTGTGCATTCAGGTTAAGGAACCTGGGCTAGGCTTAGAGTTTTCTGTATGGAAATGTCTATGAAGATGTATGCAGATAATGTGGTTATGGAGAGAAATAGGGTGCAATTCTGAATTTAGGGCCAGATTGAGATCGTGTCAGAGTATTAAGGGAGTCATAGATGATAGCAACGGCGAAGGTGAAGAATCTGGTTCAAGGGTCAGATCTAGGTCAGGATTATGTGTCCGATAAGGAGTACGGGTGAGATAGGGTTGCAGTTAGAATTCTGATCCGCCTCTGATGTGAGGGTTAGTGCAAGAATAAGTTTAAGGTTTAAGGTGAAGTGAGGGTGACATCAAAGATGAAGGTGAAGTGTCAGATCCTGGCACCAGGTATAGGGTTAGCATTAGTTGTAAAGTAAGGAATATGCAGAAGATTGAGTGACAGATAGAGTTGTGATGTGACTCTGACATGAGGGCAGTGGCCAGAACTATCTTCAGGATTATGGGGAGGAATGACAGACATCGATACTGATGGTGGCCCTTCACTGAAAGGGTCCTGGGATAGGGTTAGGGTTATCTGTAAGAGAAAATCGATGCAGAGGAGACGGTTACCAAGAGAATTAGGGTTCTCTTCTGATGTGAGTGCGAGTGTGAGATTCAACATTCAATTTAAGAGGTGTCGTAGTTGACATCAATGTTGCAGGTGAAGAATCTAGTCCAGGGCTTGGCACTAGGGTTAGGGTTAGGTGTTTAGTAAGATTTACAGGATGATGGAGTTACATTTACCATTCGCATCTGACCCTGATGTGAGGGCGAGGGCCACCTTGAGCTTCAGATTTATGGTGCGGCATGACATATGTTGAAGCTTATTGTGTCGCTCCAGGTAATGTGCCCAGGTAGAGAAAGTGTATTGTGTTCTGTAAGATGTACAGGAAGGATAGGGTTATGGAAAGATTTCGAGTTTGTCTCTGATGGGAGGGCAATTGCGGGATTGAGGTTAAGGATTACGATGAAGCGCGGGTGATGCCAAAGGTTACGGTGAAGGGGCAAGTCCAAGATTCACGGCTAGGGTTAGAATTACTGGTTTGTGCTGTTGTACAGAAAGGATGAGTTAATTCGTAGGGTTAGGGTCTAGCTCTGATGTGAGTGCGAGTGTGAAATTGTGTTTCTGTGTTTTGGACATCCCTGTGTGTCTCTGATGCTGGCGCTTTGCATATAGGTCCAGGCATCAGTTTTAGGGTTAAAATTTTGTCTTCTCTCCGGTAAACAGAGACATTCACATTATGGACATAAATAGCTTCTGCGACTGATGTGACTGGAGCACAACATGGTGGATCAGGTTTATGGTGAAGCAGGGATGACGTCAATGGTCAAGGTGAGGTATCAGGACAACGAGCCATTGCTAGGGTTTTGGTAAGATTTTGGGAAGCTGTATGGTCAGGGTATAGGTACGTTTAGACTGAGGGTCCTTCTCCAAGGTTAGGGCAACTGTCCAATTCAGCGCAAGATCTCAGTGAGGCTAGGGCGAGATCCATGGTGATGGTGGAGGGTCTGGCCTCAGGTATGTGCTTGGGTTAGGGTTACGTAATTGCTAATGTGTGTGCGGTGGTTGGGGTTATGTTTAGATTTAGGATCATACTCTCACATGGGGGCGAACGCCAGTTTAGACTTCATCATTAAAGTATGGCATCGGTGACATTAATGCTGATGGTGAGCATTTAGGTTAAGGTACCTCGGCTAGGGTTAGGGTTTTCTATAAGGAAATGTCTATGCACAAAATATGGGTATGGACAGAATTAGGGTGCAATTCTGATGTGAGGGCGAGAGTGAGATCGAGTGAGTGAATTAAGGGAGTCATAATTAATAGCAACGGTGAAGTTAAAGAATGTGATACAAGGGTCAGATGTAGGGTTAGGGTTATGTGTTCGATAAGGTGTACGGGTAAGATAGGGTTGCAGTTAGAATTTGGATATGCCTCTGATGTGAGAGTGAGTGCAAGAATAAGTTTAAGGTTTAAGGTGAAGTGAGGGTGACATGAATGATGAAGGTGAAGTGTCAGATCCTGGCACCAGGGATAGGGTTAGCATTAGTTGTAAGCTAAGGATTATGCAGAAGATTGAGTGACAGTTAGAGTCCTGATGCGACTCTGACATGATGGCAGTGGCCAGAACGAACTTCAGGATTATAGGGAGAAATAACAGACGTCGATGCTGATGGTTGCGGTTCAGTGATAGTGGCCTGGGTTAAGGTGAGGGTTATCTGTAAGAGAAAATCTATGCGGAAGAGATGGTTACCGAGAGAATTAGGGTCCTCTTCTGATGTGAGTGTGAGTGTGAGATTCAAGCTCAGTGTTAAGATGTGTCGTACTTGACATCAATGTTGCAGGTGAAGAATCTAGTCCTCGGATTGGTTCAAGGTTTAGGGTTAGATGTTCAGTAAGATTTACAGGAATATGTAGTTACATTTAGAATTCACATCTGACCCTGACGTAACAGCGAGAGCCACCTTGACCTTCAGGCTTATGTTGTGGCATGACAGACGTTGAAGCTGTTCATATTGGTTCAGGTAAAATGCCTAGGGCTAGAGTATGTTTAGTGTTTTCTGTAAGGTGTACAGGAACGATAGGGTTATGGAAAGATTTGGGGTTTGTCTCTGATGGCAGGGCAAGTGCTGGACTGAGGTTAAGGATTACGAAGAAGCGCAGGTGATGCCAATGGTTACGGTGTACGGGCAAGTCCAATAGTCATGCCTATGGTTACAATTACTGGTTTGGGGTGTTGTACAGAAATGATAAGTTAATTATTTGGGTTAGGGTCTAGCTCTGATGTGAGTGCAACTGTGAAATTGCGTTTCCCTGTTGAGGAGGTCCCTGGGTGTCTCTGAGACTGTCGATTACGTATATGTCCAGGCATCAATTTTAGGGTAAAAATTTTGTGTTCTCTCTCGTATACAGAGACATTTGCATTATGGATAGAGTTAGCTTCTGGGTCTGATGTGACTGGGAGTGCAGGATGGTGGATGAGGTTTATGGTGAGGCATGGTTTACTTCAATGTTCAAGGTAGGTGTCAGGAACATGAGCCAGGGCGGGGTTTAGGGTTAGGTTTTGTAGTGTTGTAGGAGCAAGGTTTTGGTACATTTAGACTGAGGGTCCTTCTCCAAGGTTTGGGCAACTGTCCAACTCAGTCGCAGAATTACAGTGAGGCAAGGGTGACATACATGGTGATGTTGGAGGGTCAGGCCACAGTTATGTGCTAGGGTTAGTGTTAGGTAATTGTTAAAGTGTATGGGGTGGATGGGGTTATGTTTAGATTTAGGAGCATACTCTGATGTGTGGCAAAGGCCACTATGGACTTCATCATTAAAGTATGGTATAGGTGACATCAGTCTGGATGTGACCATTCAGGTTACGGAACGTTGGCTAGGGTTAGAGTTTTCTGTTAGGACAGGTCTATGCAGGTCTATACAGATAATATAGTTATGGACAGAATTAGGGTGCAATTCTGAATTGAGGGCGAGTGTGAGATCGAGTCAGAGGATTAAGGGAGTCATAGTTGGTAGTAATAGTGAAGGCGAAGAATCTAGTTCAAGGGTAAGATCTAGGGTTAGGGTTATGTGTTCGACTAGGGGTATGGGTGAGATAGGGTTGCAGTTAGAATTCTTATCCGTCTGTGATGTGTGGGTAAGTGCAAGAATCCGTTTAAGATCTAAGATGAAGTGAGGGTGATATCAATGACGAAGGTGAAGTGTTAGATCCTGGCACAAGTGATAGGGACAGCATTAGTTGTATGGTAAGGAGTATGCGGAAGACTGAGTGACAGTGAGAGATCTGATCCAACTCTGACATGAGGGCAGAGGCCAGAACGAGATTCAGGATTATGAGGAGGAATGACATATGTCAATGCTGATGGTGGTGGTTCAGTAAACAGTGCCTGGGATAGGGTTAGGGTTATCTGTAAGAGAAAATCTACGTGGAAGAGACGGTTATCAAGAGAATTAGGGTTCTCTTCTGATGTGAGTGTGAGTGTGAGATTCAAGCTCCGAGTTAAGATGAGTCGTAGTTGACATCAACGTTGCAGGTGAAGAATATAGTCCAGGGCTTGGCGCTAGGGTTAGGGTTAGGTGTTCAGTAAGATTTACAGGAATATGCAGTTATATTTAGAGTTCACATCTAACCCTGATCTGTGGTCGAGTGCCACCTTGAGCTACAGGCTTATGGTGCGGCATAACAGGCGTTGAAGCTGATGGAGTCTGGTCAGGTAAAGTTCCCAGGGGCAGAGTAAGTGTATTGTGCTCTGTAAGGTGAACAGGAAGCATAGGGTTATGGAAAGATTTCGGGCTTGTCTCTGATGTGAAGGCAAGTTCGCGATTGAGGTTAAGGATTACGATGAATCGCTGGTGATGCCAATGGTTTTCATGAAGGGGCAGGTCCAACACTCATGGCTAGAGTTAGAATTACTGGTTTGGGCTCTTCTACAGGAAGGATAAATTAATTATTAGGGATAGGGTGTAGCTGTGATGTGAGTGCGAGTCTGAAATTGCGTTTCCATTTTGAGGAGATCGCTCAGTTTCTCTGATGCTGACTCATTCCGTATAGGTCCAGGCATCAGTTTTAGGGTTAAAATTTTGTGTTCTCTCTGGTATACGTAGACATTCGCATTATGGATAGTGTTAGCTTCTTTGATGTGATGCGGAGCTAAAGATGGTGGATCAGGTTTATGGTGAGGCATGGTTGACGTCAATGGACAAGGTGAGGTGTCAGGAACACGAGTCAGGACTAGGCTTAGGGTTACATTTTTGGAATGCTGTAGGGGCAGGGTATTGGTATGTTTAGGCTGACGGTCCTTCTCCAAGGTTAGGGCAACTGTCCAATTCAGTCGCAGGGATACAGTGATGCCTGGGTGACAACCATGGTGATACTGGAGGGTCTGGCTACAGGTTTGCGCTAGGGTTAGGAGTAGGTAATTGTTAAAGTGTATGCGGTGGATGGGGTTATGTTTAGATTTAGTTTCCTACTCTGACGTGTGGGCTAAGGCCAGTTTGGACTTCATCATTAAGTTATTGAATCAGTGACATAAATACTGACGGTGAACATTTAGGTTAAGGAACATTAGGTTAAGGAACCTGGGCTAGGGTAAGGGTTTTGTGAAAGGAAATGTCTATGCACAAAATATGGTTATAGACAGAATTAGGGTGCAGTTCTGATGTGAGGACGAGTGTGAGATCGAGTCAGAGGATTAAGGGAGTCATAGTTGATAGCAACGGTGAAGAATCTTGTTGAAGGGTCAGATCTAGGGTAAGTGTTATGTGTTCGATAAGGAGTATGGGTGAGATAGGTTTGTGGTTAGAATTCGGATCCGCCTCTGATGTGCGGGTGAGTGCAAGAGTAGGTTTAAAGTTTAAGGTGAAGTGAGCGTGACATCAATGATGAAGGTGAAGTGTCAGATTCCGGCACCAGGGATAGGGTTGGCATTAGTTGTTAGGGAAGGATTATTCGGAAGATTGAGTGACACTTAGAGTTCTGATCCGGCTCAGACATGAGGGCAGTGGCCAGAATGAGCTTCAGGATTTTGGGGAGGAATGACAGACGTCAATGCTGTTGTTTGCGGCTCAGTGACTGGGGCCTGGGATATGGTTAGGTTTATCTGTAAGAGAAAATCTATGCAGAAGAGATGGTTACCGAGAGAATTAACGTTATCTTCTGATGTTAGTGCGAGTGTGAGATTAAAGCTCAGTGTTTAGATGTGTCGTAGTTGACACCAATGTTGCAGGTGAAGAATATAGTCAGGGTTTGGTGCTAGGTTTAGGGTTCGGTGTTTAGTAAGATTTACAGGAATATGGAATTACATTTACAGTTCACGTCAGACTGTGACGTGAGTGTGAGGGTCACCTTGAGCTTCAAGCTTATAGTGCGGTATGACAGACGTTGAAGCTGATGGTGTCGGTTCAGGTAAATTGCCCAGGGCTAGAGTAAGTGTATTGTGTTCTGTAAGGTGTACCGGAAGGATAGGGTTATGGAAAGATTTCGGGTTTGTCTCTGATGGGAGGGCAAGTGCGGGATTGAGGTTAAGGATTACGATAATGCGTGGTTGATGCCAATGGTTACGGTGAAGTGGCAGGTCCAGGAGTCATGGCTAGGGTTACAATTACAGATTTGGGCTGTTGTTCAGAAAGGATGAGTTAATTATTAGGCTTAGGGCTAGCTCTGCTGTGAGTGTGAGTGTGAAATTGCCGTTCCGTGTTGAGGAGATCCCTGGGTGTCTCTGATGCTGATGGTTTGAATGTAGGTCCAGAAATCAGTTTCAGGGTTAAAATTTTCTATTCTCTCTGGTATACAGAAAAATTCGCATTATGGATAGAGTTAGCTTCTGGGTCTGATGTGACGGAGAGCGCAAGATGGTGGATCAGGTTTATGGTGCAGCATGGTTGACATCAATGGTCAAGGTGACTTGTCAGAACCTCGAGCCAGGGCTAGGGATAGGGTTAGGTTTTTGGAAAGCTGTAGGGGCAGGGTATTGGTACGTTTATACTGAGGTTTCTTCTCCAAGTTTAGGGCAACTGTCCAATTCATTTGCAGTATTACAGTGAGGCAAGTGTGACATCTACGGTGATGGTGGAGGGTCAGGCCACAGGTATGTGCAAGGGTTAGTGTTAGGTAATTGTTAAAGTGTATGCGGTGGATGGGGTTATATTTAGATTTAAGGTCCTGCTCTGACATATGGTCGAACGCCAGTTTGGACTTCATCATTAAGGTATTGCATTGGTGACATTAGTGCTGATGGTGAACATTCAGGTTAAGAACCTGTGCTAGGGTTAGGGTTTTCTGTAAGAAAAGGTCTATGCAGAAATTATTGTGATGGACAGAATTAGGGTGCAATTCTGATATGAGGGCGATTGTGAGATCGAGTCAGAGTATTAAGGGAGTCATAGATAATAGCAATGGTGAAGGTGAAAAATCTGGTGCAAGGGTGAGATCTAAGGTTAGGTTTATGTGTTCCATAAGCAGTACGAGTGAGATAGGTTAGCACTTAGAATTCGGATCCGCCTGTGATGTGAGGGTGAGTGCAAGAATAAGTTTAAGGTTTAAGGTGAAATGAGGGTGACATCAATAATGAAGTTGAAGTGTCAGATCCTGGCACAAGGGATAGGGTTAGCATTAGTTGTAAGCTAAGGAGTATGCAGAAGATAGAGTTACAGTTAGAATTCTGATCCGACTCTGACATGAGGGCAGTGGCCAGAACGAGCTTCAGGATTATGAGGAGGAATGACATACATTGATGCTGATGGTGGTGGTTCAGTGAAAGGGGCCTGGGATAGGGTTAGGGTTATATGTAAGAGAAAATATATGTGGAAGAGACGGTTACTGAGAGAATTAGGTTTCTCTTCTGAAGTGAGTGCGAGTGTGAGATTCAAGCTCCGAGTTAAGATGAGTCGTAGTTGACATCAATGTTGCAGGTGAAGAATCTAGTCCAGGGCTTGGCGCTAGGGTTAGGGTTAGGTGTTCAGTAAGATTTACAGGAATATGGAAGTTCATTTAGCGTTTGCATCTCAGACTGACTTGAGGGCGAGGGCCACCTTGAGCTTTAGGCTTATGGTGCGGCATGACAGACGTTGAAGCTGATGTTGTCGGTTCAGGTAAATTGCCCAGGCTAGAATAAGTATATTGTGTTCTGTAAGGTGTCCAGGATGGATAGGGTTATGGAAAGATTTCGGGTTTGTCTCTGATAGGAAGGCAAATGCGGGATTGACGTTAAGTATTACGATGAAGCGGGGGTGATGCCAATGGTTTCGGTGAAGCGGCAGGTCCAAAAGTCATGGGTAGGGTTAGAATTACTGGTTTGGGCTGCTTTAAAGAAAGGATAAGGAAATTATTAGGGTTAGGGTCTAGCTCTGATGTGAGAGTGAGTGTGAAAGTGCGTTTCTGTGTTGAGGAGATCCCTGGGTGCCTCTGATGCTTACGTTTTGCGTATAGGTCCAGGCATCTGTTTTAGGGTTAACATTTTGTGTTCTCTCTGTTATAAAGAGACATTCGCACTATGGATAGAGTTAGCTTCTGCGTCTGAAGTGACGGGGAGCGCAAGATGGTGGATAAGGTTTATGGTGAGGCATAGTTGACATCAATGGTCAAGGTGAGGTGTCAGGAAGATGATCCAGGGCTAGGGTTAGAGTTAGGTTTTTGGATAGCTGTAGGGGCAGGGCATTAGTACGTTTAGACTGAGGGTTCTTCTCCAAGGTTATTGCAACATTCCAATTCAGTCGCAGGATTACAGTGAGGCAAGGGTGACATTAATGGTGATGGTGGAGGGACAGGCCACAGGTATGTGCATGGGTTAATGTTATGTAATTGTTAAAGTATATGCGGGGGATGGGGTTATGTTTAGATTTAGGATCCTACTCTGACGTGTGGGCGAAGACCAGTTTGGACTTCATCATCATGGTATGTCCAAGGTGACATCAATGCTGATGGTGAGCATTCAGGTTAGGAAACCAGCGCTAGGGTTAGGGTTTTCTCTAAGGGAAGGTCTATGCATAAAATATGATTATGGACAGAATTAGGGTGCAATTCTTATGTGACAGCAAGTGTGAGTTAGAGTCAGAGAACTAAGGAGTCATAGTTGATAGCAGCGGTAATGTGAAGAATCTGGTTCAAGGGTGAGATCTAGGTTTAGCGTTATGTGTTCGAGAAGGAGTACGGGTGAGATAGGATGGCAGCTAGAATTCGGATCCTCCTCTCATGTGAGAGTGAGTGCAAGAATAAGTTTAAGGTTTAAGGTGAAGTGAGGGTGACATCAATGATGAAGGTGAAATGTCACATCCTTGCACCAGGGATAGGGTTAGCATTAGTTGTAAGGTAAGGAATATGGGGAATATTGAGTGACACTTAGTGTTCTGATCCGACACTAACACGAGGGCGGTGGCCAGAAAGAGCTTCAGGATTATGGGGAGGAATGACATACTTTGATGCTGATGGTGGCGGTTCAGTGAAATGGGCCTGGGATAGGGTTATCTGTAAGAGAAAATCTGTGCTGTAGAGACGGTTACCGAGAGATTTAGGGTTCTCTTCTGATGTGAGTGCGAGTGTGAGATTCAAACTCCGAGTTAAGATGCGTCGTAGTTGACATCAATGTTGCAGGTGAAGTATCTAGTCCAGAGCTTGGAGCTAGTGTTAGGGTTCGGTGTTCAGTAAGATTTACAGGAATATGAAGTTACATTTTGAGTTCACATCTGACTATGATGTGAGGGCGAGGGCCACTTTGAGCTACAGGTTTATGGTGCGGTATTACAGACGTTGAAGCTGATGGTGTCGGGTCAGGTAAAGTGCCCAGGGTAGAGTAAGTGTATTGTGTTCTGTAATATGTACAGGAAGGATAGGACTATGGAAAGATTTTGGGTTAGTCTCTGATGGGAGGGCAAGTGCGGGATTAAGGTTAAGGATTACAATGAAGCGCGGGTGATGCCAATGGTTACAGTGAAGGGGCGGGTACAACAGTCATGGCTAGGGTTAGAATTACTGGTTAGGGCTGTTGTTCAGAAAGGATGAGTTAATTATTAGGGTTAGGGTCTAGCTCTGATGTGAGTGCGAGTGTGAAATTGTGTTTCCATGTTGAGGATATGCCTGGGTGTCTCTGATGCTGACGATTTGCAGATAGGACCAAGCATCAGATTTAATGTTAAAATTTAGTGTTCTCTCGGGTATACATAGACATTCGTATTGCAGATAGAGTTAGCTTCTGTGTCTGATATGACTGGGAGCGCAAGATTGTGGATCAGGTTTATGGTGAGGCATGGTTGACGTCAATGGACAAGGTGAGGTGTCTGGACGACGATCTAGGCCTAGGGTTAGGGTTAGGTTTTGGAAAGCTGTAGGGGCAGGGTTTTGGTTCGTTTAGACTTAGGGTCCTTCTCCAAGGTTAGGGCAACTGTCCAATTCTGTCGAAGGACCACAGTGAGGCAAGGGCGACATCCATGGTGACTGAGGAGGGTCAGGCCATAGGTATGTGCTAGGGTTAGGTTTGTGGAATTGTTAAAGTGTATGCAGTAGATGGGGTTATGTTCCGATTTGGGATCCTAGTCTGACATGTGGGCGAAGGCCAGTTGGAACTTCATCATTTAGGTATGGCATCGGTGACAACAATGGTGATGGTGAGCATTCAGGTTAAGGAACCTGGACTAGGGTTAAGCTTTTCTGTAAGGAAAAGTCTATGCAGAAAATATTTCTTTGAACAGAATTAGGGTTTAATTCTGAATTGAGGGCGAGTGTGAAATCGAGTCAGAGGATTAAGGGAGTAATAGTTGATAGCAACGGTGAAGGTGAAGAATCTTGTTTAATGGTCTGATCTAGGGTTAGGGTTATTTGTTCGATAAGGAGTGCGGATGAGATAAGGTTGCAGTTAGAATTGCAATTTCGCCTATGATGTGTGGGTGAGTGCAAGAGTAAGTTTAAGATTTAAGGTGAAGTGAGGGTGACATCAATGATGAAAGTGAAGTTTCAGATCCTGGCACCAGGGATAGGGTTAGCATTAGTTGTAAGGTAAGGAGTATGTGGAAGATTGAGTGACAGTTAGAGCTCTGAACTGACTCTGACATGAGTGCAGTGGCCAGAATAAGCTTCAGGATTATGGGGAGGAATGACAGACGTCAATGCTGATGCTGGTGGTTCAGTGAAAGGGGCGTAGGGTAGGGTTACGGTTATCTGTAAGAGAAAATTTATGCAGAAGACACTGTTACTGAGAGAATTAGGGTTCTCTTCTGATGTGAGTGCGAGTGCGAGGCTCAAGCTCAGTGTTAGGATGTGTCGTAGTTGACATCAATGTTACAGGTGAAGAATCTAGTGCAGGGCTACGCGATAGTGTTAGGGTTAGTTGTTCAGAATGATTTACAGGATTATGGAATTACATGAAGAGTTTGCTTCGGACCCTGTCGTGAGGGTGAGGGCCACGTTGAGCTTCAGGCTTATAGTGCGTCATGACAGATGTTGAAGATGATTGTGTCGGTTCACGTAAAGTGCCCAGGGCTAGAGTAAGTGTATTGTGTTCTGTAATGTGTACAGGAAGGATAGTGTTATGGAAAGACTTCGGGTTTGTCTCTGATGGGAGGGTAAGTGCGGGATTGAGGTTAAGTATTATGATGAAACGCGGGTAATGCCTATGGTTACGGTGAGGGGGCAGGTCCAAGAGTCATGGCTAGGGTTAGAATTACTGGTTTGGGCTGCTGTGCAGAAAAAATGGGTTAATTATAAGGCTTAGGGTCTAGCTCTGATGTGATTGCGAGTGTGAAATTTCGTTTCCGTGGTGAGGAGAACCCAGGGTGTCTCTGATGCTGATGCTTTGCATATACGTCCAGGCATCAGTTTTAGTGTAAAAATTTTGCGTTTTCTATGGTATACAGAGACATTCACATTATGGATAGAGTTAGCTTCCGGGTCTGATATGATAGGGAGTGGAAGATGGTGGATCAGGTTAGTGGGGAGGCATGGTTGCAGACAATGGTCAAGGTGATGAGTCAGGATCACGAGCCAGGGCTAGGGTTAGGGTTACGTTTTGGAAAGCTGTAGAGGCACTGTATTGGTATGTTTAGACTCAGGGTCCT
The DNA here is from genome assembly GCF_040802235.1 of Manis javanica. Taxonomy (NCBI): domain Eukaryota; kingdom Metazoa; phylum Chordata; class Mammalia; order Pholidota; family Manidae; genus Manis; species Manis javanica. The sequence goes on along the minus strand of NC_133158.1, from coordinate 174,822,759 downwards.
TCTCCAAGTTAGGGCAACTGTCCAACTCAGTCGCACGATTACAGTGAGGCAAGCGTGACATCCATGGTGATGGTGTACTGTCAGGCCACAGGTATGTGCTAGGGTTAGGATTAGGTAATTGTTAAAGTATATGCAGTGGATGGGGTAATATTTAGATTTAGGATTCTACTCTGACATGAGGGCGAAGGGCAGTTTGGACTTCATCATTAAGGTATGGCATCGGAGACATCAATTCTGATGGTGAGAATTCAGGTAAATGAATCTGGGCTAGGGTTAGAGATTTCTGTAAGGAAACGTCTATGCAGAAAATATGGTTATGGACAGAATTAGGGTGCAATTCTGAATTGAGGGCGAGTGTCAGTTCGAGTCAGAGGATTAAGGGAGTCATAGTTGATAGCAACGGTGAAGGTGAAGAATCTGGTTGAAAGGTCAGATCTAGGGTTAGGGTTATGTGTTCAATAAGGGGTATGGGTGAGATAGGGTTGCAGTTAGAATTCGGACCGCATCTGATGTGAGGGTGATTGCAAGAATAAGTTTAAGGTTTAATGTGATGTGAGGGTGACATCAATTATGAAGGTGAAATGTCAGATCCTAGCACCAGGGATAGGGTTAGCATTAGTTGTAAGGTAAGGTGTATGCGGAAGATTAATGACAGAGTTCGTATCCGACTCTGACATAAGGGCAATGGCCAGAACGAGCTTCAGGATTATGGGGAGGAATGTCAGACGTCCGTGCAGATGGTGGTGGTTCAGTGAACAGTGCCTGGGATAGGGTTAGGGTCATCTGTAAGAGAAAATCTATGCGGAAGTATTGGTTATTGAGAGATTTAGGGTACTCTTCTGATGTGAGAGCGAGTGTCAGATTCAAGCTCAGTGTTAGATGTGTCGCAGTTGATACAATGTTGCAGGTGAAGAATCTAGTACAGGGATTGGCGCAAGGGTTAGGGTTCAGTGTTCAGTATGATTTACAGAAATATGGAGTCACATTTAGAGTTAGCTTCTGACGCTGATGTGAGGGCGAGGGCCACCGTGAGCTTCTGCCTTCTGGTGCAGCATGACAGACTTTGAAACTGATGATGTTGGTTCAGGTAAAGTGCCCAGGGCTAGACTAAGTATATTGTATTCTGTAAGGTGCACAGGAAGGATAAGGTTATGGAAAGATTTCGGGCTTGTCTCTGATGGGAGGGCAAGTGCGGGATTGTGGTTCAGGATTCAGTTGAAGCGCGGGTGATGACAATGGTTACGGTGAAGTGGCAGGTCCAAGAGTCATGGCTAGGGTTAGAATTACTGGTTTGGTCTGTTGTACAGATAGGATGAGTTAATTATTAGGGTTAGGGCCTAGCTCTGATGTGAGTGCGAGGGTGAAATTGCATTTCCATGTTGAGGAGAACATAGGGTTTCTCTTATGCTGACGCTTTGTGTATAGGTCCAGGCATCAGTTTTAGGGTTTAAATTTTTTGTTCTCTCTCGTATACATAGAAATTCGCATTATGGATAGAGTTAGCTTCTGGGTCTGATGTGACGGGGAGTGCAAGATGGTGGATCAGCTTTATGGTTAGGTATGGTTGCGTCAATGGTCACAGTGAGGTTCAGGACCACGAGCCAGAGCTAGGTTTAGGTTTAGGTATTTGGAATGCTGTAGGGGCAGGTTATTGGCACGTTTAGGCTAAGGGTCTTTCTCCAAGGTTAGGGCAACTGTCCAATTCAGTCGCAGGATTAGAGTGAGGCAAGGGTGACATCCATGGTGATGGTGGAGGGTCAGACCACAGGTATGTGCTGGGGTTATGTTTACCTAATTGTTATACTGTATGCAGTGAATTGGGTTATATTCAGATTTAGGTTCCTACTCTGATGTGTGGACGAAGGCCAGTTTGGGGTTCATCATTAAGGTATATCTTTGGTGACATCAATGCTGACGACGAGCATTCAGGATAAGGAACCTGGTCTAGAGTTAGAGTTTTCTGTAATGTCTATGAAGGGCTCTGCAGAAAATATGGTTATGGACAGAATTAGGGTGCAATTCTGATGTGAGGGCGAGTGTGAGATCGAGTCAGAGGATTAAGTGTGTCATAGTTGATAGCACATGTGAACTTGAAGGATCTCGTTCAAGGGTCAGATCTAGTGTTAGGGTTATGTGTTGAATAAGGAGTACGGGTGAGATTGGCTGTAGTTATCATTCGGATCCGCCACTGATGTGAGGGTGAGTGCAAGAATAAGTTTAAGGTTCAAAGTGAAGTGAGGTTGACATCAATGATGAAGGTGAACTGTCAGATATTGGCACCAGTGTTAGGGTTAGCATTAGTTGTAAGTTAATGAGTATGCAGAAGACTGAGTGGCAGTTAAAATTCTGATCCACCTCTGATGTGAGGAGATTGGCCAGAACGAGCTTCACAGTTATGGGGAGGAATGACAGACGTCGATGCTGATTGTGCCGGTTCAGTGAAAGGGTCCTGGGATAGGGTTAGATTTATCTGTAAGACAAAATCTATGTGGAAGAGATAGTTACCGAGAGAATTAGGGTTCTCTTCGGATCTGAGTACAAGTGTGATTCAAGCTCTTAGTTAAGATGTGTCGTAGTTGACATCAATGATGCAGGTGAAGAATCTAGTCCCGGGCTTGGTGCTAGGATTAGGGTTAGGAGTTCAGTAAGATTTACAGGAATATGGAGTTAATTTAGAGTTTGCATCTGACCCTGATGTGAGGGCGAGGGCCACCTTGAGCTTCAGGCTTATGGTGCGGCATGACAGATGTTGAAGCTGATGGTGTCGGTTCAGGTACAGTGCTCAGGGCTACACTAAGTTTATTGTGTTCTGTAAGGTGTACAGGAAGGATAGGGTTGTGGAATGATTTTGGGTTTGTGTCTGATGGGAGAGCAATTGCGGGATTGAGGTTAAGGATTACGATGAAGCGCGGGTAATGCCCATGTTTATGCTAAAGGATCAGGTCCAAGCATCTTGGCTAGGGTTAGAATTACTGCTTTGGGCTGTTGTACAGAAAGATTAAGTTAATTATTAAGGTTAGGATCTAGCTCTGATGTGAGTGCGTGTGCGAAATTGCATTTCTGTGTTGAGGAGATCCCTGGATGTCTCTGATGCTGACGCTTTGCGTATAGGTTCAGGAATCAGTTTTAGGGTTAACATTTTGAGTTCTCTCTGGCATACAGAGACATTCACATTATGGATAGAGTTAGCATCTGGGACTGATGTGATGGGGAGCGCAAGATGGTTGATCAGGTTTATGGTGATGCATGGTTGATGTCAATGGTCAAGGTGAGGTGTCAGGACTATCAGCCAGAGCTAGGGTTAGGGTTAGGTTTTGGAAAGCTGTAGGGGCAGGGTATAGGTACATTTAGACTGAGGGTCCTTCGCCAAGGTTACGGCAACTGCCCAATTGAGTCGCAGGATTACAGTGAGGTAATGGTGACATCCATGGTGATGGTGGAGGGTCAGGCCGCAGGTATGTGCTAGGGTTAGGGTTAGTTAATTGTTAAAGTGTATGCGGTGCATGGATTTATGTTAAGGATTAGATCCTACTCTGACGTGTGGGCGAAGGCCAGTTTGGACTTCATCATTAAGGTATGGCATCAGTGACATCAATGCTGATGGTGAGCATTCAGGTTAAGGAACCTGGGATAGGGTTAGGGTTTTCTCTTAGGAAAGGTCTATGCAGATAATATGGTTATGGACAGAATTAGGCTGCAATTCTGATGTTAGGGCTACTGAGAGATCGAGTAAGAAGATTAAGGGAGTCATAGTTGATAGCAGTGGTGAAGGTGAAGAATCTGCTTCAAGGGTCAGATCTAGGGTTTGGGTTATGTGTTCCATAAGGAGAACGGGTGAGATAGGGTTGCAGTTTGAATTTGGGTCCGCCTCTGATGTGAGGGTGAGTGCAAGAATAAGTTTAAGATTTAAGATGAAGACACAGTGACATCAATGATGAAGGCGAATTGTCAGATCCTGGCACCAGGGATAGGGTTAGCGTTAGTTGTAAGTAAGGAGTATGCGGCAGATTGAGTGACAGTTAGAGTCCTGATCCTACTCTGACATGAGGCCTGTGGCTACAAGGATCTTCAGGATTATGGGGAGGAATGGCAGACGTCAATGCTGATGGTGGCGGTTCAGTGAAAGGGACTTGGGATAGGGTTAGGTTTATCTGTAAGAGAAAATCTATGTGGAAGAGACAGTTACCGAGAGAATTAGGTTTCTCTTCTGATGTGAGTGCGAGTGTGAGATTCAAGCTCCGAGTTAAGATGTGTCATAGTTGACATCAATGTTGCAGGTGATGAATCTAGTCCAGGGGTTGGCGCTGGGTTAGGGTTAGATGTTCAGTAAGATTTACAGGAATATGGAGTAACATTTAGAGTTCGCATCTGACCCTGACGTGAGTGTAAGGGCCACCTTTAGCATCAGGCTTATGCTGAGGTATTACAGACTTTGAAGCTGATGGTGTCGGATCAGGTAAAGTGCCCAGGGCTAGAGTAAGTGTACTGTGTTCTGTAAGGTGTACAGGAAGTTTAGGATTATGGAAAGATTTTGGGTTTGTCTCTGATGGGGGGTAAGTGCGGGATTGAGGTTAAGGATTACGATGAAGCGCGGGTGATGTCAATCATTATGATGAATGGGCAGGTCCAACAGTTATGGCTCGGGTTAGAATTACTGATTTGGGCTGTTGCATAGACAGGATGAGTTAATTATTAAGGTTAGGCTCTAGCTTTGATGTGAGTGCGAGTGTGAAATTGCGTTTCCGTGTTGAGGAGATCCTTGGGTGTCTCTGACGCTGACGCTTTGGGTATAGGTCCCGGCATCAGTTTTAGCGTTAAAATTTTGTGTTCTCTCTGGTATACAGAGACATTCGCATTATGGATAGAGGTAGCTTCTGGGTCTGATGTGACGGGGAGCGCAAGATGGTGGATCCGGTTTATGCTAAGGCATGGTTGACGTCAAAGGTCAAGGTGAGATATCAGGAACACGAGCCAGTGCAAGGGTTAGGGTTAGGTTTTTGGAAATCTGTAGTTGCAGGATATTGGTACGTTTAGACTGAGGGTCCTTCTCCAAGGATCCGGCAACTGTCCAATTGAGTCGCAGGAATACAGCGAGGCAAAGGTGACATCCATGGTGATGGTGGAGGTTCATGCTACAGGTATGTGCTAGGGTTAGGTTTAGGAAACTGTTAAAGTGTATCCGGTGGATGGGGTTATGTTTACATTAAGATCCTGCTCTGACCTGTGAGCGAAGGCCAGTTTGGACTTCAACATTAAGTTATGGCATCGGTGACGTCAATGCTGACGGTGAGCATTCAAGTTAAGGAACCTGGGCTAGGGTTAGGATTTTCTGTAAGGAAAGGTCTATGCAGAAAATATGGTTATGGACAGAATTAGGGTGCAATTCTGATGTGAGGGCGAGTGTGAGATCGAGTCAGAGGATTAACGGAGTCATAGCTGATAGCAATGGTGAAGAATCTGCTTCAAGGGTCAGATCTAGGGTTAGGGTTATGTGTTCGATAAGGAGTACGGGTGAGATAGTTTTGCAGTTCGAATTCGGAATGCCGTCTGATATGAGAGTGAGTGCAAGAATGAGCTTAAGGTTTAAGGTGAAGTGAGGTTGTAATCAAGGATGAATGTGAAGTTTCAGATCCTGGCACCAGGGATAGGGTTAGCATTAGTTCTGAGGTAAGTAGTATGTGTGAGATTGAGTACAGTTAGAGTTTTGATCCAACTCTGACATGAGGGCACTGGACATAACGAGCTTCAGGATTATAGGGAGGAATGACAGACGTCGATGCTGATGCTGGCAGTTCAGTGAAAGGGGCCTGGGATAGGGTTAGGGTTATCCGTAAAGAGAAATCTATGCAGAAGAGTTGGTTATGGAGAGAATTAGGGTTCTCTTCTGATGTTAGTGTGAGTGTGAGATTCACGCTCAGTGTTAAGATGTGTCGTAGTAGACATCAATGTTGCAGGTGAAGAATCTAGTGCACGACTTGGTGTTTGGTTTACGGTTATATGATTAGTAAGATTTACATGAATATGGAGTTGCATTTAGAATTCACATCTGACCCTGACATGACAGCGAGGGCCACCTTGAGCTTCAGGTTTATGGTTCAGCATGACAGACGTTGAAGCTGATGGTACAGATTCAGGTACAATGCCCAGAGCTAGAGTAAGTTTACTGTTTTCTATAAGGTGTACCAGAAGGATAGGGTTATGGAAAGATTTCGGGTTTGTCCTTGATGGGAGAGCAAATGCGGGATTGAATTTTAGGAGTATGAGTATGAAGAAGCGCGTGTGATGCCAATGGTTACGTGAAGGGGCATGTCCAAGAGTCATGGCTAGGGTTAGAATTACTGGTTTGGGCTGTTGTACAGAAAGGATAAGTTAATTATTAGGGTTAGATTCTACCTCTAATGTGAGTGCGAGTGTGAAATTGCGTTTCAGTGTTGAGGAGATTCCTGGGTGTCTCTGATGCTGACGCCTTGCATATAGGTCCAGGCATGAGTTTTAAGGTTAAAATTTTGTGTTCTCTCTGGTATACAGAGACATTCGCATTATGGATAGAGTTAGCTTCTGCTTCTGATGTGACGGGGAGTGCAACATGGCGGATCAGCTTTATCATGAGGCATGGTTGCCGTCAATGGTCAAGCTGAGGTGTCAGGACCACGAGCTAGGTCTAGGGTTAGTGCTAGTTTTTTGGAAGCTGTAGGGGCAGTGTATTGGTACGTTTAGACTGAGGGTCCTACTCCAAGGTTAGGGCAACTGTCCAATTCAGTTGCACGTTTACAGTGAGGTAAGGGTGACATCCATGGTGATGTTGGGGGTTCAGGCCACAGGTATGTGCTAGGGTTAGGGTTAGGTAATTGTTAAAGTGTATGCCGTGGATGGGGTTATGTTTAGATTTAGGATCCTTCTCTGACGTGTGGGCGAAGGCCAGTTTGGAGTTCATCATTAAGGTATGGCATCTGTGACATCAATCTGATAGTGAGCATTCAGGTTAAGGAACCTGGTCTACGGTTAGAGATTTCTTTAAGGAAAGGTCTAGGCAGAAAATATGGCTATGGGCAGAATTAGGGTGCAATTCTGATGTGAGGGCGAGTGTAAGATGGAGTCAGAGGATTAAGGGAGTCATAGATGACAGCAATGGTGAAGGTGAAGAATCTGGTTCAAGGGTCAGATCTAGGGTTAGGGTTACATGTTCGATAAGGATTATGGGTGAGATAGGGTTGCAGTTAGAATTCGGATCCACCTCTGATGAGAGTGTGAGTGCAATAATATGTTTAAGGTTTAAGGTGAAGTGAGGGTGACATCAATGATGAAGGTGAAGTGTCACATCCTGGCACTAGGGATAGGGTTAGCATTAGTTGTAAGGTAAGAAGTATGCAGAAGACTGAGTGACAGTTAGAGTTGTGATCTGACTCTGACATGAGGGCCGTGGCCAGAACGAACATCAGGATTATGGGGAGGAATGAAAGACGTCGATGCTGATGGTGACGGTTCAGTGAAATTGGCCTGGGATAGGGTGAGCATTTTCTGTTAGAGAAAATCCATGCGGAAGAGATGGTTACTGAGGGAATTAGGGTTCTCTTCTGATGTGAGTGTGAGTGTGAGATTCAAGCTCAGTGTTAAGATGTGTCGTAGTTGACATCAATGTTGCCGGTGAAGAATCTAGTCCAGGGCTTGGCGCTAGGGTTAGGGTTAGGTGTTCAGTAAAATGTACAGGAATATGCAGTTCAATTTAGAGTTCGCATCTGACCCTGACGTGAGAGCGAGGGACACCTTGCGCTTCAGGCTAATGTGGCAGCATGACAGACGTTGAAGCTGATGGTGTCGGTTCAGTTAAATTTCTCAGGGCTAGAGTAAGTGTATTGTGTTCTGTAAGGTGTACAGGAAGGATAGGTTTATGGAAAGATTTCGGGTTTGTCCCTGATGGGAGAGCAAGTGCGGGATTGAGGTTAAGGTAATGCCAAAGTTTACGGTAAAGGGGTAGGTCCAACCGTCTTGGCTAGGTTTAGAAGTACTGGTTTGGGCTGTTGTACAGAAAGGATATGTTAATTATTAAGGTTAGGATCTAGATCTGATGTGAGTGCGAGTGTGAAATTGTGTTTCCGTGTTGAGGAGATCCCTGGATGTCTCTGATGCTGACGCTTTGCGTATAGGTCCAGGAATCAGTTTTAGGGTTAAAATTTTGTGTTCTCTCTGGCATACAGAGACGTTCGCATTATGGATAGAGTTAGCATCTTGGACTGATGTGACGGGGAGCGCAAGATGGTGAATCAGTTTTATGGTGAGGCATGGTTGATGTCAATGGTCAATTTGAGGTGTCAGGACTATGAGCCAAGGCTAGGTTTAGGGTTAGGTTTTGGAAAGCTGTAGGGGTAGGGTATTGGTACATTTAGACTGAGGGTCCTTCTCCAAGGTTAGGGCAACTGCCCAATTGAGTCGTAGGATTACAGTGAGGCAAGGGTGATATCCATGGTGATCGTGGAGGGTCAGGTCACAGGTATGTGCTAGGGTTAGGGTTAGGTAAATGTTAAAGTTTATGCGGTGGATGGGGATATGTTTAGATTTAGGATCCTACTCTGATGTGTGGGTGAAGGCCAGTTTGGACTTCATCATTAAGTTGTGGCATCGGTGACATCAATGCTGACGGTGAGCATTCAGGTTAAGGAACCTGGGCTAGAGTTAGGGTTTTCTGTAAGGAAAGGTCTATGCAGAATGTATGGTTAAGGACAGAATTAGGTTGTAATTCTGATGTGTGGGAGAGTGTGAGATCGAGTCAGAGGATTAAGGGGGTAATAGTTGATAGCAACAGTGAGTGTGAAGAATCTATTTCAAGGGTCAGATCTTGGGTTATGTTTATGCGTTGGATAAGGGTTTGAGTGAGATAGGGCTGCAGTAATAATTCGAATCCGCCACTGATGTGAGGGTGAGTGCAAGAATAAGTTTAAGGTTTAAGGTGAAGTGAGGTTGATATCAATGCTGAAGGTGAACTGTGAGATCCTGGCACTAGGGATAGGGTGTGCATTAGTTGTAAGTTAAGGAGTATGTGGAAGAATGAGTGGCAGTTAAGGTTCTGATCTGACTCTGACATGAGGGCAGTGGACAGAATGAGTTTCAGGATTATAGGGAGGAATGACAGATGTCAATGCTGATGATGGTGGTGCAGTGAAAGGGGCCTGGGATAGGGTTAGATTTATCTGTAATAGAAAATCTATGCGGAAGAGATGGTTACTGAGAGAATTAGGGTTCTCTTCTGATGTGAGTGCGAGTGTGACATTCAAGCTCCGAGTTAAGATGTATCATAGTTGACATCAATGTTGCAGGTGAAGAATCTAGTCCAGGCCTTGGCGCTAGGGTTAGGGTTAGGTGTTCAGTAAGTTTTTGAGGAATATGTAGGTACATTTAGAGTTTGCATCTGACCCTGAAGTGAGGGCGAGGGCCACCTTGAGCTTCAGGCTTATGGTGCGGCATGACAGAAGATGAAGCTGCTGGTGTCGATTCAGGTAAAGTGCCCAGGGTTAGTGTAAGTGTATTGTGTACTGTAAGGTGTACAGGAAGGATAGGGTTATGGAAAGATTTCGGGTTTGTCTCTGATGGGAGGGCAAGTGCGGCATTGATGTTAAGGATTACGATGAAGTGCGTGTGATGCCAATGCTTACGGTGAAGGGGCAGGTCCACGAGTCATGACTAAGGTTAGATTTACTGGTTTGGGCTGTTGTACAAATAAGATAAGTTAATTATTAGGGTTAGGTTCTTGAACTGATGTGACTGCAAGTGTGAAATTGGGTTTCCGTGTTGAGGAGATCCCTGGGTGTGTCTGATGCTGATGCTTTGCTTATAGGTCCAGGCATCAGTTTTAGGGTTAAAATTTTTTGTTCTCTCTGGTATGCAGAGACATTCGCTGTACGGATAGGGTTTGCTTCTGTGTCTGATGTGACGAGGAGCACAAGATGGGAGATCAGGTTTATGGTGAGGCATGGTTGACGTCAATGGTCAAGGTGTGGTGTCAGAAGCACGAGCCAGAGCTAGTGTTTGGGTTAGGATTTTGGAAAGCTCTAGGGGCTGGGTATTGGTATGTTTAGTCTGAGGGTCCTTCTCCAAGGTTAGGGCAATTGTCCAATTCAGTCTCAGGATTACAGTGAGGCAAGGGTGACATCCATGGTGATGGCGGAGGTTCAGGCCAAAGGGATGTGCTAGGGTTAGGGTTAGGTAATTGTTAATGTGTATGCAGTGGATAGGGCAATGTTTAGATTTAGGATCCTACTCTGACGTTGGGCAAAGGCCAGTTTGACTTCATCATTAAGGTATGATATCGGTGACATTAATGCTGACAGTGAGCATTCAGTTTAAGGAACCTGGGTACGGTTAGAGTTTCTGTGAGGAAAGCTCTATGCAGAAAATAATGTTAAGGACTGAATTAGGGTCCAATTCTGATGTGAGGGCGAGTGTGAGATTGAGTCAGAGGAATAAGGGAGTCATAGTTGATAGCAATGGTGAAGGTGAAGAATCTGGTTCAAGGGTCAAATCTAGGGTTAGTGTTATGTGTTCAATAAGGAGTACGGGTGAGATAGGGTTGCAGTTAGAATTCCGATCTGCCTCTGATGTGAGTGAGTGCAGGAATAACTTTAAGGTTTAAGGTTAAGTGAGGGTGACATCAATGATGAAGGGGAAGTGTCAGATCCTGGCACCAGTGATAGGGTTATGATTAATTGTAAGGTACGTTGAATGCAGAAGCTTGAGTGACGGTTAGAGGTCTGGTCTGACCCTGACATAGGGGCATTCACCAGAACGAGCTGCAAGATTATTGGGAGGAATGACAGACGTCGATGCTGATGGTGGCGGATCAGTGAAAGTGGCCTGGGATAGGGTTAACGTTTTCTGTAAGAGAAAATCCATGCAGAAGAGATGGTTACCGAGAGAATTAGGGTGATCTTCTAATGTCAGTGCTAGTGTGAGATTCAAGCTAAGTGTTAAGATGTGTCATAGTTCACATCAATGTTGCAGGTGAAGAATCCAGTCCAGGGCTTGGCGCTATTGTTAGGGTTAGGTGTTCATTAGGTTTTATAAGAATACGGTTTTACATGTAGAGTTCGGTTCTGACCCTGATGTTAGGGCGCGGGCCACCTTGAGCTTCAGGCTTATGGTGCGGCATGACAGACATTGAAGCTGACGGTTTTGTTTCAGGTAAAGTGCCCAGAGTTAGAGTAATTTTATTGTGTTCTGGAAGGTGTACAGGAAGGATAGGGTTAGGGAAAGATTTTGGGTTTGTCTCTGATGGGAGGGCAACTGCAGAATTGAGGTTAAGGATTATGATGAAGCGCGAGTGATGCCATTGTTTACAGTGAAGGGGCAGGTCCAAGAGTCATGGTTAGGGTTAGAATTACTGGTTTGGGATGTTGTACAGAACGAATGAGTCAATTATTAGGGATAGGATCCAGCTCTTTTGTGGGTGGGAGTGTGAAATTGCGTTTCCATGTTGAGGAGAACCCTAGGTGTCTCTGATGCTGACACTTTGCGTATAGGTCCAGGCATCAGTTTTAGGGTTAAAATTTTGTGTTCTCTCTGGTATAGAGACACATTCACATTATGGGTAGGTTTACCTTCTGTGTCTGATGTGACGGGGAGTTCAAGATGGTGGATCAGGTTTATGGTGAGGCATGGTTGACGTCAATGCTCAAGGTGAGTTGTCATTACTATGAGCCAGGGCTAGGGCTAGGGTTAGGACATTGGAAAGCTTTAGGGGCAGGATATTGGTACGTTTAGACTGAGGGTAATTCTCCAAGGTTAGGGCAATTGTCCAATACAGTCAGAGGATTACAGTGAGGCAAGTGTGACATCCACATTGATGGTGGTGGGTCAGGCCACAGGTATGTTCTAGGGTTAGGGTTTGGTAAATGCTAAAGTGTATGTGGTGGATGGGGTTATGTTTAGATTTAGGATCCTACTCTGAGGTGTGGGTGAAGGCCAGGTTGGACTTCGTCACTAAGGTATGGCATCAGTAACATCAATGGTGATGTTGAACATTCAGGTTAAGGAACCTGGGCTAGGGTTAGAGTTTTCTGGGAGGAAAGGTCTACATAGAAAATATGGTTAGGGTCAGAATTAGTGTGCAAATCTGATGTGAGGGCGAGTGGGAATTCGACTCAGAGGATTAAGTAAATCGTAGTTGATTGCAATTGTTAAGGTGAAGAATCTGCTTCAAGTGTCAGTTCTAGGGTTAGTGTTATGTGTTTGATAAGGAGTACGGGTGAGACAGAGTTGCCGTTAGAATTCAGATCTGCCTCTGATGTCAGGGTGAGTGCTAGAATAAGTTTAAGGTTTAAAGTGAAGTGAGGGTGACATTAATGATGAAGGTGAAGTATCAGATCTTGGCAGCAGGGATAGGGTTAGCATAAGTTGTCACGTAAGGAGTATGCAGAAGATTGAGTGATAGTTAGAGTTGTGATCCGACTCTGACATGAGGGCAGTGACAGAACCAGCTTCAGGATTATGGGGAGGAATGACAAAAATTGATTGTGGCGGTTGAGTGAAAGGGGCCTGGGATAGGTTTAGGGTTATCTGTAAGAGAAAATCTATGTGGAAGAGACGGTTACAGAGAGGATTAGGTTTCTCTTCTGGTGTGAGTGCGAGTGTGAGATTCAAACTCAGAGTTTAGATGTGTCGTAGTTGACATCAATATTGCAGAAGAATCTAGTCCAGGGCTTGGCGCTAGGGTTAGGGGTAGGTGTTCAGTAAGATTTACAGGAATATGGAGTAACATTTAGAGGTCGTATCTGACCCTGACATGAGGGCGAGGGCCACCTTGAGCTTCATGCTTTAGGTGCGGCATGAGGGACGTTGAAGCTGATGGTATCGATTCAGGTAAAGTGCCCAGGGCTAGAGTAAGTTTATTTTGTTCTGCAAGGTGTACAGGAAGGATAGGGTTATGGAAAGATTTTGGAGTTGTCTCTGATGGGAGAACAACTGCGGTATTGAGGGTAAGTATTACGATGAAGCGCGGGTGATGCCAATGGTTACGGTAAAGGGGCAGGTCGAAGAGTTATGACTAGGGTTAGAATTACTGGATTGGGCTGTTGTACAGTAAGGATAAGTTAATTATTTGGATTAGGGTCTTGCTCTGATTTGAGTGCGAGTGTGAAATTGCTTGTCCATATTGAGTACATCCCTGGGTGTCTCTGATGCTGCCGCTTTGCGTACAGGTCCAGGCATCAGTTTCAGGGTTAAAAGTTTTTTTTTCTCTCTGGTATACAGAGACATTCGCATTATGGATAGAGTTAGCTTTTGGTTCTGATATGACGGGGAGCGCAAGATGGTGGATCAGTTTTATGGTGAGGCATGGTTGACGTCAATGGTCAAGGTGAGGTGTCAGGACTACAAGCCAGGGCTAGGGTTATGGTTAGGCTTTTGAAAAGCTCTAGCGGCAGGGTATTGATACGTTTAGACTGAGGGTCCTTTTCCAACTTTATCGCAACTGTCCAATTCAGTCGAACGAGTACAGTGAGGCAAGGGTGATATCCATGGTGATGGTGGAGGCTAAGGCCACACTTATGTGCTAGGGTTAGGGTTAGGTAATTGTTAAAGTGTATGTTGTTAATGGGGTTATGTTTAGGTTTAGGCCCCGACTTTGATGTGTGAGCGAAGGGCAGTTTGATCTTAATCATTAAGGTATGGAATCGGTGACATCAATGCTGACAGAGAACATTCATGTTAAGGAACCTTGGGTAGGGTTAGGGTATTCTGTAAGGAAATGTCTATACAGAAAATATGAATATGGACAGAATTACGGTGCAATTCTGATGTGACTGCGAGTGTGAGTTCGAGTCAGAGGATGAAGAGTGCCATAGTTTAGAGCAACGGTGAAGGTGAAGAATCTGGATCAAGGGTCACATCTAGGGTTAGGGTTATGTGTTCGATAAGGAGTACGGGTGAGATAGGGTTGAAGTTAGAATTCGGATACGCCTCTGCTGTGAGGGTGAGTGCCAGTATAAGTTTAAGATTTAAGGTGAGGTGAGGGTGACTTCAATGATGAAGGTGAAGTGTCAGATCCTGGCACCAGGGATAGGGTTAGCATTAGTTGTCAGGAAAGGAGTAAGCGGAAGATTGAGTGACAGTTAGAGTTCTGATCTGACTCAGACATGAGGGCAGTGGCCAGAAAGAGCTTCAGGATTATGGGGAGGAATGACATACATCGATACTGATGGTGGCAGTTCAGAGAAAGGGGCCTGGGGTAGGGTTAGGGTTATCTGTAAGAGAAAATCTATACAGAAGAGACGGTTACTGAGAGAATTAGGGTTCTCTTCAGATGTGAGTGCCAGTGTGAGATTCACACTCCGAATTAAGATGTTGCATAGTTGACATCATTGTTGCAGATGAAGAATCTACTCCAGGGCTTGACGCAAGGGTGAGGGTTACGTGTTCAGTAAGATTTACAGGAATATGGAGTTACATTAAGAGTTTGAAACTGACCCTGTCGTGAGGTCGAGGGACACCGCGAGCTTCCGGCTTATGGTATTGCATGACAGACGTTGACGCTGATGCTGTCGGTTCAGTTAAAGTTCCAAGGGCTAGAGTAAGTTTATTGTGTTCTGTAAGGTGTACAGGAAGGATAGGGTTATGGAAAGATGTCGGGTTTGTCTCTGATGGGAGGGCAAGTGCGGGATTGAAGTTAACGATTACGATGAAGCACGGGTGATGCAAAAGGTTACTGTGAAGGTACAGGTCCAAGAGTCATGGCTAGGGTTAGAATTACTCGTTTGGGCAGTTATACAGAAAATATAGGTTAATTATTAGGGTTAGGGTCTAGCTCTGATGTGAGTGTGAGTGTGAATTTGCGTTTCCGTGTTGAGGAGATGCCTGGGTGTCTCTGATGTTGACACACTGGGTATAGGTCCACGCATCAGATTCAGGGTTAAAATTTTGTGTTCTATCTGGTATACATAAACATTCGCTTTATGGATACAGTTGGCTTCTGAGTCTGATGCTACAGGGAGCTCAAGATGGTGGATCACGTTTATGGTGAGGCATGGTTGACATCAATGGGCAAGGTGAGGTGTCAGGGCCATGAGCCAGGGCTAGGTTTAGGGTTAGGATTTTGGAAAGCTGTACAGGCAGGGTATTGGTACGTTTAGACTAAGGGTCCTTCTCCAAGGTTAGGGCAACTGTCCAATTCAGTCGCTGTATATCAGTGAGGCAAGGGTGACATACATGGTGATGATGGAGGGTCAGGACACACGTATGTGCTAGGGTTAGGGTTAGGAAAATGTTAAAGTGTACGTGGTGGATGGGGTTATATTTAGATATAGGATCCTTCTCTGACGTGTGGGTGAATGCCAGTTTGGACTTCATCATTAAGGTATGGCATCGTTGACATCAATGCTGATGGTGAGCATTCAGTTTAAGGAACCTGGGCTAGGGTTAGAGTTTTCTGTAAGGAAAGGTCTATGCAGATCTATGCAGATAATATGGTTATGGACAGAGTTAGGGTGCAATTCTGAATTGAGGGCGAGTGTGAGATCGATTCAGACCATTAAGGGAGTCATAGTGGTTAGCAACGGTGAAGGTGAATAATCTGATTCAAGGATCAGATCTAGGGTTAGGGTTATGTGTTCGATAAGGACTATGGGTGAGTTAGGGTTGCAGTTAGAATTCGGATCCGCCACCGATGTTAGAGTCTGTGCACGAATAATTTAAAGGTTTAAGTTCCAGTGAGGGTGACTTTAATCATGAAAGTGAATTGTCAGATCATGGCACCAGGGATAGGGTTAGAATTAGTCGTAAGGTAAGGAGTATGCAGAATGTTGAGTGACAGTTAGAGATCTGAACTGACTCTGACATGAGTGCAGTTGCCAGAATGAGCTTCAGGATTATGGGAAGGAATGACAGACGTCAATGCTGATGGTGGCGTTTCAATGAACGTGCCTGTGATACGGTTAGGGTTATCTGTAAGAGAAAATCTATGCAGAAGAGACGCTTATAGAGAGAATTATGGTTCTCCTCTGATGTGAGTGCGAGTGCAAGACTCAAGGTCAGTGTTATGATGTGTCATAGTTGACATCAATGTTGCAGGTGAAGAATCTAGTGTAGGGCTTGAGGCTAGGGTTAAGGTTAGTTGTTCAGTAAGTTTTACAGGAATATGGAGTTACATTTAGAGTTCTCATGTGACTCTGACGTGAGGGCGAGGGCCACCATGAGCTTCACGCTTATGGTGTGGTATGACAGTTGTTGAAGCTGATGGTGTCTGTTCAGATAAAGTGCCCATGGCCAGAGAAAGTGTATTGTGTTTTGTAAGGTGTACAGGAAGGATAAGGTTATGGAAAGATTTGGGGTTTGTCTCTAATGGGAGGGCAAGTGCGGAATTGAGTTTAAGGATTACGATGAAGCGCGGGTGATGCCAATGAATACAGTGAAGGGGCAGGTCGAAGAGTCATGGCTAGGGTTAGAATTACAGGTTTGTTCTGTTGTAACTAAAGGATAAGTTAATTATTAGGGTTAGGGCCTAGCTCTGATGTGAGTGCGAGTGTGAAATTGCATTTCCATTTTCAGGAGATCCCTGGGTGTCTCTGATGCTGACGCTTTGCGCATAGGTCCAGGAATCAGTTTTAGTGTTGACATATTGTATTCTCCCTGGTATACAGAGACACTTGCAATATGGATTGAGTTAGCTTCCGGGTCTGTTGTGACACGGAGCGCAAGATGCTGGATCAGGTTTGTGGTGAGGCATGGATGACGTCAATGGTCAAGGTGAGGTGTCAGGACCATGAGCCAGGGCTAGGGTTAGGGCTAGGTTTTTGGAAAGCTGTAAGGGCAGGGTATTTGTACGTTTAGACTGAGGGTCCTTCTCCAAGTTTAGGGGAACTGTCCAATTCAGTCACAGGATTACAGAGAGGCAAGGGTGATATCCATTGTGATACTGGAGGGTCACGTCAGAGTTATGTGCTTGGGTAAGTGTTAGGTAATTGTTAAAGTGTATGTAGTGGATGGGTATGTTTGGATTTAGGATCCTACTCTGACATGTGGGTGAAGGCCAGCTTGGACTTCATCATTAAGGTATGGCATCGGAGACATCAATGCTGATGGTGAGTATTCAGGTTAAGGAACCTGGGCTTGAGTTAGGGTTTTCTGTAAGGAAAGGTCTATGCAGAAAATACGGTACTGTACAGAATTAGGGTGCAATTATGATGTGAGGGCGAGTGGGAGATCGATTCAGAGGATTAAGGGAGTTATTGTTGATAGCAACCATAAAGGTCATGAATCTGGTTCAAGGGTTAGATCTAGGGTTAGGGTTATGTGTTCTATAAGGTGTACGGGAGAGATAGGGTTGGAGTTAGAATTCGGATCCGCCTCTGATTGAGGGTGAGAGCAAGAATAACTTTAAGGTTTAAAGTCAAGTGAGTGTGACATAATTGATGAAGGTGAAGTGTCACATCCTGTCACCAGGGATAGGATTGGCATTAGTTGTAAGGTAAGGAGTAAGCGGAAGATTGAGTGAAAGTTAGATTTCTGATCCAACTCTGACATGAGGGCAGTGGCCAGAACGAGGTTCAGGATTATGGGGAGGAAAAACACACGTCGATCCTGAGGGGGGCGGTTCAGTGAAAGGGGCCTGGGATAGGGTTTCAGTTATCTGTAGGAAAAGTCTATGCGGAAGAGACGGTTACCGAGAGAATTAGGGATCTCTTCTGATGCTAATGCGAGTGTGACATTCCAGCTCAATGTTAAGATATGTCGTAGTTGACATCAATGTTGTAGGTGAAGAATCTAGTCCAGGGCTTGTCGCCAGGGTTAGGATTAGGGGTTCAGAAAGATTTACAGAAATATGGAGTTACATTTAGAGTTCACATCTGACCCTGACGTGAGGGTGAGGGCCACCTTGAGCTTTAGGCTTATGATGCGGTATGACAGACGTTGAAACTGATGGTGTCGGTTCAGGTAAATTGCTCAGGGCTAGAGTAAATGTATTGTGCTCTGTAAGGTGTACAGGAAGGATAGGTTATGGATAGATTTAGGGTTTGTCTCTGATGGGAGGGAATGTGTGGGATTGAGGTTAAGGATTACGATGAAATGCGGGTGATGTCAAAGGTTATACTGAAGGGGCAGGTCCAAGGGTCATGGGTACAGTTAGCATTACTGGTTTGGGCTGTTCTACAGAAAGGATGAGTTAATTGTTAGGTTTAGGGTCTAGATGAGATGTGAGTGCCAGTGTGAATTTGCGTTTCTGTGTGGAGGGGATCCCTGGGTTTCTCCAATGCTGATGCTTTGCGTATATGTCCATTCATCAGTTTTAGGGTTAAAATTTTGTTTTCTCTCTTGAATACAGAGACATTCATATAATGGATAGAGTTCGCTTCCGGGTCTTATTAGATGGGGAGCGCAAGATGGTGGATTAGGTTTATGGTGAGGCATGGATGGGATGATCTCAATGGCCAAGGTGAGGTGTCAGGACCAGTAGCCAGGGCTAGTGTAAGGGTTAGGTTTCTGGAAAGCTGTAGGGGCATGGTATTGGTACGTTTAGACTGAGGGTCCTTATCCAAGTTTAGGGCAACTGTCCAATTCAGTCTCAGGATTACAGTGAGGCAAGGGTGACATCCACGGTGATGGTGGAGGGTCAGGTCACAGGTATGTGCTAGGGTAAGTGTTAGGTAATTGTTAAAGTGTACGCGGTGTATGGGGTTACGTTTAGATTTAGGATTCTACTCTGACGTGTGGGCGGGGGCCAGTTTGGACTTCATCACTAAGGTATGGCATTGGTGACATCAATGCTGACTGTGAGCATTCAGGTTAAGGAACCTGGGCTATGGTTAGGGTTTTCTGTAACGAAAGGTCTATGCAGAAAATATGGTTATGGACAGAATTAGGGTGCAATTCTGATGTGAGGGCGAGTGTGAGATCGAGTCAGAGGATTAGGGGAGTCAAAGCTGATAGCAACGGTGAAAGTGAACAATCTGGTTCAACAGTCAGTACTATGGTTGGGTTAGGTGTTCGAGAAGGAGTATGGGAGAGATAGGGTTGCAGTTACAATTCGGATCCGCCTCTGATGTGATGGTGGGTGCAAGAGAAAGTTTAAGTTTTAAGGTGAAGTGAGGGTGACATCAATGTGGAAGGTGAAGTGTCAGGTCCTGCCACCATGGATAGGGTTAGCATTTGTTGTAAGGTAAAGAGTATGTTCAAGACTGAGTGACAGTTAGAGGACTGATCCGAATCTGACATAAGGGCAGTGGCCAGAACGAGCTTCAGGATTATGGGGAGGAATGACATACGTCAATGCTGATGGTGGCGGTTCAGTGAACCAGGCCCAGGTTATGGTTAGGGTTATCTGTGAGAGAAAATCTATGCAGAAGAGACGTTTACCAAGAGAATAAGGGTTCTCTTCTGATGTGAGTGCGAGTGTGAGATTCATACTCAGTGTGAAGATGTGTCGTATTTGACATCAATGTTGCAGGTGAAAAATCTAGTCCTGGGATTGGGGCTAGGTTTATGTTTAGGTGTTCAGTAAGATTACAGGAACATGCAGTTACATTTTGAGTTCGCATCTGACCTTGAGTCAAGGGCGAGGGCCAGCTTGAGCTTCAGGCTTATGGTGCGACATGAAAGATGTTGAAGCTGATGGTGTCGGTTCAGGTAAAGTTCCCAGGGCTACAATAACTGTATTGTGTTCTGTAAGGAGTACAGAAGGGTAGGTTCATGGAAAGATTTCAGGGTTGTCTCTAATGGGAGTGCAAGTTCTGTATTGAGGAAAAGGATTATGATGAAGCGCAGGTGTTGCCCACGTTTACGTTGAAGGGGCAGGTCTAATTATCATGGGTAGGGTTATAATTACTGGTTTGGGCTATTGTACAGAAAGGATGAGTTAATTATTAGGGTTAGGGTCCGGCTCTGATGTGAGTGTGAGTGTGAAATGGATTTTCCATGTTGAGGAGATCCCTGGGTGTCTCTGCTGCTGCAGCTTTGCTTATAGTTCCAGGCATCAGTTTTAGGGTTAAAATTTGTGATCTCCCTGGTACACAGAGACATTCGCTTTATGAATAGAGTTAGCTTCTTGGTCTGACGTGACAGGGAGCGCAAGATGGTGGATCAAATTTATGGTGAGGCACGGTTTACGTCAATGGTCAAGGTGAGGTGTCAGGACCACGAGCCAGGCCTAGGGTGAAGGTTATGTTTTTGGAAAGCTGTAGGGGCAGGGTATGGGTACGTTTAGACTGAGTGTCCTTCTCCAAGGTTATGTCAACTGTCCAATTCAGCCACAGGATTACAGTGAGGCAAGGGTGACATCCATGGTGATGGTGGAGGGTCAGGCCACAGGTATGCGCTGGGGTTAGGTTTATGTAATTGTTAAAGTGTATGCGGTGGATGGGGTTATGTTTAGATTTAGGATCCTACTCTGACGTGTGGGCGAAGGCCAGTTTGGACTCATCATTAAAGTATGGCATCGGTGACATCAATGCTGACTGTGAGCATTCAGGTTAAAGAACCTGGGCTAGGGTAAGAATTTTCTGTAAGAAAAGGTCTATGCAGAAAAGATGGTTATGGACAGAATTAGGGTGCAATTCTGATGTGATGTCGAGTGTGAAATCGAGTCAGAGGATTAAGGGAATCCTAGATGATAGCAACGGTGAAGGTGAAGAATCTGGTTCAAGAGTCAGATCTAGGGTTAAGATTTTGTGTTCGATAAGGAGTATGGGTGCGATAGGGTTGCAGTTAGAATTCGGATCCTCCCCTAATATGAGGGTGAGTTCAAGAATAAGGTTAAGGTTGAAGGTGAAGTGATGGTGACATCAATCATGAAGGTGAAGTGTCAGATTTTGGCACAGGGTATAGGGTTAGTATTAGTTCTCAGGTAAGGTGTATGCAGAAGGTTGAGTGACAGAGTTCTGGTCCGAACCTGTCAAGAGTGCAGCGGCCAGAACGAGCTTCAGGATTCTGGGGTGGAATGATAGACGTTGATGCTGATGGTGGCGGTTCAGTGAAAGGGGCCTGGGATAAGCTTAGGGTTATCTGTAAGAGAAAATCAGTGCGGAAAAGACGGTTTCTGAGAGAATTAGGTTCCCTTCTGATGTGAGTGCGAGTGTGAGATTTAAGATCTGAGTTAAGATGTGTCGTAGTTGACATCATTGTTGCAGGTGAATAATATACTCCAGGGCTTGGCGCTAAGGTTAGGGATAGGTGTTCAGTAAGATTTACAGGAATATGGAGTTACATTTAGAGTTCGCATCCAACCCTGACGTGAGGGCGAGGGCCACCTTGAGCTTCAGGCTTATGGTGCAGCATGACAGACGTTGAAGCTGATGGTGTCGTTTCAGGTAATGTTCCAAGGGCGAGGGTAAGTATATTGTGTTCTGCAAGGTGTACAGGAAGGATAGGGTTATGGAAAGATTTCGGGTTTGTATCTAATGGGAGGACTAGTGCGGCATTGAGGTAAAGGATTATGATAAAGCGCGGGTGATGCCAATGTTTACGATGAAGGGGCAGGTCCAAGAGTCATAGAAAGGGTTATAATTACTGATTTGAGATGTTGTACCAAAGGATAAATTAATTATTATGGTTAGCGTCTAGCCCTGATGTGAGTGTGATTGTGAAATTATGTTTCCATGTTGAGGAGATCCCTGGGTGTCCTGATGCTGACACTCTGCATATAGGTCCAGGCGACATCTTTAGGTATAAAATTTTGTGTTTTCTGTGGTATACAGAGACATTCGCATTATGGATAGTGTTAGCTTCTGGGTCTGATGTGACGGGGAGCACAAGGTGGTGGACCGGGTTTATGGTGAGGCATGGTTGACGTAAATGTTCAAGGTGAGTTGTCAGGACCACGAACCAGGGCTAGGGTTAGGGATAGGTTTTTGAAAAGCTGTAGGGGCAGGGTATTGTTATATTTAGACTGAGGGTCCTTCTCCAAGTTTAGGGCAACTGTCCAATTCAGTCGCAGGATTGCAGTGAGGCAAGGGTGTCATCCATGGTGATGGTGGAGGGTCAGGCAACAGGTATGCGCTAGGGTTAGGGTTATGTAATTCTTAAAGTGTATGCGGTGGATGGGGTTATGTTTAGATTTAGGATCTTAATCTGACGTGTGGGCGAAGGCCAGTTTGGACTTCATCATTCAGGTATGACATCGGTGACATCAATGCTGACTGTGAGCATTCAGGTTAAAGAACCTGGGCTAGGGTTAGAGTTTTCTGTAAGGAAAGGTCTATGCCGAAAAGATGGTTATGGACGGAATTAGGGTGCAATTCTAATGTGATGTTGAGTGTGAAATCGAGTCAGAGGATTAAGGGAATCCTAGTTGATAGCAACGGTAAAGGTGAAGAATCTGGTTCAAGGGTAAGATTTAGGGTTAGGGTTATGTGTTCGATAAGGAGTACGGGTGAGATCGGGTTGCAGTTAGAATTCAGATCCGCCTCTAATGTGATGGTGAGTGCAGGAATAAGTTTAAGGTTTAAGGTGAAGTGAAGGTGACATCAATGATGGTGAAGTGTCAGATCCTGTCAGCAGGGATAGGGTTAGCATTAGTTGTAATGTAAGGATTTTGCGGTAGATTGAGTTACAGTAAGAGTTCTGATCCGACTCTGATATGAGCGCATTGGCCAGAATGAGCTTCAGGGTTATGAGGAGGAATAACAGACATCGATGCTGATGTTCACGGTTCAGTGAAAGGGGCCTGGGTAGGGTTAGGGTTATCTGTGAGAGAAAATCCATGCAGAAGAAATGGTTACCTTCAGAATAAGGGTTCTCTTCTGATGTGAGTGCGAGTGTGAGATTCAAGCTCAGTGTTAAGATGCGTCGTAGTTGGCATCAATGTTGCACGTGATGAATCTAGTCCAGGGCTTCTCTCTACGGTTAGGGTTAGTTGTTCAGTAATATTTACAGGAATATGCAATTACATTTAGAGTTCGCATCTGACCCTGACGTGAGGGCGAGGGCCACCTTGAGCTTCAGACTTATGGTGCGGCATGACTGACGTTGAAGTCGATGGTGTCGGATCAGGTAAAGTGCCCAGGACTAGAGTAAGTGTATATTGCACTGTAAGGTGTACAGGAAGGATTGGGTTATGGAAAGATTTCGGGTTTGTCTGTGATGGGAGAGCAAGTGCGGGAAAGAGGTTAATGATTACGATGAAGCGCGGCTCATGCCAATGGTTACGGTGAAGGGGCAGGTCCAAGAGTCATAGCTAGGGTTAGAAATACTGGTTTGGGCTGTTGTACAGAAAGGTAAGTTAATTATTAGGGTTAGGGTCTAGCTTTGATGTGAGTGCGAGTGTGTAGTTGCGTTTCCTGGTTGAGGAGATCCCTGGGTGTCTCTGATGCTGATGCTTTGCTTATAGGTTCCGGCATCAGTTTAAGGGTTAAAATTTTGTGATCTCTCTGGGATACAGAGACATTCGCAATACAGATAGAGTTAGCTCCTTGGTCTGATGTCACAGGGAGCACAAGATGGTGGATCATGTTGATGGTGAGGCATGGTTGACGTCAATGGTCAAGGTGAGGTGTCAAGAACAAGAGCCAGAGCTAGTGATAGGGTTTGGTTTTTCTAAAGCTCTAGGGGCAGGGTATTGGTATGTTTAGACTGAGTGTCCTTTTCCAAGGTTATGGCAACTGTCCAATTCAGCCGCAGGATTACAGTGAGGCAAGGGTGACATCCATGGTGATGGTGGAGGGTCAGGCCACAGGTATGTGCTAGGGTTAGGGTTATGTAATTGTTAAAGTGTATGCGGTGGATGGGGTTATGTTTAGATTTAGGATCTTACTCTGATGTGTGGGCGAAGGCCAGTTTGGACTCATCATTAAAGTATGGCATCGGTGACATCAATGCTGACTGTGAGCATTCAGGTTAAAGAATCTGGGCTAGGGTTAGAGTTTTCTGTAAGAAAGGTCGATGCCGAAAATATGGTTATGGACGGAATTAGGGTACAATTCTAATGTGATGTTGAGTGTGAAATCGAGTCAGAGGATTAAGGGAATCCTAGTTGATAGCAACGGTAAAGGTGAAGAATCTGGTTCAAGGGTAAGATTTACGTTTAGGGTTATGTGTTCGACAAGGAGTACGGGTGAGATCACGTTGCAGTTAGAATTCGGATCCGCATCTAATGTGATGGTGAGTGCAGGAATAAGTTTAAGGTTTAAGGTGAAGTGAAGGTGACATCAATGATGGTGAAGTGTCAGATCCTGTCACCAGGGACAGGGTTAGCATTAGTTGTAATGTAAGGAATTTGCAGAAGATTGAGTTACAGTAAGAGTTCTGATCTGACTCTGATACGAGCTCATTGGACAGAACGAGCTTCAGGGTTATGAGGAGGAATGACAGACATCGATGCTGATGGTCACGGTTCAGTGAAAGGGGCCTGGGTAGGGTTAGGTTTATCTGTGAGAGAAAATCCATGCTGAAGAAATGGTTACCTTCAGAATAACGGTTCTCTTCTTATGTGAGTGCGAGTGTGAGATTAAAGCTCAGTGTTAAGATGTGTCGTAGTTGACATCAATGTTGCACGTGATGAATCTAGTCCAGGGCTTGTCTCTATGGTTAGGGAAAAGTGTTCAGTAAGATTTACAGGAATATGCAATTACATTTAAAGTTCGCATCTGACCCTGATGTGAGGGCGAGGGCCACCTTGAGCTTCAGACTTATGGTGCGGCATGACTGACGTTGAAGCCGATGGTATCGGATCAGGTAAAGGGCCCAGGACTAGAGTAAGTGTATATTGTACTGTAAGGTGTACAGGAAGGATTGGGTTATGGAAAGATTTCGGGTTTATCTGTAATAGGAGAGCAAGTGCGGGATTGAGGTTAATGATTACGATGAAGCGCGGCTCATGCCAATGGTTACGGTGAAGGGGCAGGTCCAAGAGTCATGGCTAGGGTTAGAAATACTGGTTTGGGCTGTTGTACAGAAAGGTAAGTTAATTATTAGGGTTAGGGTCTAGCTTTGATGTGAATGCGAGTGTGTAATTGCGTTTCCTAGTTGAGGAGATCCCCGGGTATCTCTGATGCTGATGGTTTGTTTATAGGTTCCGGCATCAGTTTAAGAGTTAAAACTTTGTGATCTCTCTGGGATACAGAGACATTCGCAATACAGATAGAGTTAGCTTCTGGGTCTGATGTCACAGGTAGTACAAGATGGTGAATCATATTGATGGTGAGGCATGGTTGACGTCAATGGTCAAGGTGAGGTGTCAGGACCAAGAGCCAGGGGTAGGGTTAGGGTATGGTTTTTGGAAACCTGTAGGGGCAGGGTGTTGCTACGTTTAGACTGAGTGTCCTTCTCCAAGGTTATGGCAACTGTCCAATTCAGTCGCAGGATTACATTGAGGCATTTGTGACATCCATGATGATTTTGGAGGGTCAGGCCACAGGTATGTACTAGGGTAAGTGTTACGTAATTGTTAAAGTGTATGCATTGGATGGTGTTATGTTTAGATTTAGGATCCTACTCTGACGTGTGGGCGAAGGTCATTTTGGACTTCATCATTACAGTATGACCTTGGTGACATCAATGCTGACGGTGAGCATTCATGTTAAGGAACCTGTGCTAGGTTTAGGGTTTTATGAAAGGAACGGTCTATGCGAAAATATGGTTATGGAGAGAATTAGGGTGAATTCTGATGTGACAGCGAGTATGAATTCGATTCATAGGGTAAAGGGAGTCATAGTTGACAGCTACATTGAAGGTGTAGAATCTTGTTCAAGGTCAGATCTAGGGTTAGTGTTATGTCTTCGATAAGGAGTATGGGTGAGATAGAGTTGCAGTTAGACTTCACTACCACCTCTGATGTGAGGGTGAGTGCAAGAGTAAGTTTAAGGTTTAAGGTGAAGTGAGGGTGACATCAATGATGAAGGTGAAGTGTCAGATCCTGGCACAAGGGTTTGGGTTAACACTACTTGTAAGGTAAGGAGTATGTGGAAGATTGAGTGCCAGTTACAGTTCTGATCCGTCTCTGATATGAGGGCAGTGGCCAGAACGAGCTTCAGGATTATGGGGAGGAATGACATTCGTCGATGCTGATGGTTGCGGTTCAGTGGAAGAGGCCTGGGATAGGGTTAGGGTTATCTGTAAGAGAAAATCTATACAGAAGAGAAGTTTACCGAGAGAATTAGGTTTCTCTTCTGATGTGAGTGCGAGTGTGAGATTCAAGCTCCAAGTTAAGATGTGTCATAGTTGACCTCAAAGATGCAGGTGAAGAATTTGGTAAAGGGCTTAGCGCTAGGGTTAGGGTTATGTGTTCAGTAAGATTTACAGGAATGTGGAGATAATTTAGAGTTCGCATCTGTCCCTGACGTGAGAGCAGGGGCCACCTTGAGCTTCAGGCTTATGGTACGGCATGACAGATGCTGAAGCTGATGGTGTCGGTTCCGGTAAAGTGCCCACGGCTAGAGTAAGTCTATTGTGTTCTGTAAGGTGTACAGGAACGATACGGTTATTCATAGATTTCGGGTTTGTCTCTGATGGGAGGGCAAGTGCTTTATTGAGGTTAAGTATTACGATGAAGCCCGGGTGATGCCAATGGTTACGTTGAAGGGGCAGGTCCAAGAGTCATGGCTACGGTTAGAATTACAGGTTTGGGCTGTTGTACAGAAAGGATGAGTTAATTGTTAGGGTTAGGGTCCAGCTCTGATATGAGTGCAAGTGTGAAATTGCGTTTCCGTGTTGAGGAGTTCCCTGGGTGTGTCTTATGCTGACGCTTTGCGTATAGGTCCAGGCATCAGTTTTAGTGTTAAAATTTTGTGTTCTCTCTGGTACACAGAGACATTCGCATTATGGATAGTGTTAGCTTCTTTGTCTGATGTGGAAGGGAGCGCAAGATGGTGTACACTGTTTATGGTGAAGCATGGTTGACGTCAATGGTCAAGGTGAGGTGTCTGGACCACGAGCCAGGGCTACGGTTAGGGTTAGGTTTTTGGAAAGTTTTAGGGGCAAGTTATTGGCACGTTTAGACTGAGGGTCCTTCTCCAAGTTTAGGACAAGTGTCCAATTTATTCGCAGCGGTACAGTGAGGCAAGGGTGACAACCAGGGTGATACTGGAAGGTCTGGCTACAGGTATGTGCTAGGGTTAGTGTTACGTAATTGTTAAAGTGTATACGGAGGATGGGATTATGTTTAAATTTAGTTTCCTACTCTGACGTGTGGGCTAAGGCCAGTTTGGACTTCATCATTAAGTTATTGTATCAGTGACATCAATGCTGACAGTGAACATTCAGGTTTAGGAACCTGGGCCAGGGTTAGAGTTTTGTGAAAGTAAACGTCTATGCACAAAATATGGCTATGGACAGAATTAGGGTGCAGTTCTGATGTGAGGGTGAGTGGGAGATCGAGTCAGAGAATTAAGGGTGTCATATTTGATAGCAACGGTGAAGGTGAAGAATCTGGTTCAAGTGTCCCATCTAGGGTTAGGGTTATGTGTTCGATAAGTAGTACTGGTGAGATAGGGTTGCAGTTAGAATTTGGATCCGCCTCTGATGTGAGGGTGAGTGCAAGAATAAGTTTAAGGTTTAAGATGAAGTGATTGTGAGATCAATGATGAAGGTGAAGTGTCAGATCCTGGCACGAGGGATAGGTATACCATTAGCTGTACGGTATGGAGTATGCAGAAGATTGAGTGACAGTTAGAGTTCTGATCTGACTCTGACATAAGGGCAGTGGCCAGAACGAGCTTCAGGATTATGGGGAGGAATGACAGACGTCGATGCTGATGGTGGCAGTTCAGTGAAAGGGGCATTGGATAGGATTACGGTTATCTGTAAGTGAAAATCTATGCGAAATATATATTTACCAAGAGAATTAGTGTTCTCTTCTGATGTGAGTGCGACTGTGAGTTTTAAGCTCCGACTTAAGATGTGTCGTAGCAGACATCAATGTTGCAGGTGATGAATCTAGTCCAGGACTTGGCGCTTGGGTTATGGTTAAGTGTTCAGTAAGATTTACAGGAATATGGAGTTACATTTAGAGTTCACATCTGACCCTGACCTGAGGTCGAGTGGCATCTTGAACTTCAGGATTATGGTGCGGCATGACAGATGATGAAGCTGATGGTGTCGGTTCAGATAAAGGACCCAGGGCTAGAGTAAGTTTATTGTGTTTTGTAAGGTGTCCAAGAACGATAGGGTTATGGAAAAATTTCGGGTTTGTCTCTGATGGGAGCGCAAGTGCGGGATTGAGGTTAAGGATTACAATGAAGCGCGGGTGTTGCTAATGGTTACGGTGAAGGCACAAGACCAAAAGTAATGGTTAGGATTAGAATTACTGGCTTGGGCAGTTGTACAGAAAGTATGATTTAATTAATAGGTTTAAGGTCTAGCTCTGATGTGAGTGTGAGTGTTCAATTGCATTTCAGTGTTGAGGAGATCCCTGGGTGTCTCTGATGCTGACGCTTTACGTTTCCGTCCAGGCATCAGTTTTAGGGTTAAAATTTTGTGTTCTCTCTGGTATACAGAGACATTCGCATTATGGATTGAGTTAGCTTCTGTGCCTATGTGACGGGGAGCGCAAGATGGTTGCTCAGGTTTACGGTGAGGCATGGTTTACGTCACTGGTCAAAGTGAGGGGTCAGGACCACGAGCCAGGCCTAGGTTTAGGGTTAGGCTTTTGGATCGCTGTAGGGGCAGGGTTTTGGTACGTTTAGACTGATCGTCCTTCTCCAAGATTAGTGCAATGGTCCAATTCTGTCACAGGATTACAGTGAGGCAAGTGTGACATCCATGGTTATGGTGCAGGGTCAGGCCACAGGTATGTGCTAGGGTTAGGGTTATGTAATTGTTAAAGTGTATGCGGTGAATGGGGTTATGTTTAGATTTAGGATCCTACTCTGACGTGTAGGTGAAGGCCAGTTTGGACTTCATCATTAAGGCATGGCATCGTTGACATCAATGCTGACGGAGAGCATTTAGGTTATGTAACCTGGGCCAGGGTTAGGGTTTTTGTAAAGAAAGGTCTATTCAGAAAATATGTTTATGGATAGAATTAGGGTGCAATTCTGATTTGAGGCCGAGTGTGAGATCGAATCAGAGTATTATTGGAATCATTGATAGCAAAGGTGAAGTTGAAGCATCTGGTTCAATGGTCAGATCTATGGTTAGGGTTATGTGTTTGATAAGGTGTTCGTGTGAGAGAGGGTTGCAATTAGAATTTGGATCAGCCTCTGATGTGAGGGTGAGTGCAAGAAAAAGTTTAAGGTGTAAGGTGAAGTGAGGGTGACATCAATAATGAAGGTGAAGTGTCAGATCCTGGCACGAGTTTTAGGTTTACCATTAGCTGTAAGGTAAGGAGTGTGCGGAAGAGTGAGTGACAGTTAGAGTTGTGATTCAACTCTGACTTGAGGTTAGTGGCCAGAAGGAGCTTCAGGAATATTGGGAGGAATGAGAGACATCAATGCTGATGGTTGCGGTTCAGTGAACGGGGCCTGGGATAGGGTTAGGGTTATCTGTAAGGGAAAATCTATGTGGAAGAGATGGTTACTGAGAGAATTACGTTTCTAAATGATGTGAGTGCGAGTGTGAGATTCAAGCTCCAAGTTAAGGTTTGTCATAGTTGTCATCAATGTTGCAGGTGAAGAATCTAGTCCAGGGCTTGGCGCTAGGGTTAGGGTTAGGTGTTCAGTAAGATTTACAGGAATATGGAGTAATATTTAGAGATCGCATCTGACACTGACATTAGGGCTATGATCACCGTGAGCTTCTGGTGCGGCATGGGAGACGTTGAAGCTGATGGTGTCGGTTCAGGTAAATTGCCCAGGGCTACAGTAAATTCATTGTGTTCTGTAAGGTGAACAGGTAGGATAGTGTCATGGAAAGATTTCGGGTTTGTCTCTGATGGTAGGGGAATTGCGGGATTGAGGTTAAGGATTACTATGAAGCGTGTTGATGCCAATGTTTTCGGTGAAGGGGCAGTTCCAAGAGTCATGGCCAGGGATAGAATTACTGGTTTGTGCTGTTGTACAGAAAGGATGAGTTAATTATTACGGTTACAGTGTCACTCTGATGTGAGGGTGAGTGTGAAATTGCGTTTCCGTGTTGAGGAGATCCCTGGGTGTCCCTGCTGCTGAAGCTTTCCGTATAAGCCCAGGCATCAGTTTTAGGGTGAAAATTTTCTGTTCTCTCTGTTATACAGAGACATTCGCATTTTGGATAGACTTAGCTTCTGGGTCTGATGTGAGGGGCTGTAAGATGGTGAATCAGGATTATGGTGAGTCATGGTTGACGTCAATGTAGAAGGTGAGGTGTCAGGACTACGAGCCAAGGCTAGGGTTAGGGTAAGGTTTTTGGAAAGCTGTAGGTGCTGGGTATTGGTACGTTTAGCCTTAGGTTCCTTCACCAAGGTTAGGGCAACTGTCCAATTCAGTCGCAGGATTACAGTGAGGCAAGGGTGACATCCATGGTGATGGTGGAGAGTCAGGGCACAGGTATGTGCTAGGGTTAGGTTTAGGTAAAAGTGTATGTGGTGGATGGTGTTATGTTTAGATTTAGGAACCTGATCTGATGTGTGGGCGAAGATTAGTTTGGAGTTCATCATTAAGTTATGGCATCGGTGACATCAATGCTGATGGTGAGCATTCAGTTTAAGGTACCTGGGCTAGGGTTAGGGCTATCTGTAAGGAAAGGTCTATGCAGAAAATATGGCTAAGTACAGAATTAGGGTGCAATTAAAATGTGACAGTGAGTATGATTTCGAGTCAGAGGATTAAGGGATTCATAGTTGACAGCAACGGTGAAGGTGAAGAATCTTGATCAAGGATCAAATCTAGGGTTAGGGTTATGTGTTTTATAAGGAGTACAGGTGAGATAGGGTTGCAGTTAGAATTCGGATCCGCCTCTGAGGAGAGGGTGAGTGCAAGAATAGTTTAAGGTTTAAGGTGAAGTGAGGGTGACATCAATGATGAAGGTGAAGTGTCAGATCCTGGCACCAGGATTAGCGTTAGCATTAGTTGTAAGGTAAGGAGTATGTGGAAAATTGAGTGACAGAGTTCTGATCCAAATCTGACATGTGGGCAGTGGCCAGAATGAGCTTCAGGATTATGGGGAGGAAAGACAGACGTCGATGCTGATGATGGCGTTTCAGTGAAAGGGGCCTGGGATAGGGTTAGAGTTATCTGTAAGAGAAAATCTATGCGGAGGAGATGGATTTCGAGAGAATTAGGGTTCTCTTCTGATGTGAGTGCGAGTGTGACATTAAAGCTCTGAGTTAAGATGGGTCGTAGTTGACATCAATGTTACAGGTGAAGAATCTAGTCAAGGGCTTGGCGCTCGGGTTAGGGTTTGGTGTTCAGTAAGATTTACAGGAATATTGAGTTACAATTAGAGTTCACATTTGACCCTGACGTGAGGGTGAGGGCCACCTTGAGCTTCAGGCTTATGGTGCGGCATGACAGACGTTGCAGCTGATGGTGTCAGTTCAGGTAAATTTCCAAGGGCTAGAGCAAGTTTATTGTGTTCTATAAGGTTTTCAGGAATCATAGGTTTATGGAAAGAGTTCAGGTTTGTCACTGATGGGTGGGCAAGTGCGGGATTGAAGTTAAGGTTTACGATGAAGCGCCAGTGATGCTAATGGTTACAGTGAAGGGGCAGGTACAAGACTCGTGGCTAGGGTTATAACTACTGGTTTGGTCTGTTGTACAGAAAGGATAAATTAATTATTACGTTTAGGTTTTGGATCTAATGTGAGTTCGAGAGTGAAATTGTGTTTGTGTGTAGAGGAGATCAAAGGGTGTCTCTGATGCTGACACTTTGCATATAGGTCCAGACATTAGCTTTAGGGATAAAGTGTTGTGTTTTCACTGGTATACAAAGACATTCGCATTATGGATAGTGTTAGCTTCTGGGTTTGATGTGATGGGGAGCGCAAGATGGTGGATCAGGTTTATGGTGAGGCATGGTTGACATCAAAGGTGGAGGTGAGTTGTCAGGACCACGAGCCAGGGATAGGATTTGAGTTAGGATTTTGGAAAGCTGTAGAGGCACTCTATTGGTATGTTTAGACTCAGGGTCCTTCTCCAAGTTTAGGGCAACTGTCCAATTCATTCGCAGGAGTACAGTGAGGCAAGCGTGACATCCATGGTGATGGTGGACTCTCAGGCCACAGGTATGTGCTAGGGTTAGGGTTAGGTAATTGTTAAAGTGTATGCAGTGGATGGGGTAATGTTTAGATTTAGGATTCTACTCTGACATGAGGGCGAAAGGCAGTTTGGACTTCATCATTAAGGTATGGCATCGGTGACATCAATTCTGATGGTGAGCATTCAGGTAAAGGAATCTGGGCTAATGTTAGAGACTTCTGTAAGGAAAGGTCTATGCAGAAAATATGGTTATGGAGAGAATTAGGGTGCAATTCTTAATTGAGGGCAAGTGTCAGTTCAAGTCAGAGGATTAAGGGAGTCATAGTTGATAGCAACGGTGAAGGTGAAGAATCTGGTTGAAAGGTCAGATCTAGGGTTAGGGTTATGTGTTCGATAAGGGGTACGGGTGAGAAAGGGTTGCAGTTAGAATTCGGACCTGCCTCTGATGTAATGGTGATTGCAAGAATAAGTTTAAGGTTTAAGGTGAAGTGAGGGTGACATCAATTATGAAGGTGAAGTGTTGGATCCTGGCACCAGGGATTGGGTTAGCATTAGTTGTAAGGAAAGTGGTATGCGGAAGATTTAGTGACAGAGTTCGTATCCGAGTGTGACATGAGGGCAATGGCCAGAACGAGCCTCAGGATTATGGGGAGGAAAGACTCAGGGTCCTTTCCTGAGAAAGACTCAGATGTCGTTGCTGATGGTGGCGGTTCAGTGAAATGGTCCTGGGCTAGGGTTAGGGTTATCTGTAAGGGAAAATCTATTCGGAAGAGACGGTTACAGAGGGAATTAGGGTACTCTTCTGTTGTTACTGTGAGTGTGAGATTCAAGCTCCGAGTTAAGAGGAGTCGTAGTTGACATCAATGTTGCAGGTCAAATATCTAGTCCAGGGCTTAGCCCTAGGGTTAGAGTGAGGTGTTCAGTATAATTTACAGGAATATGGAGTAACATTTAGAGTTCGCATCTGACCCTGACTTGACGATGAGGGCTACCTTGAGCTTCAGGCTTATGGTGTGGCATGACGGACGTTGAAGCTCTTGGTGTCAGTTCAGGTAAAGTTCCAAGGGCTAGAGTAAGTTTATTGTGTCCTGTAAGGTGTACAGGAAGGATAGGGTTATGGAAAGATTTCGGGTTTGTCTCTGATGGGAGGGCATGTGCTGTATTGACTTTAAGGATTACGATGAAGCTCAGGTGATGCCAATGATTACGGTGTAGTTTCAGATCATGGCACCATGGTTGGGGTATCATTGTCTGTAAGATAAGTAGTATGCGGAAGATTGAGTGACAGAGTTCTGATCCGACTCTGACGTGAGGGCAGTGGCCAGAACGAGCTTCAGGATTATGGGGTGGAATGACCGACGTAGATGCTGATGGTGGCGGTTCAGTGAAAGGGGCATGGGATAGGGTTAGGGTTATCTGTAAGAGAAAATATATGCAGAAGAGTCGGTTACCGAGAGAATTTGGGTTTTCTTCTGATGTGAGTGCGAGTGTGAGACTCAAGATCAGTGTTAGGATGTGTTGTAGTTGACATCAATGTTGCAGCTGAAGAATCTAGTCCAGGGCTTGGCTCCAGGGTTAGGGTTAGGGGTTCAGTAAGATTTGCAGCAATATGTAGTTACATTTACAGTTCGCGCCTGACCCTGACGTGAGGGCGAGGGCCACCTTGAGATTCAGGCTTATGGTGCGGCATGACAGACGTTGAAGCTGATGGTGTCGGTTCAGGTAAAGTTCCAAGGGCTAGAGTAAGTTTATTGAGTTCTGTAAGGTGTACAGGAAGGATAGGGTTAAGGAAAGATTTCGTGTTTGTCTCTGATGGGAGGGCAAGTGTGGGTTTGAGGTTAAGGATTACGATGAAGAGCGGGTGATCCCAATGGTTACAGTGATGGGGCAGATCCAAGAGTCACAGCTAGGGTTAGAGTTAGAGGATTGGGCTATTGCACCGAAAGGATGAGTTTATAATTAGGGTTAGGGCCTAGCTCTGATGTGATTGTGGGTGTGAAATTGCGTTTCCGTGTTGAGGAGATCCCTGGGTGTCTCTGACGCTGATGCTTTGCGCATAGGTCCAGGCATCAGTTTTAGGGTTGAAATATTGTGTTCTCTCTGGTATACAGAGACATTCGCATTATGGATAGTGTTAGCTTCCGTGTCTGATGTGACAGGGAGCGCAAGATGATGGATCAGGTTTATGGTGAGGCATGGTTGACGTCAATGGTCAAAGTGAGTTGTCAGGATGACGAGCCAGGCCTAGGGTTAGGGTTAGGTTTTTGGAAACCTGTAGGGGCAGGGTATTGGTACATTTCGACTGAGGGACCTTCTCCAAGTTCAGGGCAACTGTCCAATTCAGTCGCAGGATTTCAGTGAGGCAAGGGTGACATCCATGGTGATGGTGACGGGTCAGGCCACAGGTATGTGCTAAGGTTAGTGTTACGTAATTGTTAAAGTGTATGCGGTACATGGAGTTATGTTTAGGTTTAGGATCCTTCTCTGACTTGTGGGCAAAGGCCAGTTTGGACTTCATCATTAAGGTATGGCATCAGTATCATCAATCTGACAGGGAGCATTCAGGTTAAGTAACCTGGGCTAGGGTTAGGGTTTTCTGTAAGGAAAGTTCTATGCAGAAAATATGGTTATGGACAGAAATAGGGTGGAATTCTGATGTGAGAGTGAGTGTGAGATAGAGTCAGTGGATTAAGGAAGACATAGTGGATAGCAATGATGAAGGTGATGAATCTGGTTCAAGGGTCAGATCTAGCGTTAGGGATATGTGTTCGATAAGGAGTATGGGTGAGATACGATTGCAGTTAGAATTCGGATCCGCCTCTGATGTGAGGGTGAGTGCAAGAATAATTTTAAGGTTCAAGGTGAAGTGAGGGTGACATCAATGACGCAGGTGAAGTGTGAGATACTGGCACCAGAGATAGTGTTAGGATTAGTTGTGAGGTAAGGAGTATGTGGAAGATTGAGTGACAGTTAGAGTCCTGATCCGACTCTGACATGAGGGCAGTGGCCAGAACGTGCTTCAGGATTATGTGGAGGAATGAAAGACGTCGATGCTGATGGTGGTGGTTCAGTGAATGGGGCCTGGGATTGGGATAGGGTTATCTGTAAGAGAAAATCTATGTGGAAGAGACGGTTATGGAGAGAATTAAGGTTCTCTTCTGATGTGAGTGCAAGTGTGATATTCAAGCTCAGTGTTATGATGTGTCGTAGTTCACATCAATGTTGCAGGTGAAGAATCTAGTCCAGGGCTTGGCGCTACGGTTAGGGTTAGGTGTTCAGTAAGATTTACAGGAATATGGAGTTACATTTACAGTGCGCAAATAAGCCTGATGTGAGGGCGAGGGCCACCTTTAGCTTAAGGCTATTTCTGCAGTCAGAACAGATGTTGAAGCTGATGGTGTCGTTTCAGGTAAAGTGCCCTGGGCTAGAGTAAGTGTATTGTGTTCTGTAAGGTGTACAGGAAGGTTAAGGTTATGTTAAGATTTTGGGTTTGTCTCTGATGGGAGGGCAAGTGCGGGATTGATGTTAAGGATTACGATGAAGCGCGGGTGATGCCAATTGTTACTGTTAAGGGGCAGTTCCAAGAGTTATGGCTAGGGTTAGATTTACTGGTTTGGGCTGTTGTACAGAAAGGATGAGTTAATTATAATGGATAGGGCCTAGCTTTGATGAGAGTGCAAGTGTGAAATTTCATTTCCGTGTTGAGGAGATCCCTGGATGTCCCTGATGCAGAGGCTTTGCGTATAGCTCCAGGCATCAGTTTTAGGTTTAAAATTTTGTGTTCTCTCTGCTATACAGAGACATTCACGTTATGGATACAGTTAGCTTCTGGGTCTGATCTGACGGGGAGCGCAAGATGGTAGATCAGGTTAATGGTTAGGCTCGGTTGAAGTCAAAGGTCAAAGTGAGGAATCAGGACCACGAGCCAGGTCTAGGGTTAGGGTTAAGTTTTTGGGAAGCTGTATGGGCAGGGTATTGGTACGTTTAGCCTGCGGGTGTTTTCCAACGTTAGGGCAACTGTCCAATTCAGTTGCAGTATTACAGTGAGGCAAGGGTTACATCCATGGTGATGGTGGAACATCAGGCCACAGGTATGTGCTGGGGCTGGGTTATGTAATTGTTAAAGTATATGCGGTGGATGGGGTTATGTGTAGATTTAGGATCGTACTCTGACGTGTGGGCGAAGGCTAGTTTGGACTTCATCATTAAGTTATGGAATCAGTGACATCAATGCTGACGGTGAGCATTCAGGTTAAGGGAACTGGGCTAGGGTTAGGGTTTCCTCTAAGGAAAGGTCTATGCAGAAAATATGGTTATGGACAGAATTAGGGTGCAATTCTGATGTGAGGGCGAGTGTGAGTTCAAGTCAGAGGATTAAGGGAGTCATAGTTGAAAGCAACAGTGAATGTGAAGAAGCTGGTTCAAGGGTCAGATCAAGGGTTAGGGTTATGTGTTCTATAAGGTACATGGGTGAGATAGGGTTGCTGTTAGAATTCGTATCGGCCTCTGATGTGAGCGGTGTGCAAGAATAAGTTTAAGGTTTAAGGAGATGTGAGGGTGACATCAATGATTAAGTTGAAGTGTCAGATCCTGACACCAGGGATAGGGTGAATATTAGTTGTAAGGTAAGGAGTATGCAGAAAATTGAGTGACCGAGTTCTCATCCGACTCTGACATGAGGGCAGTGGCCAGAATGAGCTTCAGGATTATGGGGAGGAATGACAGACGTCGATGCTGATGGTGGCGGTTCAGTGAAAGGGGCCTGGGATAGGGTTAGGGTTATCTGTAAGAGAAAATCTGTGCAGAAGACATGGTTACCGAGAGAATTAAGGTTCTCTTCTTATGTGAGTGCGAGTGTGACACTCAAGCTTCCATTTAAGATGTTTCGCAGTTGACATCAGTGTTACAGGTGAAGAATCTAGTCAAGGGCTTGGTGCTAGGGATAGGGTCAGTTGTTCAGCAGGATTGACGGTAATATGGAGTTACATTTAGAGTTTGCATCTGACCCTGAGGAGGGAATGAAAGCCACCTTGAGCTTCAGGCTTATGGTGAGGCATGACAGACGTCGAAGCTGATTGTGTCTGTTCCGGTAAAGTGCCCAAGGCTAGAGTAAGTGTATTCTGATCTGTAAGGTGTACTGTAAGGATAGGGTTATGGAAAGATTTTGGTTTTGTCTCTGATGGGAGGGCAAGTGCGGGATTGAGGTTAATTATTACGGTGAAGCGGGTGTGATGCCAATGGTTACAGTGAAGGGGCAGGTCCAAGAGACATGGATGTGGTTAGAATTGCTGGTTTGGGATGTTGTACAGAAAGGGTAAGTTAATTATCAGGGTTAGTGTCTAGCTCTGAAGTGAGTGTGAGTGTGAATTTGCGTTTCCGTGTTGAGGAGATCCTTGGGTGACTGTAATGATGATGCTTTGCGTACAGGTTCAGACACCAGTTTTAGAGTTAAAATTTTATGTTCTCGCTGGTATGTAGAGACATTGGCTTTATTGATAGAGTTGGCTTCTGGGTCTGATGTGATGGGGAGTGCAAGAGTGTGGATCAGGTTTATGGTGTGGCATGGTTTACGTCAATGGACAAGATGAGGTGCCAGGACCACGAGCCAGGGCTTGGGTTAGGGTTAAATTTTTGGAAAGCTGTAGGGGCAGGGTATTGGTACGTTTAGACTGAGGATCCTTCTTCAAGGATAGGGCAACTGTCCAATTCAGTAGCAGGATTACAGTGAGGCAAGGGTGACATCCATGGTTATGGTGGAGGGTCAGGCCACAGGTATGTGCTAGGGTTAGGGTTATGTAATTGTTAAAGTGTATGCGGTGGATGGGGTTATGTTTAGATTTAGGATCCTACTCTGACGTGTGGGCGAAGGCCAGTTTGGACTTCATCATTAAAGTATGGCATCGGTGACATCAATGCTGACTGTGAGCATTCAGGTTAAAGAACCTGAGCTAGGGTTAGAGTTTTCTGTAAGGAAAGGTGTATGCAGAAAATATGGTTATGGACATAATTACGGTGCAATTCTGATGTGATGTCAAGTGTGAAATCGAGTCAGAGGTTTAAGGATATCATAGTTGATAGCAATGGTGAAGGTGAAGAATCTGGTTCAAGGGTCCGATCTAGGGTTAGGATTATGTGTTTGAGAAGATGTATGGGTGAGATAGGGTTGCAGTTAGAATTCGGATCCAACTCTAATGTGAGGGTGAGTGCAAGAAAAAGGTTAAGGTTTAAGATGAAGTGATGGTGACATCAATCATAAAGGTGAAGTGTCAGATCCTGGCAAAGGGTATAGGGTTATTATTAGTTGTTAGGTAAGGTGTATGCTGAAGGTTGAATGACAGTTAGAGTTCTGGTCCGAACCTGACATGAGTGCAGTGGCCAGAACGTGCTTCAGGTTAATGGGGAAGAATGACAGGCTTCGATGCTCTTGGTGGCGCTACAGTGAAGGGTCCTTGGATAGGATAAGGGTTATCTGTAAGAGAACATCCTTTCAGAAGAAACGGTTACCGAGAGAATTAGGGTTCACTTCTGATGTGAGTGTCAGTGTGAGATTCAAGCTCAGTGTTGAGATGTGTCATATTTGACATCAATGTTGCAGGTGAAGAATCTAGTCCAGGGCTTGAAGTTTTGGTTAGGGTTAGGTGTTCAGTAAGTATTTGAGGTATATGGACTTACATTTAGAGTTTGCATCTGACCCTGAAGTGAGGGCGAGTGCCACATTGAGCTTCAGGCTTATGGTGTGGCATGAGAGAAGTTGAAGCTGATGGTGTTGGTTCAGGTAAAGTGCCCAGGGGTAGAGTAAGTGTATTGTGTACTGTAAGGTGTACAGGAAAGACAGGGTTATGGAAAGATTGGGGGTATGTCTCTGATGGGAGAGCATGTGCGGGATTGAGGTACAGGATTACAATGAAGCGCGTGTGATGCCAATGGTTACGCTGAAGGGGCAGGTCCACGAGTCATGGCTAGGGTTAGAATTACTGGTTTGGGCTGTTGAACAGAAAGGATAAGTTAATTATTATGGTTAGGGTCTAGCTCTGATGTGAGTGTGAGTGTGAGATTCAAGCTCCGAGTTAAGATGAGTCGTAGTTGACATCAATGTTGCAGTTGAAGAATCTAGTCCAGGGCTTGGCGCTAGGGTTAGGGTTAGGTGTTCAGTAAGATTTACAGTAATATGCAGTTATATTTAGAGTTCACATCTGACCCTGACCTGAAGTCGAGTGCCACCTTGAGCTTCAGGCTTATGGTGCGGCATAACAGGCGTTGTAGCCGATGGGTTCTGGTCAGGAAAGTTTCCAGGGGTAGAGTAAGTGTATTCTGCTCTGTAAGGTGAACAGGAAGGATAGGGTTATGGAAAGATTTCGGGTTTGTCTCTGACGGGAGGGCAAGTGCGTGATTGAGGTTAAGGATTACGAAGAATCGCTGGTGATACCAATGGTTTTTGTGAAGGGGCAGGTCCAACACTCATGGCTAGAGTTAGAATTACTGGTTTGGGCAGTTGTACAGAAAGAATAAATTAATTACTAGGGATAGGGTCTAGCTGTGACGTGAGTGCGAGTCTGAAATTGCGTTTCCATTTTGAGGAGATCACTCAGTTTCTCTGATGCTGACTCATTGCGTATAGGTGCAGGCATCAGTTTTAGGGTTAAAATTTTGTGTTCTCTCTGGTATACAGAGACATTCGCATTATGGATAGAGTTAGCTTCCGGGTCGGACGTTACGTGAAGCGCAAAATGGTGGATCAGGTTTATGGTGAGAATTGGTTGACATCTATGATCAAGGTGATGTGTCAGGACCACGAAACCAGGGCAAGGGTTAGGGTTAGGTTTTTGGAAAACTGTATAGGCAGGGTATTGGTAGGTTTAGACCGAGGGTCCTTCTCCTAGGTTAGGGCAACTGTCCAACTCAGTCGCAGGATTACTGTGAGGCAAGAGTGACATCCATGGTGATGGTGGAGGGTCACTCCACAGTTATGTGCAAGAGTTAGCATTAGGTAATTGTTAAAGTCTATGCGGTGGATGGAGTTATGTTTAGATTTAGGATCCTACTCTGATGTGTGGCAAAGGCCAGTTTCGACTTCATTATTAAGGTATGACATCGGTGAGATCAATGCTTATGGTGAGCATTCCGGTTAAGGAACCTGGGCTACGGTTAGAGTATACTGTAAAGAAAGGTCTATGCAGAAAATATGGTTATGGACAGAATTAGGGTGCAATTCTGATGGGAGGGAGAGTGTTATATCGAGATAGAGGATTAAGGGAGACATAGTTGATAGCAACGGTGAAGGTGAAGAATCTGGTTCAAGGGTCAGATCTAGGATTAGGGTTACATGTTTGATAAAGATTATGGGTGAGATAGGGTTGCAGTTACAATTTTTACCCGCATCTGATGAGAGGGTGAGTGCAATAATAAGTTTAAGGTTTAAGGT
This sequence comes from Manis javanica, assembly GCF_040802235.1. Lineage (NCBI taxonomy): Eukaryota > Metazoa > Chordata > Mammalia > Pholidota > Manidae > Manis > Manis javanica. The sequence continues at coordinate 174,782,319 of NC_133158.1, read as the reverse complement.
GAAGAGAGGGTGACATCAATGATGAAGGTGAAGTGTCAGATCCTGGCACCAGGGATAGGGTTACCATTAGTTGCAAGGTAAGGAGTATGCGGAAGCTTTAGTTACAGTTAGAGTTCTGATCTGACTCTAACATGAGCTCAGTGGCCCGAAAGAGTTTCAGCATTATGGGGAGGAATGACAAATGTCGATACTGATGGTGGTGGTTCAGTGAAAGGGGCCTCGAATAGGGTTAGCATTTCCTGTAAGAGAAAATCAATGCGGAAGAGAAGGTTACCGGGAGAATTAGGGTTATGTTCTGATCTGAGTCCGAGTGTGAGATTCATGCTCAGTGTTAAGATGTGTCGTAGGTGACTCAATCTTGCAGGTGAAGAATCTAGTCCAGGGCTTGGCGCTAGGGTTAGGGTTAGGTGTTTCGTAGGATGTACAGGAATATGGAGTAGCATTTAGAGTTCGCATCTGACCCTGACGTGAGGGTGAGGGCCACCTTGAGCTTCAGGCTTATGGTGCAGCATGACAGACGTTGAAGCTGATGGTGTCATTTCAGGTAATGTTCCAAGGGCCAGGGTAAGTATATTGTGTTCTGCAAGTTGTACAGGAAGGTTAGGGTTATGGAAAGATTTCGGGTTTGTATCTGATGGGAGGGCAAGTGCGGCATTGAGGTAAAGGATTATGATAAAGCGCGGGTGATGCCAATGGTTACGATGAAGGGGCATGTGCAAGAGTCATGGCAAGGGTTATAATTACTGATTTGAGATGTTGTAACAAAAGGATAAGTTAATTATTAGGGTTAGCGTCTAGCTCTGATGTGAGTGTGATTGTGAAATTATGTTTCCATGTTGAGGAGATCCCTGGGTGTCTCTGATGCTGACACTCTGCATATAGGTCCAGGAGTCAGCTTTAGGGATAAAATTTTGTGTTCTCTGTGGTATACAGAGACATTCGCATTATGGATAGTGTTAGCTTCTGGGTCTGATGTGACGGGGAGCACAATGTGGTGGATCGGGTTTATGGTGAGGTATGGTTGACGTAAATGTTCAAGGTGAGTTGTCAGGACCACGAGCCAGGGCTAGGGTTAGGGTTAGGTTTTTGGAAAGCTGTAGGGGCAGGGTATTGCTATATTTAGACTGAGGGTCCTTCTCCAAGTTTAGGGCAACTGTCCAATTCAGTCGCAGGATTACAGTGAGGCAAGGGTGTCATCCACGGTGATTGTGGAGGGTCAGGCAACAGGTATGTGCTAAGGTTAGGGTTATGTAATTGTTAAAGTGTATGCGGTGGATGGGGTTATGTTTAGATTTAGGATCTTACTCTAATGTGTGGGAGAAGGCCCTTTTGGACTTCATCATTATGGTATGACATTGGTGACATCAATGCTGACTGTGAGCATTCAGGTTAAAGAACCTGGGCTAGGGTTAGAGTTTTCTGTAAGGAAAGGTCTATGCCAAATATATGGTTACGGACGGAATTAGGGTGCAATTCTAATGTGATGTTGAGTGTGAAATCGAGTCAGAGGATTAAGGGAATCCTAGTTGATAGCAACGGTGAAGTTGAAGGATCTGGTTCAAGGGTAAGATTTAGGGTTAGGGTTATGTGTTCGATAAGGAGTACGGGTGAGATCTGGTTGCAGTTAGAATTCGGATCCGCCTCTAATGTGATGGTGAGTGCAGGAATAAGTTTAAGGTTTTAGGTGAAGTGAAGGTGACATCAATGATGAAGGTGAAGTGTCAGATCCTGGCACAAGGGTTTGGGTCAACACTACTTGCAACGTAAGGAGTATGTGGAAGATTGAGTGCCAGTTACGGTTCTGAACCGTCTCTGATATGAGGGCAGTGGCCAGAACGAGCTTGAGGATTATGGGGAGGAAAGACATTCGTCGATACTGATGGTTGCGGTTCAGTGAAAGCGGCCTGGGATAGGGTTAGGGTTATCTGTAAGAGAAAATCTATACAGAAGAGACGATTACCGAGAGAATTAGGGTTCTCTTCTGATGTGATTGCGAGTGTGAGATTCACGCTCCAAGTTAAGATGTGTCATAGTTGACCTCAAAGATACAGTTGAAGAATTCGGTCAAGGGCTTAGCGCTAGGGTTAGGGTTATGTGTTCAGTAAGATTTACAGGAATGTGGAGATAATTTAGAGTTCGCATCTGTCCCTGATGTGAGAGCGGGAGCCACCTTGAGCTTCAGGCTTATGGTACGGCATGACAGACGCTGAAGCTGATCGTGTCGGTTCTGGTAAAGTGCCCACGGCTAGAGTAAGTCTATTGTGTTCTGTAAGGTGTATATGAACGATACGGTTATGGATAGTTTTCGGGTTTGTCTCTGATGGGAGGGCAAGTGCGGGATTGAGGTTAAGTATTACGAGGAAGCCCGGGTGATTCCAATGGTTACGTTGAAGGGGCAGGTCGAAGATTCATGGCTACGGTTAGAATTACAGGTTTGGGCTGTTGTACAGAAAGGATGAGTTAATTGTTAGGGTTAGGGTCTAGCTCTGATATGAGTGCAAGTGTGAAATTGCGTTTCCGTGTTGAGGAGGTCCCTGGGTGTGTCTGATGCTGACACTTTGCGTAAAGGTCCAGGCATCAGTTTTAGTGTTAAAATTTTGTGTTCTCTCTGGTATACAGAGACATTTGCATTATGGATAGTGTTAGCTTCTTTTTCTGATGTGAAAGGGAGCGCAAGATGGTGTACACTGTTTATCGTGAAGTATGGTTGACGTCAATAGTCAAGGTGAGGTGTCTGGACCACTAGCCAGGGCTACGTTTAGGGTTAGGTTTTTGGAAAGCTGTAGGGGCAAGATATTGGCACGTTTAGACTGAGGGTCCTTCTCCAAGTTTAGGGCAAGTGCCCAATTCAGTCGCAGGGGTACAGTGAGGCAAGGGTGACAACCATGGTGATACTGGAAGGTCTGGCTACAGGTATGTGCTAGGGTTAGTGTTAGGTTATTGTTAAAGTGTATACGGTGGATGAGGTTGTGTTTAGATTTATTTTCCTACTCTGAATTGTGGGCTAAGGCCAGTTTGGACTTCATCATTAAGTTATTGTATCAGTGACATCTATGCTGACAGTGAACATTCAGGTTTAGGAACCTGGGCCAGGGTTAGAGTTTTGTGAAAGTAAATGTCTATGCACAAAATATGGTTATGGACAGAATTATGGTGCAGTTCTGATGTGAGGGTGAGTGGGAGATCGAGTCAGAGAATTAAGGGTGTCATATTTGATAGCAACGGTGAAGGTGAAGAATCTGGTTCAAGTGTCCCATCTAGGGTTAGGGTTATGTGTTCGATAAGTAGTACTGGTGAGATAGGGTTGCAGTTAGAATTTGGATCCGCCTCTGATGTGAGGGTGAGTGCAAGAATAAGTTTAAGTTTTAAGGTGAAGTGAGGGTGATATCAATGATGAAGGTGAAGTGTCAGATCCTGGCACCAGGGATGGGGGCAGCATTAGCTGTAAGGTAAGGAGTATGCAGAAGATTGAGTGTCAGTTAGAGTTCTGATCCGACTCTGTCATGAGGGCAGTGGCCAGAACGAGCTTCAGGATTATGGGGAATAATGACCGACGTCGATGCTGATGGTGTCGGTTCAGTGAAAGGGGCCTGGGATAGGGTTAGGGTTATCTGTAAGAGAAAATCTGTGTGGAAGAGATGGTTACCGAGAGAATTAGGGTTCTCTTCTGATGTGAGTGCGAGTGTGAGATTCAAGCTCAGTGTTAAGATGTGTCGTAGTTGACATCAATGTTGCAGGTGAAGAATCTAGTCCAGGGCTTTGCTCTAGGGTTAGTGTTAGAGGTTCAGTAAGATGTACAAAAATATGGACTTATATTTAGAGTTCGCATCTGACCCTGACGTGAGGGCGAGGGCCACCTTGAGCTTCAGGCTTACAGTGCGGCATGACAGACGTTGAAGCTGATGGTGTCGGTTCAGGTAAAGTGCCCAGGGCTTGAGTAAGTTTACTGTGTTCTGTAAGGTGTACAGGAAGGACAGTGTTATGGAAAGATTTCAGGTTTGTCTCTGATGGAATGACAAGTGCGGGATTGAGGTTAAGGATTACGATGAAGCGCGGGCGATGCCAATGGTTACGGTGAAGGGGCAGGTCCAAGAGTCATGGTTAGGGTTAGAATTACTGGTTTGGGCTGTTGTAATGAAAGGATGAGTTAATTATTAGGGTTAGGGTCTAGCTCTGAAGTGAGTGTGAGTGTGTAATTGTGTTTCCATGGTGAGGAGAACGCAGGAAGTCTCTGATGCTGATGCTTTGCGTATAGGTCCAGGCATCAGTTTTAGGGTTAAAATTTTGTGTTCTCTCTGGTAAACAGAGACATTTGCATTATGAATAGAGTTAGCTCCTGGGTCTGATGTGACAGGGAGCGCAACATCGTGGATCAGGTTTGTGGTGAGCATGGTTGACGTCATAGTTCAAGGTGAGGTGTCAGGTCCATGAGCCAGGGCTAGGGTTAGGTTTAGGTTTTGGAAAGCTTTAGGGGCAGGGTATTGGTACGATCAGACTAAGGCTCCTTCTCCAAGGTTCGGTCAACTGTCCAAATCATTGGCAGGATTACAGTGAGGCAAGGGAGACATCCATGGTGATGGTTTAGGGTCAGGCCACTGGTTTGTGCTAGGGTTAGGGTTAGGTAATTGTTAAAGTGTATCCAGTGGATGGGGTTGTGTTCAGATTTAGGATCCTACTGTGACGTGTGGGCGAAGGCCAGTTTGGAGTTCATCATTAAGTTATGGCATCGGTGATATCAATGCTGACGGTGAGCAATTCAGGTTAAGTAACCTGGGCTAGGGTTAGGGTTTTCTGTAAGGAAGGTCAGTGCAGAAAATGTGATAATGGACAGAATTAGGGTGCAATTCTGATGTGAGGGCGAGTGTGAGATCGAGTCAGAGGATTAACGGAGTGATAGTTGATAGCAACGGTGAAGGTGAAGAATCTGGTTCAAGGGTCAGACCTAGGGTTAGGTTTATGTGTTCGATAAGGAGTATGGGTGAGATACGGTGGCAGTTAGAATTCGGATCCGCCTCTGATGTGAGGGTGAGTGCAAGAAAAAGTTTAAGGTTTAAGGTGAAGAGAGGGTGACATCAATGATGAAGATGAAGTGTCAGATACAGGCAAAAGGGTTAGGGTTAGGATTATTTGTGAGATAAGGCGTATGCGAAGATTGAGTGACAATTAGAGACGTGATCTGACTCTGACATGAGGGCAGTGGCCAGAACGAGCTTCAGGATTATGGGGAGGAATGACAGACGTCGATGCTGATGGTGGCGGTTCAGTGAAAGGGTCCTGGGATAGTGTTAGGGTTAACTCTAAGATAAAGTCTATTCAGAAGAGATGATTACTAAGAGAATTAGGGTTCTCTTCTGATGTGTGTGCGAGTGTGAGATTCAAGCTCAGTTTTAAGATGTGTCGTAGTTCACATCAATGTTGCAGGTGAAAAATCTAGTCCAGGGCTTGGTGCTAGGTTTAGGGTTAGATGTTCAGTAAGATTTACAGGTATATGGAGTTAACATTTAGAGTTCACATCTGTCCCTGATGTGAGGGCGATGGCCACCTTGAGCTTCAGGCTTATGGTGGGCATGACAGATGTTGAAGCTGATGTTGCAGGTTCAGGTAAAGAGCCCAAGGATAGAGTAAGTTTATTGTGTTCTGTAAGGTGTACAGAGAGGATAGGGCTATGAAAAGATTTCGGGTTTGTCTCTGATGGAAGGACAAGTGCAGGAGTGAGGTTAAGGATTAAGATGAAGCGCAGGTGATGCCAATGGCTACTGTGAAAGGGGAGGTCCAAGAGTCATGGCTAGGGTTAGAATTACTGGTTTGGGCTGTTGTACAGAGAGGATATGTTAATTATCAGGGTTAGGGTCTATCTCTGATGTGAGTGCGTGTGTGAAATTGTGCTTCAATGTTGAGGACAACCCACGGTCTCTCAGAAGCAGACGCTTTGCGTATAGGTCCACGCATCAGTTTTAGGGTTTAAATTTTGTGTTCTCTCTGGTATACAGAGACCTTCCCATTATGGATAGAGTTAGCTTCTCAGTCTGATGTGACTGGGAGCACAATATGGTGGATTAGGTTTATGGTGAGGCATGGTTGATGTCAATGGTCAAGGTGAGTTGTCAGGACCACGAGCCAGGGCTAGGATTAGGTTTAGGTTTTTGGAAAGGTGTAGGGGAGGGTATTGGTACGTTTAGACTGATGGTCCTTCTCCAAGGTTAGGGCATCTGTCCAATTCAGTCGCAGGATTAGAGTGAGGCAAGGGTGACATCCATGGTGATGGTGGAGGGTCAGGCCACATGTATGAGCTAGGGTTAGGGTTTGGTAATTGTTAAAGTGTATACGGTGGATTGGGTTATGTTTAATTTTAAGATCCTACACTGACATGTGGGTGAAGGCCAATTTAGACTTCATCATTAAGTTATAGCATCGGTGACATCAATGCTGACGGTGAGCATTCAGTTTAAGGAACCTGGGCCAGGGTTAGGGTTTTCTGTAAGTAAATGACTATGCAGAAAGTATGTTTATGGACAGAATTAGGGTGCAATTCTGATGTGAGGGCGAGTGTGAGATCGAGTCAGAAGATTAAGGGAGTCATAGCCAATAGCAAGGGTGAAGGTGAAAAATCTGGTTCAAGGGTCAGATATAGGTTTAGTGTTATGTGTTCGATAAGGTGTATGGGTGAGATAGGGTTGCACTTAGAATTCGTATCCTCCTCTCATGTGAGGGTGAGTGCAAGTATCAGTTTATGTTTTAAGGTGAAGTGAGTGTGATATCAATGATTAAGGTGAAGTGTCAGATCCTGGCACCAGGGTTAGGGTTGCCATTAATTGAAAGGTAAGGTGTATGCGGAAGCTTGTGTGACAGTTAGAGTTCTGGTCCGACCCTGACATGAGGGGATTGGCCAGAACGAGCTTCAGGATTATGGGGAGGAATGACAGACGTTGATGCACATGGTGGAGGTTCAGTGAAAGAGGCCTGGGAAAGTGTGAGCTTTTTCTGTAAGAAAAATCCATGCGGATGAGACGGTTACCGAGAAAATTAGGGTTATCTTCTGATGTGAGTGCGAGTGTGTGATTCAAGCTCAGTGTTAGATGTATCGTAGTTGACATCAATGTTGCAGGTGAAGAATCTAGTCCAGGGCTTGGCTCTAGGGTTAGGGTTAGTTGTTCAGTAAGATTTACAGGAATATGGAGTTACATTTAGAGTTCACATCTGACCCTGACGTGAGGGCGAGGGCCACCTTGACCTTTAGGCTTAATGGCCGCATGACAGACGTTGAACATGATGGTGTCGGTTCAGGTAAAGTGCCCAGGGCTTGGGTAAGTGTATTGTGTTCTGTAAGTTGTACAGGAATGATAGGGCTATGGAAAGATTTCGGGTTTCTCTCTTATGGGAGGGCAATTGCGGGATTGTGGTTAAGGATAACGATGAAGCGCGGGTGATGCCAATGGGTACGGTGAAGGGGCAGGACCAAGAGTCATGGCTCGGGTTAGAATTACTGGTTTGGGCTGTTGTACAGAAAGGATGAGTTAGTTATCAGGGTTAGGTTCTAGCTCTGATGTGAGTGCGAGTGTGAAATTGTGTTTCCTTGTTGAGGAGAACCCTGGGTGTCTCTGATGCTGACGCTTTGTGTATAGGTCCTGGCATCTCTTTAAGGTTAAAATTTTGTGTTCTCTCTCATATACAGATAAATTCGCATTATGGATAGAGTTAGCTTCTGGGTCAGATGTGATGGGGAGCGCAAGATGGTGGATCAGCTTTATGGTTAGGTATAGTTGTCGTCAATGGTCAAGGTGAGGTGTCCGGACCACGAGCTAGGGCTACGGTTAGTGTTAAGTTTTAGAAACCCGTAGGGGCACTGTATTGGTACGTTTAGAGTGTGGGTCGTTCTCAAAAGTTAGGGAAACTGTCCAATCCAGTCGCAGGATTAGAGTGAGCAAGGGTGACATCCATGGTGATGTTGGAGTGTCAGACCACAGGTATGTGCTAGGTATATGGTTAGGTAATTGTTAAAATGTATGCAGTGAATGGGGTTATGTTTAGATTTCGCATCATACTCTGACTTGTGGATGAAGATAGTTCGGGCTTCATCATTAAGTTATGGCATCGGTGACATCAATGCTGACGGTGAGCATTCAGTTTAAGTAACCTGGTCAGGGGTTAAAGTTTTCTGTAAGGAAACGTCTATGCAAGTCTCTACAGAAAATATGGTTATGGACAGAATTAGGGTGCAAATCTGATGTGAGGGCGAGTGTGAGATCGAGTCAGAAGATTACGGGAGCCATAGATTATAAGCAACGGTGAAGGTGAAGAATCTGGTTCAAGGGTCAGATCTAGGTTTAGGGTTATGTGTTCGATAAGGAGTACTGGTGAGATAGGGTTGCTGTTAGAATTCGGATCCACCTCTGATGTGAGCGTGAGTGCAAGAATAATTTTAAGGTTTAAGGTGAAGTGAGGGTGACATCAGTGATGAAGGTGAAGTGTCAGATCCTGGCACCAGGGATAGGGTTAGCATTAGTTGTAAGGTAAGTTGTATGCGGAAGATTGAGTGACAGTTAGAGTTCTGATCCTACTCTGACATCAGGGCAGCATCCAGAACGAGCTTCAGGATTATCAGGAGTTATGACAGACGTCGATGGTGATTGTGGTGGTTCAGTGAAAGTGGCCTGGGATACGGTTAGTGTTATCTCTAATAGAAAATCTATGCGGAAGAGACAGTTACCAAGAGAATTAGGGTTTTCTTCTGATGTGAATGCGAATGCGAGATTGATTCTCAGTGTTAAGAAGTGTCTTAGTTGACATCAATGTTGAGGTGAATAATCTAGGCCAGGATTGGCGCTAGTGTTAGGGTTAGGTGTTGTGTAAAATTTACAGGTATATGGAGTAACATTTACATTTCGCATCTGACCCTGATGTGAGGGCGAGGGTCACCTTGAGCTTCAGGCTTATGGTGCGGCATGACAGACGTTAAAGCTGATGTTGTCAGTTCAGGTAAAGTGCACAGGTGTAGAGTAAGTTTATTGTGTACTGTAAGGTCTAAAGGACGGATAGGCTTATGGAAAGTTTACGGTTTGTCTCTGTTGGGAGTGGAAGTGCAGGACTGAGGTTAAGGATTACGATGAAGCGCGGGTGATGCCAATGGTTACGGTGAAGGGGCTGGTCCAAGAGTCATGGCTAGGGTTAGAATTAATGGTTTGTCATATTGTACAGAAAGGATGAGTTAATTATTAGGGTAAGGGTCTAACTCTGATGTGAGGGTGAGTGTGAAATTGCGTTTCCGTGTTGAGGATATCCCTGGGTGTTTCTGGTGCTGACGCTTTGCATATAGGTACAGGCATCAGTTTTAGGATTAAAATTTTGTATTCTCTCTGGTACACAGAGCATTCGCATTATGGATACAGTTAGCTTCTGGGTCTGATGTGATGGGGAGCGCAAGAAGGTGGATCAGGTTTATGGTGAGGTATGGTTGACGTCAATGGTCAAGGTGAGGATTCAGGACCACGAGCCAGTACAAGGGTTACGATTAGGTTTTTGGGTAGCTGTAGGGGCAGGGTATTGGTAAGTTTAGACTGAGGGTGTATACCAAAGTTATGGCAACTCTCTAATTCAGTCGCAGGATTAGAGTGAGGCAAGGGTGACATCCATGGTGATGGTGGAAGTTCAGGCCAAAGGTATGTGCTAGGGCTGGGTTAGGTAACTGTTAAAGTGTATGCGGTGGATGGGGATATGTTTAGATTTAGGATCCTACTCTGACGTGTGGGTGAAGGCCAGTTTGGACTTCATCATTAAGGTATGGCATCAGTGACATCAATGGTGACGGAGAGTATTCAGGATAAGGAAACTTGGCTAGGGTTACGGTTTTCTGTAAGGAAAGGTCTATGCAGAAAATATGGTTATGGACAGAATTATGGTGCAATTCTGATATGAGGGCGACTGTGAGATCGAGTCAGAGGACTAAGGGAGTCTTAGTTGTTAGCAACTGTAAAGGTGAAGAATCTGGTTCATGGGTCAGATCTTGGGTTAGGGTTATGTGTTCGATAAGGAGGACTGGTGAGATAGGGTTGCAGATAGAATTCGGATCCGCCTCTGATGTGAGGGTGAGTGCAAGAATAAGTTTAAGGTTTAAGGTGAAGTGAGGGTGACATCAATGATGAAGGTGAAGTGTCACATCCTGGCACCAGGGATAGGGTTAGCATTAATTGTAAAGTAAGGAGTATGCAGAAGATTGAGTGTCAGTTAGAGTTCTGATCCGACTCTGTCATGAGGGCAGTGGCCAGAACGAGCTTCAGGATTATGGGGAATAATGACCGACGTCGATGCTGATGGTGTCGGTTCAGTGAAAGGGGCCTGGGATAGGGTTAGGGTTATCTGTAAGAGAAAATCTTTGCGGAAGTGATGGTTACCGAGAGAATTAGCGTTATCTTCTGATGTGAGTGCGAGTGTGACATTCAAGCTCCGAGTTAACATGTCGTAATGGACATCAATGTTGCAGGTGTAGAATCTAGTCCAGGGCTTGGCGCTAGGGTTAGGGTTAGGTGTTCAGTAGGATTTACAGGAATATGGAGTTACATGTAGTGTTCGCATCTGACCCTGGCATGATTGTGATGGCCACCTTCAGCTTCAGGAGTATGGTGTGGCATTACAGACGTTGAAGCTGACGTTGTCGGTTCAGGTAAAGTGCCCAGGGTTAGTGTAAGTGTATTGTGTTCTGTAAGGTGTATAGGAAGGATAGGGTTATGGAAACATTTTGGGTTTGTCTCTGAAGAGAGGGCAAGTGCGGGATTTATATTAAGGATTACGCTGAAGCGCAGGTGATGCCAATGGTTACAGAGAAGGGGCATGTCCAAATATCTTGTGTACAGTTAGAATTACTGGTTTGGGCTGTTGTACAGAAAGGATGATTTAATTATTAGGGTTAGGGTCTACTACGGATGTGAATGCGAGTGTGAAATTGGGTTTCCGTGTTGAGGAGAACAAAGCGTGTCTCTGATGCTGACTCTTTGTGTATAGGTCCAGGCATCAACTTTAGGGTTAAAATTTTTTGTTCTCTCTGGTATGCAGAGACATTCGCTGTATGGATAGGGTGTGCTTCTGGGTCTGATGTGACGAAGAGCACAAGATGGGAGATCAGGTTTATGGTGAGGCATGGTTTACGTCAATGGTCAAGGTGAGGTGTCAGGACCATGAGCCAGGGCTAGGGTTAGGGTTAGGATTTTGGAAAGCTGTAGGGGCAGGGTGTTGGTACGTTTAGACTTAGGGTCCTTCTCCAAACTTATGGCAATTGTTCAATTCAGTCGCAGGATTACAGTGAGGAAAGTGTGACATCCATGCTGATGGTGGTGGGTCTGGCAACAGGGATGTGCTAGGGTTAGGATTAGGTAATTGTGAAAATGTATGCAGTGCATGGGGTTATGTTTAGATTTAGGATCCTACTCTGACGTGAGGGCAAAAACCAGTTTGGACTTCATCATTAATGTATGACATCAATTCTAATGGTGAGCATTAAGGTTAAGGAACCTGGGCTAGGGTTCGGGTTTTCTGAAAGGAAAGGTCTATGCAGAAAATATGGTTATGGACAGAATTAGGGTGCAATTGTGATGTGAGGGCGAGTGTGAGATCGAGTCAGAGGATTAAGGGAGTCATAATTGAGAGCAACGGTGAAGGTGAAGAATCTGGTTCAAGGGTCATATCTAGGGTTATTGTTATGTGTTCGATGATGAGTACGGGTGACATAGAGTTGCTGTTAGAATTCGGATCCGCCTCTCATGTGAGCGTGAGTGCAAGAATAAGTTTAAGGTTTAAGGTGAAGTGAGGGTCTCATCAATGATGAAGGTGATGTGTCAGATCCTGGCACCATGGATAGGGTTAGCATTAGTTGTAAGGTAAGGAGTATGCGGAATATTATGTGACAGTTACAGTTCTGATCCGACTCTGACATGAGTGTAGTGGCCAGAACAAGCTTCAGAATTGTGGGGAGGAATGACAGGCTACGATGCTGATAGTGGCAGTTCAGTGAAAGGGGCATGGGATAGGGTTATGGTTTTCTGTAAGAGAAAATCTATACAGAAGATACGTTTACCGAGAGAATTAGGGTTCTCTTCTGATGTGAATGCGAGTGTGAGATTCAAGCTCTGAGTTAAGATGTGTCATAGTTGACATTAATGTTGCAGGTGAAGAATCTAGTCCAGGGTTTGCGCTATGGTTAGGGTTATGTGTTCAGTAAGATTTAGAGGAATATGGAGTTACATTTAGAGTTCGCATCTGATCCTGATGAGGGGACGAGGGCCACTTAGAGCTCAGGCTTTCGGTGCGGAATGACAGACGTTGAAGATGATGGTGTCCGTTCAGGTGAAGTGCCCCTGGCTAAAGTAAGTGTATTGTGTTCTGTAAGGTGTACAGGAAGGATAGGGTTATGAAAAGATTTCGGGATTGTCCCTGATCGGAGGGCAAGTGCGGGACTGAGTTTAAGGATTATGTTGAAGCACGGGTGATGCCAATGGTTATGGTGAAGTGGCAGGTACAGGACTCATGGCTGGGTTAGAATTACTGGTTTGGGCTGTTGTACAGAAAGGATAAGTTAATTATTAGGGTTAGGGTCTAGCTCTGATGTGAATGTGACTGTGAAATTGCGTTTCTGTATTGAGGAAATCCCTGGGTGTCTCTGATGCTGACGCTTTCCATATAGGTCCAGGCATCAGTTTTAGGTTAAACTTTTGTGTTCTCTCTGGTATACACAGACATTCGCATTATGGATGGAGTTAGCTTCTGTGTCTGATGTGACAGGAGCGCAAGATGGTTTTTCAGGTTTATGGTGAGGCATGGTTGACGACAATGGTCATGGTGAGGTGTCCAGACCACTAGCCCGCGCAACGGTTAGGGTTAGGTTTTTGGAGAGCTGATGGGGCAGGGTGTTGGTACGTTTAGACTGAGGGTCTTTCTTCAAAGTTAGAGCGACTGTCCTATTCAGTCGCAGGATTACAGTGAGGCAAGGGTGACATCCACGGTGATACTGGAGGGTCTGGCAACAGGTATGTGCTATGGCTAGGGTTACGTTATTGTTAAAGTGTATGCAGTGGATGGGGATATATTTAGATGTATTATCCTACTCTGACGTGTCGGTGAAGGCCAGTTTGGACTTCATCATTAAGGTATGACATCAGTGACATAAATGCTGATGGTGAGCATTCAGGTTAAGGAACCAGAGCTTGGGTTAGGGTTTTCTGTAAGGAAAGGTCTGTGCAGAAAATATGGTTATGGACAGAATTAGGGTGCAATTCTGATGTGAGGACGAGTGTGAGATCGACTCAGAGGATTAAGGGAGTCATAGTTCACAACAACGGTGAAGGTGAACAATCTGGTTCAAGGATCAGATCTAGAGTTAGAATTATGTGTTTGATAAGGAGTAAGGGTGAGACAGAGTTGCTGTTAGAATTCAGTTCCGACTCTGATGTCAGGGTGAGTGCTAGAATAAGTTTAAGGTTTAAGGTGAAGTGAGGGTGACATTAATGATGAAGGTGAAGTGTCAGATCTTGGCAGCAGGGATAGGGTTAACATAAGTTGTCAGGTAAGGAGTATGCAGAAGATTGAGTGATAGTTAGAGTTGTGATCCGACTCTGACATGAGGGCAGTGACAGAACGAGCTTCAGGATTATGGGGAGGAATGACAGAAATTGATTGTGGCGTTTGAGTGAAAGGGGCCTGGGATAGGTTTAGGGTTAGGCCACAGGGATATGCCAGGGTTAGGGTTAAGTAATTGTTAAAGTGTATGCGGTGCATGGAGTTATGTTTAGGTTTAGGATCCTACTGTGACGTGTGGGCAAAGACCAGTTTGGACTTCATCATTAAGGTATGGCATCAGTATCATCAATCTGACGGGGAGCATTCAGGTTAAGTAACCTGGGCTAGGGTTAGGGTTTCCTGTAAGGAAAGGTCAATGCAGAAAATATGGTAATGGAAAGAATTAGGGTGCAATTCTGATATGAGGGCGAGTGTGAGGTCGAGTCAGAGGATTAAGGGAGTGATAGTTGATAGCAATGGTGAAGGTGAAGAATCAGGTTCAAGGTTCAGATCTAGGGTTAGGTTTATGTGTTCGATAAGGAGTATGGGTGAGATAGGGTTGCAGTTAGAATTCGGATCCGCCTCTGATGTGAGGGTGAGTGCAAGAAAAAGTTTAAGGTTTAAGGTGAAGAAAGGCTGACATCAATGATGAAGGAGAAGTGTCAGATACCGGCAAAAGGGATAGGGTTAGCATTATTTGTGAGATAAGTAGTATGCGAATATTGAGTGACAATTAGACTCCTGTTCCGACTCTGACATGAGGGCACTGTCCAGATCGAGCTTCAGGATTATAGGGAGGAATGACAGACGTCGATGCTGATGGTGGCGGTTCAGTGAAAGGGGCCTGGGATCGCTTAAGGTTATCTGTAAGAGAATATCAGTGCGGAAAAGACGGTTTCCGAGATAATTAGGTTCCCTTCTGATGTGAGTGCGAGTGTGAGATTTAAGATCCGAGTTAAGATGTGTCGTATTTGACATCATTGTTGCAGGTGAATAATCTACTCCATGGCTTGGCGAGATTGAATCAGTGGATTAAGGGAGTTATAGTTGATAGAAACGCTGAAGGTTAAGAATCTGCTTCAAGGGTCAGATCAAGGGTTAGGGTTATGAGTTCGATAAAGTATACAGGTGTGATAGTGTTGCATTTAGAAATCTGATCCACCTCTGATGTGAGGTTGAGTGCAAGAATAACTTTACGGTTTAAGATGAAGTGAGGGTGACATCAAGGAAGAAGGTGAAGTGTCAGATCCTGGCGCCAGGGATGGGTTTAGCATTAGCTGTAAGGTAAGGATTATGCGGAAGATTGAGTGTAAGTTAGAGTTCTGATCCGTCTCTGACAGGAGGGCAGTGGCCAGAACGAGCTTCAGGATTATGGGGAATAATGACCGACGTCGATGCTGATGGTGTCGTTTCAGTGAAAGGGGCCTGTGATAGGGTTAAGATTATCTGTAAGAGAAAATCTGTGTGGAAGAGATGGTTACCGAGAGAATTAGGTTTCTCTTCTTATGTGAGTGCGAGTGTGACACTCAAGCTTCCAGTTAAGATGTGTCGAAGTTGACATCAGTGTTACAGGTGAAGAATCTAGTCAAGGGCTTGGTGCTAGGGATAGGGTCAGGTGTTCAGCAGGATTTACGGTAATATGGAGTTACATTTAGAGTTCACATCTGACCCTGAGGAGGGGATGACGGCCACCTTGAGCTTCAGGCTTATGGTGAGGCATGACAGACGTCGAAGCTGATTGTGTCTGTTCCGGTAAAGTGCCCAGGGCTAGAGTAAGTGTGTTCTGATCTGTAAGGTGTACTGTAAGGATAGGGTTATGGAAAGATTTCGGCTTTGTCTCTGATGGGAGGGCAAGTGCGGGATTGCGGTTAATTATTACGATGAAGCGGGGGTGATGCCAATGGTTACAGTGAAGGGGCAGGTGTGACATCCATGGTGATGGTGGAGGGTCAGTCCACAGGTATGTGCTAGGGTTAGGGTTAGGTAATCGTTAAAGTGTATGCGGAGCATGGAGTTATGTTTAGGTATAGGATCCTACTCTGACGTTTGGACGAAGGCCAGTTTGGACTTCATCATTAAGGTATGGCATCGGTGACATCAATGCTGATGGTGAGTATTCAGGTTAAGGAACCTGGGCTAGGGTTACGGTTTTCTGTAAGGAAAGGTCTATGAAGAAAATGGGTTACAGACAAAATTAGGGTGCAATTCTGATGTGAGGGCGAGTGTGAGATTGAGTCAGAGGATTAAGGGAGTCATAGTTGATAGCAATGGTGAAGGTGAGGAATCTGGTTCAAGGGTCAGATCTAGGGTTAGGGTTATATGTTCAATAAGGAATACAGGTGAGATAGGGTTGCAGTTAGAATTCGGATCCGCCTCTGATGTGAGGGTTAGTGCAAGAATAAGTTTAAAATTTAAGGTGAAGTGAGGGTGTCATCAATAATGATGGTGAAGTGTCAGATCCTGGTACCAGTGATAGGGTTAGCCTTAGTTGTAAGGTAAGGAGAATGCGAAAGATTGACTGACATTTAGAGTTCTGAACCGACTCTGAGATGAGTGCAGTGGCCAGAATGGGCTTCAGTATTATGGGGAGGAATGACAGACGTCGATGCTGATGGTGGCGGTTCAGTGAAAGGGGCCTGGGATAGGGTTAGGGTTATCTGTAAGAGAAAATCTAAGCAGAAGTGATGGTTACCGAGAGAATTAGGGTTCTCTTCTGATATGAGTGCGAGTGCGACCCTCAAGATCAGTGTTAGGATGTGTGGTAATTGACATCAATGTTGCAGGTGAAGAATCTAATCCATGGCTTGATGCTAGGGTTAGGGTTAGCTGTTCAGTAAGATTTACAGCAATATGGAGATACATTTAGAGGTCGCATCTGACCCTGACGTGAGGTCGAGGGCCACCTTGAGCTTCAGGCTTATGGTGCGGCATGACAGATGTTGAAGATGATGGTTTCGGTTCAGGTAATGTGCCCAAGGCTAGTGCAAGGGCATTGTGTTCTGTATGGTGTACAGGAACGATAGGGGAATGGAAAGATTTCAGGTTTGTCTCTGATGGGAGGGCAAGTGCGGGACTGAGATTAAGGATTACGATGAAGGGCAGTTGATGCCAAAGGTTATGGTGAAGGGTCAGGTCCAAGAGTCATAGCTACGTTTAGAATTACTGGTTTGGGCAGTTGTACAGAAAGGATAAGATAATTATTAATGTTTGGTCCTAGTTCTATTATGAGTGAAAGTGTGAAATTGTGTTTCCGTGTTGAGGAGATCCCTGGGTGTTTCTGACGCTGACGCTTTGCGTGTAGGTCCAGGCATCAGTTTTAGGTTTCAAATTTTGTATTCTGTCTGCTATACAGAGACATTCGCATTATGAATAGAGTTAGCTTCCGGGTCTGATGTGACGGGGAGCGAAAGATGGTGGATCGGGCTTATGGTGAGGCATGGTTAACGTCAATGGTCAAGGTGAGGTGTCAGGACCACGAACCAGGGCTAGGGTTAGGGTTAGGTTTTTGGAAAGCTGTAGGGGCAGGGTATTGGTACGTTTAGACTGAGGGTCCTTACCCAAAGTTAGGGCAACTGTCCGATTCAGTTGCAGGATTACAGTGAGGTAAAGATGACATCCGTGGTGATGGTGGAGGGTCAGGCCACAGGTATGTGCTAGGATAAGATTTAGGTAAATTTTAAAGTGTATGCAGTGGATGAGGTTTTGTTTACATTTAGGATCCTACTCTGATGTGTGGGAAAACGCCAGTTTGGACTTCATCATTAAGTTATGGCATCGGTGACATTAATGCTGACAGTTAGCATTCAGCTTAGGAAGATGAGCTAGGGTTAGGGTTTTCTGTAAAGAAAGGTCCATGAATAAAATATGGTTATGGGCAGAATAAGTGTGCAATTCTGATGTGGGGGTGAGTGTGAGATCGAGTCAGAGGATTAAGGGAGTCATAGTTGATAGCAACAGTGAAGGTGAAGAATCTGGTTCAAGGGTCAGATCTAGGGATAGGGTTATGTGTTCAATAAGGTGTACCGGTGACATAGGGTTACAGTTGGAATTTGGATCCACTTCTGATGTGAGGGTGAGTGCAAGAATAAGTTTAAGATTTAAGGTGAAGTGAGGGTGACATCAATGATGAAGGTGAAGTGTTAGATAATGGCACCAGGGATAGGTTTAGCATTAGTGGTAAGGTAAGGAGTATGCGGAAGATTAAGTGACAGAGTTCTGATCCGACTCTGACATTAGGGCAGTGGCGAGAACGGGCATCAGTATTATGGGGAGGAATGACAGACGTCGATGCTGATGGTGGCGGTTCAGTGAAAGTGGCCTGAGATAGGGTTAGGGTTATCTGTAAGAGAAAATCTATGCGGAAGAGACGGTTATGGAGAAAATTAGGATTCTCTTCTGATGTGAGTGCGAGTGTGAGATTCAATCTCAGTGTTAAGATGTGTCGTAGTTGACATCAATGTTTTAGGTGAAGAATCTTGTGCAGGGCTTGGCGCTAGAGTTAGGGTGAGGTGTTCAGTAAGATTTACAGGAATATGGAGTTACATTGAGAATTCGCATCTGACACTGATGTGAGGGTTAGGGCCACCTTGAGATTCAGGCTTATGGTGCGGCATGACAGACAGTGAAGCTGAAGGTGTCGGTTCTTGTAAAGTACCCAGGGAAAGAGTAAGTTTATTGTGTTCTGTAAGGTGTAAAGGACCGATAGGTATATAGAAAGGTTGCGGGTTTGTCTCTGATGGGAGGGGAAGTGCGGGATTGGTGTTAAGGATTATGATGAAGCGCGGGTGATGCCAATGTTTACGGTGAAGGGGCAGGTCCAAGAGTCATGGTTAGGGTGAGAATTACTGGTTTGGGATGTTGTACAGAACGAATGAGTCAATTATTAGGGTTAGGATCTAGCTCTTTTGTGGGTGGGAGTGTGAAATTGCGTTTCCATGTTGAGGAGAACCCTAGGTGTCTCTGATGCTGACGCTTTGCGTATAGGTCCAGGCATCAGTTTTAGGGTTAAAATTTTGTGTTCTGTCTGGTATACAGACACATTCACATTATGGGTAGGTTTAGCTTCTGGGTCTGATGTGACTGGGAGTGCAAGATGGTGGATCAGGTTTATGGTGAGGCATGGTTGACGTCAGTGCTCAAGGTGAGTTGTCATTACCGTGAGCTAGGGCTAGGGCTAGGGTTAGGACATTGGAAAGCTTTAGGGGCAGGATATTGGTACGTTTAGACTGAGGGTAATTCTCCAAGGTTAGGGCAACTGTCCAATACAGTCAGAGGATTACAGTGAGGCAAGTGTGACATCCACACTGATGGTGGTGGGTCAGGCCACAGGTATGTTCTAGGGTTAGGGTTTGGTAAATGCTTAAGTGTATGTGGTGGATGGGGTTATGTTTAGATTTAGGATCCTACTCTGAGGTGTGGGTGAAGGCCAGTTTGGACTTCGTCACTAAGGTATGGCATCGGTAACATCAATGCTGATGTTGAACATTCAGGTTAAGGAACCTGGGCTAGAGTTAGAGTTCTCTGTGAGGAAAGGTCTACGTAGAAAATATGGTTATTGTCAGAACTAGGGTGCAAATCTGATGTGAGGGCGAGTGAGAATTCGATTCAGAGGATTAAGTAAGTCGTAGTTGATTGCAGTTGTGAAGGTGAAGAATCTGCTTCAAGTGTCAGTTCTAGGGTTAGTGTTATGTGTTTGATAAGGAGTACGGGTGAGATAGAGTTTCCGTTAGAATTCAGATCCGCCTCTGATGTCAGGGTGAGTGCTAGAATAAGTTTAAGGTTTAAAGTGAAGTGAGGGTGACATGAATGATGACGGTGAAGTGTCAGATCTTGGCAGCAGGGATAGGGTTAGCATAAGATGTCAGGTAAGGAGTATGCAGAAGATTGAGTGATAGTTAGAGTTGTGATCCGACTCTGACATGAGGGCAGTGACAGAACCAGCTTCAGGATTATGGGGAGGAATGACAAAAATTGATTGTGGCGGTTGAGTGAAAGGGGACTGGAATAGGTTTAGGGTTATCTGTAAGAGAAAATCTACGTGGAAGAGACGGTTACAGAGAGGATTAGGTTTCTCTTCTGGTGTGAGTGCGAGTGTGAGATTCAAACTCAGTGTTTAGATGTCTCATAGTTGACATCAATATTGCAGGTGAAGAATCTAGTCCAGGGCTTGGCGCTAGGGTTAGGGGTAGGTGTTCAGTAAGATTTACAGGAATATGGAGTAACATGACCCTGACATGAGGGCGAGGGCCACCTTGAGCTTCATGCTTTAGGTGCGGCATGAGGGACGTTGAAGCTGATGGTGTCGGTTCATTTAAAGTGCCCAGGGCTAGTGTAAGTTTATTTTGTTCTGCAAGGTGTAGAGGAAGGATAGGGTTATGGAAAGATTTTGGAGTTGTCTCTGATGGGAGGACAACTGCGGTATTGAGGGTAAGGATTACGATGAAGCGCGGGTGATGCCAATGGTTACGGTAAAGGGGCAGGTCGAAGAGTTATGGCTAGGGTTAGAATTACTGGTTTGGGCTGTTGTACAGCAAGGATAAGTTAATTATTTGGTTTAGGGTCTTGCTCTGATTTGAGTGCGAGTGTGAAATTGCTTGTCCATATTAAGTACATCCCTGGGTGTATCTGATGCTGCCACTTTGTGTACAGGTCCAGGCATCAGTTTCAGGTTTAAAAGTTTTTGTTCTCTCTGGTATACAGAGACATTCTCATTATGGATAGAGTTAGCTTCTGGTTCTGATATGACGGGGAGCGCAAGATGGTGGATCAGTTTTATGGTGAGGCATGGTTGACGTCAATGGTCAAGGTGAGGTGTCAGGACTACAAGCCAGGGCTAGGGTTATGGTTAGGCTTTTGGAAAGCTCTAGCGGCATGGTATTGATACGTTTAGACTGAGGGTCCTTCTCCAAGTTTAGCACAACTGTCCAATTCAGTCGAACGAGTACAGTGAGGCAAGGGTGACATCCATGGTGATGGTGGAGGCTCAGGCCACACTTATGTGCTAGGGTTAGGGTTAGGTAATTTTTAAAGTGTATGTGGTGGATGGGGTTATGTTTAGGTTTAGGCCCTGACTTTGACGTGTGAGCGAAGGGCAGTTTGATCTTAATCATTAAGGTATGGAATCGGTGACATCAATGCTGACGGAGAACATTCATGTTAAGGAACGTTGGGTAGCGTTAGGGTTTTCTGTAAGGAAATGTCTATGCAGAATATATGGATATGGACAGAATTAGGGTGCAATTCTGATGTGACTGCGAGTGTGAGTTCGAGTCAGAGGATGAAGAGTGCCATAGTTTAGAGCAACAGTGAAGGTGAAGAATCTGGATCAAGGTTCACGTCTAGGGTTAGGTTTATGTTTTCGATAAGGAGTACGGGTGAGATAGGGTTGCAGTTAGAATTCGGATCTGCCTCTGATGTGAGCATGAGTGCAAGAATAAGTTTAAGGATTAAGGTGAAGTTAGGGTGACATCAATGATGAAGGTGAATTGTCAGATCCTGGCACCAGGGATAGGTTTAGAATTAGTTGTAAGGTAATTAGTATGCGGCATGTTGAGTGACAGTTAGAGATCTGAACTGACTCTGACATGAGTGCAGTTGCCAGAATGAGCTTCAGGATTATGGGAAGGAATGACAGACGTCAATGCTGATGGTGGCATTTCAGTGAACGTGCCTGTGATACGGTTAGGGTTATCTGTAAGAGAAAATCTATGCAGAAGAGACGGTTACCGAGAGAATTATGGTTCTCTTCTGATGTGAGTGCGAGTGCAAGACTCAAGGTCAGTGTTATGATGTGTCATAGTCGACATCAATGTTGCAGGTGAAGAATCTAGTGTAGGGCTTGAGGCTAGGGTTAAGGTTAGTTGTTCAGTAAGTTTTACAGGAATATGGAGTTACATATGGAGTTCGCATGTGACTCTGACGTGAGGGCGAGGGCCTCCATGAGCTTCACGCTTATGGTGCGGTATGACAGTTGTTGAAACTGATGGTGTCTGTTGAGATAAAGTGCCCAGGGCCAGAGAAAGTGTATTGTGTTTTGTAAGGTGTACAGGAAGGATAATGTTATGGAAAGATTTTGGGTTTGTCTCTAATGGGAGGGCAAGTGCGGAATTGAGTTTAAGGATTACGATGAAGCGCGGGTGATACCAATGAATACAGTGAAGGGGCAGGTCCAAGAGTCATGGTTAGGGTTAGAATTACAGGTTTGGGCTGTTGTAACGAAAGGATAAGTTAATTATTAGGGTTAGGGCCTAGCTCTGATGTGAGTGCGAGTGTGAAATTGCATTTCCATTTTCAGGAGATCCCTAGGTGTCTCTGATGCTGACACTTTGCGCATAGGTCCAGAAATCAGTTTTAGTGTTGACATATTGTATTCTCTCTGGTATACAGAGACACTCGCATTATGGATTGAGTTAGCTTCCGGCTCTGTTGTGACACAGAGCGCAAGATGGTTGATCAGGTTTGTGGTGAGGAATGGATGACGTCAATGGTCAAGGTGAGGTGTTAGGACCATGAGCCAGGGCTAGGGATAGGGCTAGGTTTTTGGAAAGCTGTAGGGGCAGGGTATTTGTACGTTTAGACTGAGGGTCCTTCTCCAAGGTTAGGGGAACTGTCCAATTCAGTCACAGGATTACAGAGAGGCAAGGGTGATATCCATTGTGATACTGGAGGGTCAGGCCACAGTTATGTGCTTGGGTAAGTGTTGGTAATTGTTAAAGTGTATGCAGTGGATGGTTATGTTTGTATTTAGGATCCTACTCTGACATGTGGGTGAAGGCCAGTTTGGACTTCATCATTAAGGTATGGCATCGGAGACATCAATGCTGATGGTGAGTATTCAGGTTAAGGAACCTTGGCTAGAGTTAGGGTTTTCTGTAAAGAAAGGTCTATGCAGAAAATACGGTACTGTACAGAATTAGGGTGCAATTCTGATGTGAGGGCGAGTGGGAGATCGATTCAGAGGATTAAGTGAGTAATTGTTGATAGCAACCATAAAGGTCATGAATCTGGTTCAAGGGTTAGATCTAGGGTTAGGGTTATGTGTTCTATAAGGTGTACGGGAGAGATAGGGTTTGAGTTAGAATTCGGATCCGCGTCTGATTGAGGGTGAGTGCAAGAATAACTTTAAGGTTTAAAGTCAAGTGAGTGTGACATAATTGATGAAGGTGAAGTGTCAGATCCTGTCACCAGGGATAGGATTAGCATTAGTTGTAAGGTAAGGAGTAAGCGGAAGATTGAGTGACAGTTAGATTTCTGATCCAACTCTGACATGAGGGCAGTGGCCAGAACGAGGTTCAGGATTATGTGGAGGAAAGACACACGTCGATCCTGAGGGGGGCAGTTCAGTGAAACGGGCCTGGGATAGGGTTTCAGTTATCTGTAGGAAAAGTCTATGTGGAAGATACGGTTACCAAGAGAATTAGGGTTCTCTTCTGATGATAATGCGAGTGTGACATTTCACCTCAGTGTTAAGATATGTCGTAGTTGACATCAATGTTGTAGGTGAAGAATCTAGTCCTGGGCTTGTCGCCAGGGTTAGGATTAGGGGTTCAGAAAGATTTACAGAAATATGGAGTTACATTTAGAGTTCACATCTGACCCTGACGTGAGGGCGAGGGCCACCTTGAGCTTTAGGCTTATGGTGTGGTATGACAGACGTTGAAACTGATGGTGTCGGTTCAGGTAAACTGCTCAGGGCTAGAGTAAATGTATTGTGGTCTGTAAGGTGTACAGGAAGGATAGGTTATGGATAGATTTAGGGTTTGTCTCTGATGGTAGGGAATGTGTGGGATTGAGGTTAAGGATTACGATGAAATGTGGGTGATGTCAAAGGTTATACTGAAGGGGCAGGTCCAAGGGTCATGGGTACAGTTAGCATTACTGGTTTGGGCTGTTCTACAGAAAGGATTAGTTAATTGTTAGGATAAGGGTCTAGATGAGATGTGAGTGCTAGTGTGAATTTGCGTTTCCGTGTGGAGGGGATCCCTGGGTTTCTCCAATGCTGATGCTTTGTGTATATGTCCATTCCTTAGTTTTAGGGTTAAAATTTTGTTTTCTTTCTGGAATACAGAGACATTCATATTATGGATAGAGTTCGCTTCCTGGTCTTATTTGACGGGGAGCACAAGGTGGTGGATTAGGTTTATGGTGAGGCATGGATGACCTCAATGGCCAAGGTGAGGTGTCAGGACCAGTAGCCAGGGCTAGGGTAAGGTTAGGTTTTTGGAAAGCTGTAGGGGCATGGTATTGGTACGTTTAGACTGAGGGTCCTTATCCAAGTTTAGGGCAACTGTCCAATTCAGTCTCAGGATTACAGTGAGGCAAGGGTGACATCCATGGTGATGGTGGAGGGTCAGGTCACAGGTATGTGCTAGGGTAAGGATTAGGTAATTGTTAAAGTGTACGCGGTGGATGGGGTTACGTTTAGATTTAGGATTCTACTCTGACGTGTGGGCGGGGGCCAGTTTGGACTTCGTCACTAAGGTATGGCATCGGTGACATCAATGCTGACTGTGAGCATTCAGATTAAGGAACCTGGGCTATGGTTAGGGTTTTCTGTAACGAAAGGTCTATGCAGAAAATATGGTTATGGACAGAATTAGGGTGCAATTCTGATGTGAGTGCGAGTGTGAGATCGAGTCAGAGGATTAGGGGAGTGAAAGCTGATAGCAATGGTGAAAGTGAACAGTCTGGTTCAAGGGTCAGATCTATGGTTGGGTTAAGTGTTTGAGAAGGAGTATGGGTGAGATAGGGTTGCAGTTCAATTCGGATCCGCCTCTGATGTGAGGGTGAGTGCAAGAGAAAGTTTAAGTTTTAAGGTGAAGTGAGGGTGACATCAATGTGGAAGGTGAAGTGTCAGGTCCTGCCACCATGGATAGGGTTAGCATTTGTCGTAAGGTAAAGAGTATGTGGAAGATTGAGTGACAGTTAGAGTACTGACCCGAATCTGACATGAGGGCAGTGGCCAGAACGAGCTTCAGGATTATGGGGAGGAATGACATACGTCAATGCTGATGGTGGTGGTTCAGTGAACCAGGCCCAGGTTATGGTTAGGGTTATCTGTGAGAGAAAATCTATGCAGAAGAGACGTTTACCAAGAGAATAAGGGTTCTCTTCTGATGTGAGTGCGAGTGTGAGGTTCATACTCAGTGTGAAGATGTGTCGTATTTGACATCAATGTTGCAGGTGAAAAATCTAGTCCTGGGCTTGTGGCTAGGTTTATGTTTAGGTGTTCAGTAAGTTTACAGGAACATGCAGTTACATTTTGAGTTCGCATCTGACCTTGAGTCAAGGGCGAGGGCCAGCTTGAGCTTCAGCCTTATGGTGCAACATGAAAGATGTTGAAGCTGATGGTGTCGGTTCAGGTAAAGTTCCCAGGGCTACAATAACTGTATTGTGTTCTGTAAGGTGTACAGGAAGGGTAGGTACACGGAAAGATTTCAGGGTTGTCTCTGATGGGAGTGCAAGTTCGGGATTGAGGTAAAGGATTATGATGAAGCGTGGGTGTTGCCCATGTATGCGGTGAAGAGGCAGGTCTAAGCATCATGGGTAGGGTTATAATTACTGGTTTGGGCTATTGTACAGAAAGGATGAGTTAATTATTAGGGTTAGGGTCTGGCTCTGATGTGAGTGTGAGTGTGAAATGGATTTTCCATGTTGAGGAGATCCCTGGGTGTCTCTGATGCTGCCGCTCTGCTTATAGTTCCAGGCATCAGTTTTAGGGTTGAAATTTGTGTTCTCCCTGGTACACAGAGACATTCGCTTTATGAATAGAGTTAGCTTCTTGGTCTGATGTGACAGGGAGCGCAAGATGGTGGATCAAATTTATGGTGAGGCACGGTTGACGTCAATGGTCAAGGTGAGGTGTCAGGACCACAAGCCAGGCCTAGAGTGAAGGTTAGGGTTTTGGAAAGCAGTAGGGGCAGGTTATTGGTACGTTTAGACTGAGTGTCCTTCTCCAAGGTTATGGCAACTGTCCAATTAAGCCGGAGGATTACAGTGAGGCAAGGGTGACATCCATGGTGATGGTGGAGGGTCAGGCCACAGGTATGCGCTAGGGTTAGGGTTATGTAATTGTTAAAGTGTATGCGGTGGATGGGGTTATGTTTAGATTTAGGATCCTACTCTGACGTGTGGGCAAAGGCCAGTTTGTACTCATCATTAAAGTATGGCATCGGTGACATCAATGCTGACTGTGAGCATTCAGGTTAAAGAACCTGGGCTAGGGTAAGAATTTTCTGTAAGGAAAGGTCTATGCAGAAAAGATGGTTATGGACAGAATTAGGGTGCAATTCTGATGTGATGTCGAGTGTGAAATCGAGTCAGAGGATTAAGGGAATCCTAGTTGATAGCAACGGTGAAAGTGAAGAATCTGGTTCAAGGGTCAGATCTAGGGTTAAGATTATGTGTTCAAGAAGGTGTATGGGTGCGATAGAGTTGCAGTTAGAATTCTGATCTGCCCCTAATGTGAGGGTGAGTGCAAGAATAAGGTTAAGATTGAAGGTGAAGTGAGGGTGACATCAATCATGAAGGTGAAGTGTCAGATTATGGCACAGGGTATAGGGTTAGTATTAGTTCTCAGGTAAGGTGTCTGCGGAAGGTTGAGTGACAGAGTTCTGGTCCGAACCTGTCTTGAGGGCAGCGGCCAGAACGAGCTTCAGGATTATGGGGTGGAATGATAGACGTCGATGCTGATGGTGGCGGTTCAGTGAAAGGGGCCTGGGATACGCTTACGGTTATCTGTAAGAGAAAATCAGTGCGGAAAAGACGGTTTCTGAGAGAATTAGGTTCCCTTCTGATGTGAGTGCGAGTGTGAGATTTAAGATCCGCGTTAAGATGTGTCGTAGTTGACATCATTGTTGCAGGTGAATAATCTAATCCAGGGCATGGCGCTGAGGATAGGGATAGGTGTTCAGTAAGATTTACAGGAATATGGAGTTACATTTAGAGTTCGCATCCAACCCTGACGTGAGGGCGAGGGCCACCTTGAGCTTCAGGCTTCTGGTACGGCATGACAGACGTTGAAGCTGATGGTGTCGTTTCAGGAAATGTTCCAAGGGCGAGGGTAAGTATATTGTGTTCTGCAAGTTGTAGAGGAAGGATAGGGTTATGGAAAGATTTCGGGTTTGTATCTGATGGAAGGGCAAGTGCGGCATTGAGGTAAAGGATTATGATAAAGAGCGGGTGATGCCAATGGTTACGATGAAGGGGCAGGTCCAAGATTCATAGAAAGGGTTATAATTACTGATTTGAGATGTACCAAAAGGATAAGTTAATTATTAGGGTTAGCGTCTAGCTCTGATGTGAGTGTGATTGTGAAATTGTGTTTCCATGTTGAGGAGATCACTGGGTGTCTCTGCTGCTGACACTCTGCATATAGGTCCAGGCGTCATCTTTAGGGATAAAATTTTGTGTTCTCTGTGGTATACAGAGACATTCGCATTATGGAGAGTGTTAGCTTCTGGGTCTGATGTGATGGGGAGCATAAGGTGGTGGATCGGGTTTATGGTGAGGCATGGTTGACGTCAATGTTCAAGGTGATGTGTCTGGACCACGAGCCAGGGCTACGGTTAGGGTTAGGTTTTTGGAAAGCTGTAGGGGCAAGTTATTGGCACGTTTAGACTGTGGGTCCTTCTCCAAGTTTAGGGCAAGTGTCCAATTCAGTCGCAGGGGTACAGTGAGGCAAGGGTGACAACCAGGGTGATACTGGAAGGTCTGGCTACAGGTATGTGCTAGGGTTAGTGTTACATAATTGTTAAAGTGTATACAGTGGATGGGGTTATGCTTAAATGTAGTTTCCTACTCTGACGTGTGGGCTAAGGCCAGTTTCGACTTCATCATTAAGTTATTGTATCAGTGACAACAATGCTGACAGTGAACATTCAGGTTTAGGAACCTGGTCCAGGGTTAGAGTCTTGTGAAAGTAAATGTCTATGCACAAAGTATGGCTATGGACAGAGTTAGGGTGCAGTTCTGATGTGAGCGAGAGTGGGAGATCGAGTCAGAGTATTAAGGGTGTCATATTTGAAAGCAACAGTGCAGGTGTAGAATCTGGTTCAAGTGTCCGATCTAGGGTTAGGGTTATTTGTTCGATAAGTAGTACTGGTGAGATAGAGTTGCAGTTAGAATTTGGATCCGCCTCTGATGTGAGGGTGAGTGCAAGAATAAGTTTAAGCTTTAAGGTGAATTGAGGGTGACATCAATAATGAAGGTGAAGTGTCAGATCCTGGCACCAGGGATAGGGGCAGCATTAGTTGTATATTAAGGAGTATGCGGAAGTTTGTGTGACAGTTAGAAATTTGATCCGACTCTGACATGAGGGCAGTGGCCAGAACGAGCTTCAGCATTATTGGGAGCAATGACAGACGTCGATGCTGATGGTGGTGGATCGGTGAACAGAGCCTGGGATTCTGTTCGGGTTATTTGTAAGAGAAAATCTATGTGGAAGTGATGGTTACAGAGAGATTAGGGTTCTCTTCTAATGTGAGTGCGAGTGTGAGATTCAAGCTCAGTGTTAAGATGTGTCATAGTTGACATCAACGTTGCAGGTGAAGTTTAGTCCAGGGTTTGCACTAGGGTTAGGGTTAGGGGTTCAGTAAGATTTACAGGAATATGGAATTACATTTAGAATTCGCAAGTCACCCTGACATGAGGGTGAGGGCCACCTTGAGATTCAGGCTTATGGGGCGGCATGACAGACGTTGAAGCTGATGGTGACTGTTCAGGTAATGTGCCCATGGCTAGATTAAGTTTATTGTGTTCTGTAAGGTTAACAGGAAGGATAGGGTTATGGAAAGATTTCGGGTTTGTCTCTGATGGGAGGGCACGTCTGGGATTGAGGTTTAGGATTACGATGTAGCACGTGTGATGCCAATGGTTGCAGTGAAGGGGCATGTCCAAGAGTCATGGCTAGGGTTAGAATTACTGGTTTGGTGCTATTGTACAGGAAGGATGAGTTAATTATTTGGGTTAGGGTCTAGCTCTGATGTGAGTACGAGTGTGAAATTACGTTTCCATGTTGAGGAGATCCCTGGGTGACTTTGATGCTGTCACTTTGCGTATAGCTCCAGGCATCTGTTTTAGGTTTAAAATTTTGTAGGCTCTCTGCTACACAGAGACATTGGTATCATGGATAGAGTTAGCTTCTGGATCTAATGTGACGGGGAGCGCAAGATGGTGGATCAGGTTTATGGTGAGGCATGGTTGACGTCAATGGTCAAGGTGAGGTGTCAGGACCACGAGCCAAGGCTAGGGTTAGGGTTGGGTTTTTGGAAATCTGTTAGAGTAGGGTATTGTACGTTTAGACTGAGGGTCCTTCTCCTAGATTATGTCAACTGTCCAATTCAGTTGCAGGATTAGAGTGAGGCAAGGGTGACATCCATGGTGATGGTGGAGGGTCAGGCCAAAGGTATGTGCTGGTATTAGGGTTAGGTAATTGTTAAAATGTATGCGGTGGATAGTGTTATGTTTAGATTTAGGATCCTACTCTGACGTGTGGGTGAAGGCCAGTTTGGACTTCATCGTTAAGGTATGGCATCGGTGACATCAATGCTGACGGTGAGCATTCAGGTTAAGGAACCTGGGTTAGGGTTAGGGTTTTCTGTAAGGAAAGGTCTATGCAGAAAATATGGTTATGGCAGAATTAGGGTGCAATTCTGATGTGAGGGCGAGTGTGAGTTCGAGTCAGACGATTAAGGGAGTCATAGTTGATAGCAATGGTGAAGGTGAATAATCTGGTACAAGGGTGAGATCTAGGGTTAGGGTTATGTGTTCGGTAAGGAGTACGGGTGAGATAGGGTTGCAGTTAGAATTCGGATCCGTCTCTGATGTGAGTGTGTGTGCAAGAATAAATTTAAGGTTTAAGGTGAAGTGAGGGTGACACCAATGGTGAAGGTGAAGTGTCAGATCCTGTCACAGGGTATAGTGATATTATTAGTTGTTAGATAAGGTGTATGAGGAAGGTTGAGTGACAGTTAGAGTTCTGGTCCGAACCTGACATGAGGGTAGTGGCCAGAACATGTTTCAGGATTATGGGGAAGAATGACAGGCCTCGATGCTCAAGATGGCAGTACAGTGAAAGGGGCCTTGGATAGGATAAGGGTTATCTGTAAGAGAAAATCCATGTGGAAGAAACGGTTACCGAGAGAATTAGGATTCTCTTCTGATGTGAGTGCGAGTGTGAGACTCAAGCTCAGTGTTAAGATGTGTCATAGTTGACATCAATGTTGCAAGTGAAGAATCTAGTCCAGGGTTTGGCGCAAGGTTTAGGGTTAGGTGTTCAGTAAGTTTTTGAGGAATATGGAGTTGCATTTACGGTTTGCATCTGATCCTGACGTGACGGCGAGGGCCACCTGGAGCTTCAGGCTTATGGTGCGGCATGACAGAAGTTGAAGCTGATGGTGTCGGTTCAGGTAAAGTGCCCAGGGGTAGAGGAAGTGCATTGTGTACTGTAAGGTGTACAGGAAAGTTCGTGTAATGGGAAGATTTTGGGTTTGACTCTGATTTGAGGGCAAATGCGGGATTGAGTTTCAGGATTACTATGAAGCGCGGGTGATGCCAATGGTTACGGTGAAGTGGCAGGTGCACGAGTCATGGTTAGGGTTAGAATTACTGGTTTGGGCTGTTGTACAGAAATGATAAGTTAATTATTATAGTTAGGGTCTAGCTCTGATGTGAGTGCAAGTGGGAAATTGCGTTTCTGTGTTGAGGAGATCCCTGGGTGTCTCTGATGCTGACGCTTTGCGTATAGGTCCAGGCATCCGATTTAGGGTTAAATTTTTGTGTTCTCTCTGGCATACAGAGACATTAGTATTATGTATAGGGTTTGCTTCTGGGTCTGATGTGACAGGGAGCGCAAGATGGTGGATCAGGTTTATGGTGAGGTATGGTTGACGTCAATGGTCAAGTTGAGGTGTCATGACCATGAGCCAGGGCTAGGGTTAGGTTTAGGTTTTTGGAAAGCTGTTGGGGCAGGGTTTTGGTACGTTTAGACTGAGGGTCCTTATCCAAGTTTAGTGCAACTGTCCAATTCAGTCGAAGGATTACAGTGAGGCAAGGGTGACATACATGGTGATGGTGGAGGGTCAGGCCACAGGTATTACAAGGGCAAGGTTTACGTAATTGTTAAAATGTATGCCGTACGTGGGGTTATGTTAAGATTTAGGATCCTTCTCTGACGAGTGGGCGAAGGCCAGTTTGGACTTCATCACTAAGTTATGTCATGAGTGACATCAATGCTGATGGTGAGCATTCAGGGTAAGGAACCTGGGCTACGGTTAAGCTTTTCTGTAAGGAAAGGTCTATGCAGAAAATATGGTTATGGACAGAATTAGGGTGCAATTCTGATGTGAGGGCGAGTGTGAGATCGAGTCAGAGTATTAAGGGAGCCACAGTTGATAGCAACGGTGAATGTGAAGAAACTGGTTCAAGCTTCAGATCTAGGGTTAGGGTAATGTGTTCGATAAGGGTTACGGGTGAGTTAGCGTGGCAGTTAGAATTCGCTTCCACCTCTGATGTGAGGGTGCATGCAAGAATAAGTTTAAGGTTTAAGGTGAAGTGATTGTGAGATCAATGATGAAGGTGAAGTGCCAGATCCTGGCACGAGGGATAGGTTTACCATTAGCTGTAAGTTATGGAGTATGCAGAAGATTGAGTGACAGTTAGAGTTCTGATCTGACTCTGACATAAGGGCAGTGGCCAGAACGAGCTTCAGGATTATGGGGAGGAATGACAGACGTCGATGCTGATGGTGGCAGTTCAGTGAAAGGGGCATTGGATAGGATTAGGTTTATCTGTAAGTGAAAATCTATGCGAAAGATACATTTACCAAGAGAATTAGTGTTCTCTTCTGATGTGAGTGAGACTGTGAGTTTCAAGCTCCGACTTAAGATGTGTCATAGCAGACATCAATGTTGCAGGTGATGAACCTAGTCCAGGACTTGGTGCTTGGGTTATGGTTAAGTGTTCAGTAAGATTTACAGGAATATGGAGTTACATTTAGAGTTCACATCTGACCCTGACCTGAGGTCGAGTGGCATCTTGAGCTTCAGGATTATGGTGCGGCATGACAGACGATGAAGCTGATGGTGTCAGTTCAGGTAAAGGACCCAGGGCTAGAGTAAGTTTATTGTGTTTTGTAAGGTGTCCAAGAACGATAGGGTTATGCAAAAATTTCGGGTTTGTCTCTGATGGGAGCGCAAGTGCGGGATTGAGGTTAAGGATTACGATGAAACGCGGTTGTTGCTAATGGTTACGGTGAAGGCACAGGACCAAATGTCATGGTTAGGGTTAGAATTACTGGCTTGGGCAGTTGTACAGAAAGTATGATTTAATTAATAGGTTTAGGGTCTAGCTCTGATGTGAGTGTGAGTGTTCAATTGCATTTCAGTGTTGAGGAGATCCCTGGGTGTCTCTGATGCTGACGCTTTACTTTTCCGTCCAGGCATCAGTTTTAGCGTTAAAATTTTGTGTTCTCTCTGGTATACAGAGACATTCGCATTATGGATTGAGTTAGCTTCTGTGCCTATGTGATGGGGAGCGCAAGATGGTTGCTCAGGTTTACGGTGAGGCATGGTTTACGTCACTGGTCAGGACCACGAGCCAGGCCTAGGTTTAGGGTTAGGCTTTTGGAAAGCTGTAGGGGCAGTGTATTGGTACATTTAGACTGATCGTCCTTCTCCAAGATTAGAGCAACGGTCCAATTCAGTCACAGGATTACAGTGAGGCAAGTGTGACATCCATGGTTATGGTGCAGGGTCAGGCCACAGGTATGTGCTAGGGTTAGGGTTAGGTAATTGTTAAAGTGTACGCGTTGAATGGGGTTATGTTTAGATTTAGGATCCTACTCTGACGTGTGGGCGAAGGCCAGTTGGGACTTCATCATTAAGGCATGGCATCGTTGATATCAATGCTGACAGAGAGCATTCAGGTTAAGTAACATGGGATGGGGTTAGGGTTTTCTGTAAGGAAAGGTCTATGCAGAAAATATGGATAAGGACAGAATTAGGGTGCAATTCTGATTTGAGAGCGAGTGTGAGATCAAATCAGAGTATTATTGGAGTCGTTGATAGCAAAGGTGAAGGTGAAGCATCTGGTTCAATGGTCAGATCTAGGGTTAGGTTATGTGTTCGATAAGGTTTTCGTGTGAGATAGGGTTGCAGTTAGAATTCGGATCGGCCTCTGATGTGAGGGTGAGTGCAAGAATAAATTTAAGGTGTAAGGTGAAGTGAGGGTCACATCAGTAATGAAGGTGAAGTGTCAGATCCTGGCACGAGGGTTAGGTTTACCATTAGCTGTAAGGTAAGGAGTATGCGGAAGAGTGAGTGACAGTTAGAGTCTGATTCAACTCTGACTTGCGGGTAGTGGCCAGAAGGAGCTTCAGGAACATTGGGAGGAATGAGAGACGTCAATGCTGATGATGGTGGTTCAGGGAAAGTGTCCCGGGATAGGCATCGGGTTATCTGTAAGAGAAAATCTATGTGGAAGAGACAGTTACCAAGAGAATTAGGGTTCTGTTCTGATACGAGTGCGAGTGTGATATTCAAGCTCCGAGTTAAGATGTGTCGTAGTTGACATTAATGTTGAAGGTGAAGAATCTAGTCCAGGGCTTGGTGCTAGGGTGAGGGTTAGGTGTTCAGTAAGATTGACAGGAATATGGAGTTACATTTAGAGTTCGCATCTAAGCCTGACATGAGG
Source organism: Manis javanica (assembly GCF_040802235.1). Lineage (NCBI taxonomy): Eukaryota > Metazoa > Chordata > Mammalia > Pholidota > Manidae > Manis > Manis javanica. The sequence goes on along the minus strand of NC_133158.1, from coordinate 174,749,088 downwards.
GCGAGGGCCACCTTGAGCTTCAGGCTTATGGTGTGGCATGACAGATGTTGAAGCTGATGGTGTCGGTTCAGGTAAAGTGCCCAGGGCTAGGGTCAGTTTATTGTGTTTTGTATGGTGGACAGGAAGGATAGCGTTATGGAAAGATTTCGGGTTTGTCTCTTATGGGAGGGAAAGTGCGGGATTGAGGTTAAGGATTACGATGAAGCGCGGTGATGCCAATGGTTACGGTGAAAGGGCAGGTCCAAGAGTCATGGCTAGGGTTAGAATTACTGGTTTGGGCTGTTTTACAGGAAGGATGAGTTAATTATGTGGGTTAGGGTCTAGCTCTGTTGTGAGTGTGAGTGTGAAATTGTGTATCCGTGTTGAGGAGATTTCTGAGTGACTCTGTTGCTGCCGCTCTGCGTATAGGTTCAGGCATCAGTTTTTGGGTTAAAATTTTTGTTCTCTCTGGTATACAGAGACATTCGCATTATGGATAGAGTTAGCTTCTTGGACTGATGTGACGGGGAGCACAAGATCGTGGATCAGATTTATGGTGCAGCATGGTTGACATCAGTGGTCAAGGTGAGGTGTCAGGAACAGTAGCCAGGGCTAGGGTTAGGGATAGGTTTTTCGAAAGCTGTAGGGGCAGGGTATTGGTACATTTAGACTGAGGGTCCTTCTCCATGTATAGTGCAACAGTCCAGTTCAGTCGCAAGATTATAGTGAGGCAGGTGTGACATCCACGGTGATATTGGAGGGTCAGGCCACAGGTATGTGCTTGGGTTAGGGTTAGGTGAATGTTGAAGTGTATGCGATGGATGGGTTTATGTTTAGATTTATGATCCTACTCTGACGTGTGGGCGAAGGCCATTTTAGACTTCATCATTAAGGTATGACCTTGGTGGCATCAATGCTGACGGTGAGCCTTCAGGTTAAGGAACCTTGCTAGTGTTAGAGTTTTCTGTAAGGAAATGTTTATGCAGGTGTATGCAGAAAATATGGTTATGGATGGAATTAGGGTGCAATTCTGATGTGAGGGTGAGTGGGAGATCGAGTCAGAGAATTAAGGGTATCATATTTGATAGCAACAGTGAAGGTGAAGAATCTGGTTCAAGTGTCCGATCTAGGTTTAGGGTTATGTGTTATATAAGTAGTATGGGTGAGATACGGTTGCAGTTAGAATTTGGATCCGCCTCTGATGTGAGGGTGAGTACAAGAATAAGTTTAAGGTTTAAGGTGAATTGAGGGTGACATCAATGATGAAGGTGAAGTGTCAGATCCTGGCACCAGGGATAGGGGCAGTATTAGTTGGACAGTAAGGAGTATGCGGAAGTTTGTGTGACAGTTAGAGTGAGGGCGAGGGACACATTGAGCTTCAGGGTTGTGGTGCGGCATGACAGACATTGAAGCTGATGGTGTCGGATCAGGTAACGTTCCGAGGGTTAGAGTAAGTGTGTTGTGTTCTGTAATGTGTACAGGATGGATAGGGTTATGGAAAGATTTCGTGTTTGTCTCTGATGGGAGTGCAAGTGCGGGATTGAGGTTCAGGATTACGATGAAGGGCGGTTGATGTCAATGGTTACGGTGAAGGGGCAGGTCTAATAGTCATGGCTGGGTTACAATAACTAGTTTGGGCTGTTCTACAGGAAGGATGAGTTAATTATTTGGGTTAGGGTCTAGCTCTGATGTGAGTGCAAGGATTATATTGCATTTCCGTGTGAGGAGATCCCGGGGGTGTCTTTGATGCTGACACTTTGCGTATAGCTCCAGGCATCTATTATAGCGTTAAAATTTTGTAGGCTCTCTGCTACACAGAGACATTGGCATTATGGATAGAGTTAGCTTCTTTATCTAATGTGACGGGGAGCGCCACATGGTGGATCAGGTTTATGGTGAGGCAAGGTTGACGTCAATGGTCAAGGTGTGGTGTCAGGACCATGAGCCAGGGCTAGGGTTAGGGTTGGGTTTTTGGAAATCTGTTAGTGTAGGGTATTGTACGTTTAGACTCAGGGTCTTTCTCCAAGATTAGGGCAACTGTCCAATTCAGTCACAGGATTACATTGAGGCAAGGATGACATCCATGGTGATGGTGGGGGGTCAGGCCAAGGGTATGTGCTAGTATTAGGGTTAGGTAATTGTTAAAATGTATGCCGTGGATGGGGTTATGTTTAAATTTAGGATCCTACTCTGATGTGTGGGTGAAGGCCAGTTTGGACTTCATCGTTAAGGTATGGCATCGGTGATATCAAAGCTGACGGTGAGCATTAGGTTAAGGAACCTGGGCTACGGTTAGGCTTTTCTGTAAGGAAAAGTCTATTTAGAAAATATGGTTATGGACAGAATTAGGGTGCAATTCTGATGTGAGGGCGTGTGTGAGATCGAGTCAGAGAATTAAGGGAGTCATAGTTGATAGCAACGGTGAAGGTGAACAATCTGGTTCAAGGGTCAGATCTAGGGTTAGAGTTATGTGTTCAATAAGGCATACGGGTGAGATAGGGTTACCGTTGCAATTCGTATCCGCCTCTGATATGAGGGTGAGTGTAAGAATAAATTTAAGTTTTAAGGTGATGTGAGGGTGACATCAACGATTAAGGTGATGTGTCACCACATGGCACCAGGGATATGGTTCGCATTAGTTGTAAGGTAAGGAGGATGCGGAAGAGTGAGTGACAGTTAGAATTCTGATCCGACTCTGCCTTGAGGGTAGTGCCCAGAAGGAGCATCAGGAATATGGGGAGGAATGACAGACATCTATGTTGATGGCTTTTCAGTGAACGGGGCCTGGGATAGGGTTAGGATTATCTGTACGAGAAAATCTATGTGGAAGAGACGGTTACCGAGAGATTTAGTGTTCTCTTCTGATTTGAGTGCGCGTGTGAGATTCCAGCTCAGTGTTAAGACGTGTGGTATTTCACATCAATGTTGCAGGTGAAGAATCTAGTCCAGGGCTTGGCGGTAGGGCTATGGTTAAGTGTTCAGTCAGATTTACAGGAATATGGAGTTACATTTAGAGTTCACATCAGACCCTGACCTGAGGTCGAGTGCCACCTTGAGCTTCAGGGTTATGGTGCGCCATGACAGTCGTTGAAGCTGATGGTGTCGGTTCAGGTAAAGTGCCGAGGGCTAGAGTAAGTGTATTGTGTTCTGTAAGGTGTACAGAAAGGATAGGGTTATGGAAAGATTTTTGGTTTGTCTCTGATTGGAGGGCACGTCCGGGATTGAGGTTAATTATTACAATGAAGCGCGGATGATGCCAACGGTTACGTTGAAGGGGTTGTTCCAAGAGGCACGGCTTGTTATAGAATTACTGGTTTGGGCTGTTGTACAGAAAGTATAAGTTAATTATTAGGGTTAGGGGCTAGGTCTGATGTGAGTGCGAGTGTGAAATTGCGTTTCCGTGTTGAGGTGTTCCCTGGGTGTCTCTGGTGCTGACGCTTTGCATATAGTTCCAGGCATCAGTTTTAGGGTAAAAATTTTGTGTTCTCTCATGTATACAGAGACATTCGCTTTATGGATAGAGTTAGCTTCTGGGTCTGATGTGACGGGGAGCGAAGATTGTGGATCGGGTTTATGGTGAGGAAAGGTTGACATCAATGGTCAAGGTGACGTGTCTGGACAACGAAGCAGAGCTATGTTTAGGGTTAGGTTTTCGGAAAGCAGTAGCGGGAGGGTATTGATACGTTCAGACTGAGGTTTCCTCTCCAAGGATAGGGCAACTGTCCAATTCAGTTGAAGAATTAGAGTGACGCAAGGGTGATATCCATGGTGATGGTGGAGGATCAGGCCACAGGTATGTGCTAGGGTTAGGGTTATGTAATTGCTAAAGTGTATTTGGTGGATGTTGTTATGTTTAGGTTTAGGATCCTACACTGACATGTGGGCGAAGGCCAGTTTGGACTTTAGCATTAATGTATGGCATCGGTGACATAAACGCTGACGGTGAGCATTCAGGTTAAGTAACCTGGGTTAGGGTTAGGGTTTTCTGTAAGGAAAGGTCTATGCAGAAAATATGGTTATGGCAGAATTAGGGTGCAATTCTGATGTGACGGCCTGTGTGAGATCCAGTTAGAAGATTAAGGGAGTCATAGTTGATAGTAACAGTGAAGGTGAAGAATCTGGTTCAAGGGTCAGATCTAGGTTTAGGGTTATGTGTTCGATAAGGGGTACGGATGAGATAGGGCTGCAGTTAGAATTCGGATCTGCCTGTGATGTGAGTGTGAGTGCAAGAATAAGTGTAAGGTTTAATGTGAAGTGAGAGTGACATCAATGATGAAGGTGAACTGTCAGATCCTGACACCAGGGATAGGGTTAGTTTTAGTTGTAAGGTAGGCAGTATGTAGAAGATTGAGTGTCAGAGTTCTGATCCGACTCTGACATGGAGGCAGTGGCCAGAACTAGCTTAAGGATTATGGGGAGGAATGAGAGACGTTGATGGTGGCGGTTGAGTGAAAGGGGCCTGGGATAGGGTTAGGGTTATCTGAAAGAGAAAATCTATGTGGAAGAGACGGTTACCAAGAGAATTAGAGGTCTCTTCTGATGTGAGTGCGAGTGTGAGATTCAAGCTCCGAGTTAAGATGAGTCATAGTTGACATCAATGTTGCAGGTGAAGAATCTAGTCCAGGGCTTGGCGCAAGGGTTAGGGTTAGGTGTTCAGTAATATTTACAAGAATATGCAGTTATATTTAGAGTTCGCATCTGACCCTGACGTGAGGGCAAGTGCCACCTTGAGCTTTAGGCTAATGGTGCGGCATGACAAAAGTTGAAGCTGATGGTGTTGGTTTAGGTAAAGATCCCAGGGCTAGTGTAAGTTTATTATGTTCTGTAAGGTGTACAGGAAGTATAGTTTTATGGAAAGATTTCGTGTTTGTCTCTGATGGTAGGGCAAGAGCGGGCTTGAGGTTAAGGATTACGATGAAGCACGGCTGATGCTAATGGTTACTGTGTAGGGGCAGGTCCTAGAGTCATGGCTACGGCTAGAATTACTGGTTTCGGCTATTGTACTGAAAGGATGTGTTAATTATTAGGGTTAGGGTCTAGTTCTGATTTGAGTGTGAGTGTGAAATTGCGTTTCCTTATTGAGGAGATCCCTGCGTGTCTCTGATACTGACACTTTGCGTATAGGTCCAGGCATCAGTTTTGGGGTTAAAATTTTGTCTTCTCTCTGCTATACAGAGACATTCGCATTATGGATAGAGTTTGCTTCTGGGTCTGATGTGATGGGGAGCGCAAGATGGTGGATCAGAATTTTGGTGAGTCATGGTTGATGTCAATGGACAAGGTGAGGTGTCACGATCACGAGCCAGGGGTAGTGTTATGTTTAGGATTTTGGAAAGGTGTAGGGGCAGGTTATTGGTATGTTTAGATTGAGGGTTCTTCTCCAAGGTTAGAGTAACTGTCCAATTCAGTCGCAGGATTACAGTGAGGCAAGGGTGATATCCATGGTGATGGTGGAGGGTCAGGCCATTGGTATGTGCTAGGGTTATGGTCAGGTAAATGTTAAAGTGTATGCAGTGGATGGCATTATGTTTAGATTTAGGAACCTATTCTGATGTGTGGGCGAAGGCCAGTATGGACTTCCTCATGAAGGAAGGGCTTTGGTGACATCAATGCTGATGGAGAGCATTGACGTAAAGGAACCTGGGACAGGATTAGAGCTTTCTCTAAGTAAAGGTCTATGAAGGTCTATGAGGAAAATCTGGAAATGCACAGAATTAGAGTGCAATTCTGATGTGAGGCGAGTGTTTGATAGTGTCAGAAGATTAAGGGATTCATAGTTGAAAGCAGCGGTGAAGGTGAAGAACCTGGTTCAAGGGTCAGATCTATGGTTAGGGTTATGTGTTCGATAAGGAGTATGGTTGAGATAGGGTTGCAGTTAGAATACGATCCGCCTCATATGTGAGGGTGAGTGAAAGAATAACTTTAAGGTTTAAGGTGAAGTGAGGGTAACATCAATGATGAAGATGAAGTTTCAGATCCTGGCACTAGGGATAGGCTTAGTATTAGTTGTAAGGTAAGGAGTATGTGGAAGATTGAGTGACAGCAGGGTACTCATCCGCCTCTGAAATGAGAGCAGTTTCCAGAACGAGCTTCAGGATTATGGGGAGGAATGACAGACGTCAATGCAGATGGTGATGGTTCAGTGAAAGGGGCCTGGAATAGGGTAAGGGTTCTCTATAAGAGGAAATCTATGCGGAAGAGACAGTTACCGAGAGAATTTTTCTTCTCTTCTGATGTGAGTGCGAGTGTGAGATTCAAGCTCCCAGTTAAGATGTGTCGTGGTTGATATGAATGTTGCAGGTGTAGAATCTAGTCCATGGATTGGCGCTAGGTTTAGGGTTAGGTGTTCAGGAAGATTTACAGGAATATGGATTTACATTTAGTGGTCACATCTGACCCTGACGTGAGGCGAGTGCCACCTTGAGCTTCAGGCTTATGTTGCGGCATGACAAACGTTGAGCTGATGGTGACATTTCAGGAAAAGTGACCAGGGCTTGAGTAAGTTTACTGTGGTCCGTAAGGTGTACAGGAAGGAAAGTGTTATGGAAAGATTTCAGGTTTGTCTCTGATGGAATGACAAGTGCGGGATTGCGGTTAAGGATTATGATGAAGCGCGGATGATGCCAATGGTTACAGTAAAGGGGCAGGTCCAAAAGACATGGCTAGGGTTAGAATTACTGCTTTGGGCTGTTGTACAGAAAGGATGAGTTAATTATTTGGGTTAGGGTCTAGCTCTGAAGTGAGTGTGAGTGTGTAATTGTATTTCCATGGTGAGAACGCAGGAAGTCTCTGATGCTGATGCTTTGCTTATAGGTCCAGGCATCAGTTTTAGGGTTAAAATTTTGTGTTCTCTCTGGTAAACAGAGACATTTGCATTATGAATAGAGTTACCTCCTGGGTCTGATGTGACGGGGAGCGCAAGATGGTGAATCAGGTTTGTGGTGAGGCATGGTTGACGTCAAAGTTCAAGGCGAGATGTCATGTCCACGAGCCAGGGCTAGTGTTAGGTTTAGGTTTTTGGAAAGGTGTAGGGGAGGGTATTGGTACGTTTAGACTGAGGGTCCTTCTCCAAGTTTAGGGCAACTGTCCAATTCAGTCGCAGGATTACAGTGAGGCAAGGGTGACATCCATGGTGATGGTGGAGGGTCAGGCCTCAGGTATTAGCTAGGGTTAGGGTTTGGTAATTGTTAAAGTCTATATGGTTGATTGGGTTATGTTTAATTTTAAGATCCTACACTGACATGTGTGTGAAGGCCAATTTAGACTTCATCATTAAGTTATGGCATCGGTGACATCAATGCTGACAATGAGCATTCAGGTTAAGTAACCTGGTGTGGGGTTAGAGTTTTCTGTAAGGAAACGTCTATGCAGGTCTCTACAGAAAATATCGTTATGGACAGAATTGTGGTGCAATTCTGATGTGAGGGCGAGTGTGAGATCGAGTCAGAAGATTAAGGGAGTCATAGATTATAAGCAATGGTGAAGGTGAAGAATCTGGTTCAAGGGTCAAATCTAGGTTTAGGGTTATGTGTTTGATAAGGAGTACGGGTGAGATAAGGTTGCTGTTAGAATTCGGATCCACCTCTGATGTGAGCGTTAGTGCAAGAATAAGTTTAATATTTAAGGTGAAGTGAGGGTGACATCAATGATGAAGGTGAAGAGTCAGATCCTGTCACCAGGGATAGGGTTAGCATTAGTTGTAAGGTAAGTTGTATGCAGAAGATTGAGTGACAGTTAGAGTTCTGATCCTACTCTGACATCAGGGCAGCGTCCAGTACGAGCTTCAGGATTATTGGGAGGAATGCCAGACGTTGATGCTGATTGTGACGGTTCAGTGAAAGTGGCCTGGGATACGGTTAGGGTTATCTCTAAGAGAAAATCTATGCGGAAGAGACAGTTACTGAGAGAATTAGGGTTTTCTTCTGATGTGAGTGCGAATGCGAGATTCAATCTCAGTGTTAAGAAGTGTCGTACTTGACATCAATGTTGAGGTAAATAATCTAGGCCAGGGCTTGGCGCTAGTGTTAGTGTTAGGTGTTGTGTAAAATTTACAGGTATATGGAGTAACATTTACAGTTCGCATCTGACCCTGATGTGAGGGCGAGTGCCACCTTGAGCTTCAGGCTTTTGGTGCAGCATGACAGATGTTAATGCTGATGTTGTCAGTTCAGGTAAAGTGCACAGGTGTAGAGTAAGTTTATTGTGTACAGTAAGGTCTAAAGGATGGATAGGCGTATGGAAAGTTTACGGGTTTGTCTCTGATGGGAGTGGAAGTGCAGGATTGAGGTTAAGTATTACGATTAAGCACGGGTGATGCCAATGGTTACGGTGAAGGGGCAGGTCCAAGAGTCATGGCTAGGGTTAGAATTACAGGTTTGGCCTGTTGTACAGAAAGGATGAGTTAATTATTAGGGTTAGGGTCTAACTCTGATGTGAGGGTGAGTGTGAAATTGCGTTTCCATGTTGAGGAGATCCCTAGGTGTTTCTGGTGCTGACGCTTTGCATATAGGTACAGGCATCAGTTTTAGAATTAAAATTTTGTATTCTCTCTGGTATACAGAGCATTTGCATTATGGATACAGTTAGCTTCTGGGTCTGATGTGATGGGGAGCGCAAGATGGTGGTTCAGATTTCTGGTGAGGTATGATTGACGTCAATGATCAAAGTGAGGATTCAGGACCACGAGCAAGGACAAGGGTTAGGGTTAGGTTTTTGGGTAGCTGTAGGGGCAGGGTATTCGTAAGTTTAGACTGAGGGTGTATACCAAAGTTAGGGCAACTGTCCAATTCAGTCGGAGGATTAGAGTGAGGCAAGGGTGACATCCATGGTGATGGTGGAGGGTCAGGCCACAGGTATGTGCTAGGGCTGGGTTAGGTAATTGTTAAAGTGTATGCGGTGGATGGGGATATGTTTAGATTTATTATCCTACTCTGACGTGTCGGCAAAGGCCAGTTTGGACTTCATCATTAAGGTATGGCATCAGTGACATCAATGCTGATGGTGAGCATTCAGGTTAAGGAAACTTGGCTAGGGTTACGGTTTTCTGGAAGGAAAGGTCTATGCAGAAAATATGGTTATGGACAGAATTATGGTGCAATTCTGATATGAGGGCAACTGTGAGATCGAGTCAGAGGACTAAGGGAGTCATAGTTGTTAGCAAGTGTGATGGTGAAGAATCTGGTTCATGGGTCAGACCTAGGGTTAGGGTTATGTGTTCGATAAGGAGGACGGGTGAGACAGGGTTGCAGTTAGAAATCGGATCCGCCTCTGATGTGAGGGTGAGTGCAAGAATAAGTTTAAGGTTTAAAGTGAAGTGAGGGTGACATCAATGATGAAGGTGAAGTGTCACATCCTGGCACCAGGGATAGGGTTAGCATTAGTTATAAGGTAAGAAGTATGCGGAAGTTTGAGTGACAGTTAGAGTTCTGATCCAACTCTGACATGAGGGCAGTGGCCAGAACGAGCTTCAGTATTTTGGGGAGGAATGACAGACGTCAATGCTGATGGTGGCGGTTCAGTGAAAGGGGCCTGTGATAGGGTTAGGGTTATCTGTAAGAGAAAATCTTTGCGGAAGAGACGGTTACAGAGAGAATTAGGGTTCTCTTCTGATGTGAGTGTGAGCGTGAGATTCTAGCTCAGTGTTAAGATGTGTCATAATTGACATCAATGTTGCAGGTGAAACATCTAGTCCAGGGCTTGTCGCAGGGGTTAGGGATATGTGTTCAGTAAGATTTACAAGAATATCGAGTTACATGTAGAGTTCACATCTGACCCTGACATGAGGGTGAGGGCCACCTTCAGCTTCAGGATTATGGTGCGGCATTACAGACGTTGAAGCTGAGGGTGTCAGTTCAGGTAAAGTTCCCAGGGCTAGAGTTAGTGTATTGTGTTCTATAAGGGGTACAGGAAGGATAGGGTTACGGAAAGATTTCGGGTTTATCTCTGATGGGATGGCAATTGCGGAATTGAGGTTAAGGGTTATGATGAAGCACTGGTAATGCCAATGTTTATGGTGAAGGGGCAGGTCAACGAGTCATGGCTAAGGCAAGAATAACTGGTTTGGGCTGTTGTACAGAAAATATAAGTTAATTATTAGGGTTAGGATCTTGAACTGATGTGAATGCGAGTGTGAAATTGTGTTTCCGTGTTGAGGAGATCCCGGGGTGTCTCTGATACTGACGCTTTGGGTATAGGTCCAGTCATCAGTTTTAGGGTTAAAATTTTGTGTTTTCTCTGGTATACAGAGACATTCACATTATGGATAGAGTTAGCTTCTGAGTCTGATGTGACGGGGAGCACATGATGGTGGATCAGGATATGGTGAGATGATGTCAATGATCAAGGTGAGGTGTCAGGGCCACTAGCCAGGGGTAGGGTTAGGGTTAGGATTTTGGAAAGCTGTAGGGGCAGATTATGGGTACGTTTAGACTGAGGGTACTTCTCCAAGGTTAGGGCAATTGTCCAATTCAGTCACAGGATTACAGTGAGGCCAGGGTGACATCCATAGTGATGATGGAGGGTCAGGCCACAGTTATGAGCTAGGGTTAGGATTAGGTAATTGTTAAACTGTATGCGGTGAATGGGTTTACGTTTAGATTTCGGATCCTACCCTGACGTGTGGACGAATGCCAGTTTGGGCTTCATCATTAAGGTATGGCATCAGTGACATCAATGCTGACGGTGAGCATTCAAGTTAAGGAACCTGGTCTAGGGTTAGAGTTTTCTGTAAGCAAACGTCTTTGCATGTCTCTGCAGAAAATATGGTTATGGACAGAATTAGGGTACAATTATGATGTGAGGGCGAGTGTGAGATCGAGTCAGAGGATTAAGGGGGTCATAGTTGATAGCATGGGTGTAGGTGAAGAATCTGGTTCAAGGGTCAGATCTAGAGTTAGGGTTATGTGTTTGATAAGGTGTACGGGTGAGATAGGGTTGCAGTTAGAATTCGGATCAGCCTCTTATTTGCCGGTGAGTTCAAGAATAAGTTTAAGATTTATGGGGAACTGAGGGTGACATCAATGATGAAGGTGAAGTGTCAGATCCAGGCACTAGGTATAGGGTTAGCGTTAGTTGTAAGGTAAGGTGTATGCGGAAAATGGAGTAACAGTTAGAGTTCTGATCCTTCTCTGACATGAGGGCAGTGGCCAGAACGAGCTTCAGGATTATGGGTAGGAATGACAGACGTCGATGCTGATGGTGGCGCTTCAGTGAATAGGGCCTGGTATAGGGTTACTTTTTCTGTAAGAGAAAATCCATGCGGAAGAGATGATTACCGAGAGCATCAGGGTTATCTTATGATGTGAGTGTAAGTGTGAGATTCAAGCTCAGTGTTAAGATGTGTCGTAGTTGACATCAATGTTGCACGTGAAAAATCTATTCCAGGGCTTGTTGCTACGGTTACGTTAGGTGTTCAGTAGGATGTACAGGAATATGGAGTTACATGTAGAGTTCGCATCTGAGCCTGACGTGACGGCAAGGGTCACCATGAGCTTCAGGCATATTGGGCGGCATGACAGACGTTGAAGCTGATGGTGTCCGTTCTGGTAAAGTGCCCAGGGATAGAATAAGTTTATTATGTTCTGTAAGGTGTATAGGAAGTTTAGGTTTATGGAAAGATTTCGGGTTTGTCTCTGATGGGAGGGCATGCGCGGGATTGAGGTTAAGGATTACGTTGAAGCGCGGGTGATGCCAATGTTTACGGTGAAGGGGCAGGTCCAAGAGTCATGGCTAGGGTTTGAATTACTGGTTTGGGCTGTTGTACAGAAAGGATAAGTTAATTATTAGCGTTGGGATCTAGCTCTGATGTGAGTGCGAGTGTGAAATTGCGTTTCCGTGTTGAGGAGATCCCTGGGAGTCTCTGATGCTGACACTTTGCATATAGGTCCACGCATCAGTTTTAGGGTTAAAATTTTGTGTTCTCTCTGTTATACAGAGACATTCGCATATGGATAGAGTTAGCTTCTTGGGCTGATGTGACAGGAAGCTAAAGATGGTGGATAAGGTTTATGGTGAGGCATGGTTGACGACAATGGACATGGTGAGGTGTCAGGAACACGAGTCAGAACTATGGTTAGGGTTAGGTTTTTGGAAAGCTGTAGGGGCAGGGTATTGGTATGTTTAGACTGAGGGTCCTTCTCCAAGGTTAGGGCAACTGTCCAATTCAGTCGCAGGTTTACAGTGAGGCAAGGGTGACATCCATGGTGATGGTGGAGGGTCATGCCACAGGTATGTGCTAGTGTTAGGGTTAGGTAATTTTTAAGGTGTATGCGGTGGATGGGGTTATGTTTTGATTTAGGATCCTACTCTGATGTGTGGGCAAAGGCCAGTTTGGACTTCATCATTAAGATGTGGCATCGGTGACATCAATACTGACGGTGAGCATTCAGGTTAAGGAATCTGGGCTAGGGTTAAGCTTTTCTGTAAGGAAAAGTCTATGCAGAAAATATGGCTTTGGACAGAATTAGGGTTTAATTCTTATGTGAGGGCAGGTGTGATTTCGAGTCAGAGGATTAAGGGAGTAATAGATGAAAGCAACAGTTAAGGTGAAGAATGTGGTTAAAGGTTCAGATCTAGAGTTAGGGTTGTGTTCGATAAGGAATATGGGTAAGATAGGGTTGTAGTTAGAATTCAGATCGCCACTGATGTGAGGCTGATTGCAAGAATAAGTTAAACGTTTAAGGTGAAGTTAGGGTGACATCAATGATGAAGGTGAAGTGTCAGAACCTGGGACCAGGTTTAGGATTAGCATTAGTTGTAATATAAGGAGTATGCGGAAGATTGAGTGACAGTTAGAGTTCTGACGCGACTCTGACATGAGGGCAGTGGCCAGAACTAGCTTCAGGATTATGGGGAGGAATGACAGATATTGATGCTGATGGTGGCGGTTCACTGAATGGTGCCTGGGATAGGGTAAGTTTTATCTGTAAGAGAAAATCTTTGCAGAAGAGACGGTTATCAAGAGAATTAGGGTTCTCTTCTAATGTGAGTGCGAGTGTGAGATTCAAGGTCCGAGTTAAGATGTGTCGTAGTTGACATCAATGTTTGCAGGTGAAGAATCTAGTCGAGTGCTTGGCGCAACGGTTAGGGTTAGGTGTACAGTAAGATTTACAGTGATATGGAGTAACATTTAGAGGTCGCATCTGACCCTGACCTTAGGACTAGTGCCACCTTGAGCTTCAGGCTTATGCTGCGGCATAACAGTCGCTGAAGCTGATTGTGTCGGTTCAGGTAAAGTGCACAGGGCTAGAGTACGTTTATTGTGTTCTGTAAGGTGTGCAGGAAGGATAGGGTTATGGAAAGATTTCGGGTTTGTCTCTGATGGGAGGGCAAGTACGGGATTTAGGTTAAGGATTCCGATGAAGCGTGGGTGATGCCAATGGTAATGGTGAAGGGCAGGTTCAAGAGTCATGGCTAGGGTTAGAATTACTGGTTTGGGCTGTTGTACAGAAAGGATGAGTTAATTATTATGGTTAGGTTCTAGCTCTAATGTGAGTGCGAGTGTGAAATTGCGTTTCTGTGTTGAGGAGATCCCTGGGAGTCTCTGATGCTGACACTTTGCATATAGGTCCACGCATCAGTTTTAGGGTTAAAATTTTGTGTTCTCTGGTATACAGAGACATTCGCATATGGATAGAGTTAGCTTCTTGGGCTGATGTGACGGGAATCTAAAGATGGTGGATAAGGTTTATGGTGAGGCATGGTTGACGACAATGGACATAGTGAGGTGTCAGGAACACGAGTCAGGACTATGGTTAGGGTTAGGTTTTTGGAAAGCTGTAGGGGCAGGGTATTGGCATGTTTAGACTGAGGGTCCTTCTCCAAGTTTAGGGCAACTGTTCAATTCAGTCGCAGGTTTACAGTGAGGCAAGTGTGACATCCATGGTGACTGTGGAGGGTCATGCCACACATATGTGCTAGTGTTAGGGTTAGGTAATTGTTAAGGTGTATGCGGTGGATGGGGTTATGTTTAGATTTAGGTTCCTACTCTGACGTGTGGGCGAAGGAGAGTTTGGACTTCATCATTAACGCATGTCATCGGTGACATCAATGCTGACGGTGAGCATTCATATTAAAGAACCTGGGCTAGAGAAAGGGTTTTCTTTAAGTAATTGTCTATGAAGAAAATATGCTTAAGGACATAATTAGGGTGCAATTCTGATTTGAGGACGAGTGTGAGATCGAGTCAGAGGTTTAAGGGAGTCATCGTTGATTGCAACGGTGAATGTGAAGAATCTGGTTCAAGGGTCATATCTAGGTTTAAGGTTATGTGTTCAATAAGGAGTACGGGTGAAATAGAATTGCAATTAGAATTCGATCCGCCTCTGATGTGAGGGTGAGTGCAAGAATAAGTTTAGGTTTTAAGGTGAAGTGAGTGTGACATCAATGATGAAGGTGAAGTGTCAGATCCTGGCACCAGGGATAGGCTTCACATTAGTTGTAAGGTACGGAGTATTAGGTACCTAGAGTGATATTTAGAGTTCTGGTCCAACCGTGACATGAGCGCAGTGGCCAGAACAAGCTTCAGGATTATGGGGAGGAATGACAGACGTCGATGTAGATGGTGGCGGTTCAGTGAAAGGGGCCTGGGATAGAGTTAGGGTTCTCTGTAACAGATAATCTATGCCGTTTAGATGGTTACCGAGAGAATTTGTGTTCTCTTCTGATGTGAGTGCGAGTGTGAGATTCAATCTCCCAGTTAAGATGTGTTATTGTTGATATCAATGTTGCAGGTGAAGAATCTAGTCCAGGGCTTGCCGCTAGGGGTAGGTTTAGGTGCTCAGTAAGATTTGAAGGATTATGGAGTTACATTTAGATTTCGCATCTGGCACTGTCATGTCGGTGAAGGCCTACTTCAGCTTCAGGCTTGTGGTGAGGCATGACAGACGTTGAAACTGATTGTGTCGGTTCAGGTAAAGTGCCCAGGGCTTGAGTAAGTGTATTGTGTTCTGTAAGCTGTACAGGAAGTATACGGTTATGGAAAGAATTCGGGTTTTTCTCTGATGGGAGGGCACGTGCAGGATTTCTGTTAAGGATTACGATGAAGTGGGGGTGATTCCAATGGTTACGGTGATGGGGAAAGTCCACGAGTCATGCCTAGGTATAGAATTATTGGTTTGGGCTGTGTACACAAAGGATAAGTTAATTATTTGGGTTGGGGTCTAGCTCTGATGTGAGTGCCAGTGTGAAATTGCGTTTCCATGTTGAGGAGATCTCTGGGTGTCTCTGATGCTGACGCTTTGCGTATAGGTCCAGGCATAAGTTTTAGGAGTAAAATTTTGTGTTCTCTCTGGTATAGAGAGACATTCGCATTATGGATAGAGTTAGCTTCTGGCGCTGATGTGGAGCGAAGATTGTGGATCAGGATTATGGTGAGGCATGGTTTACGTCAATGGTCAAGGTGAGGTGTCAGAACCATGAGCCAGGGCTAGGGTTAGGGTTAGGTTTTTGGAAGGCTGTAGGGGCAGGATATTGGTATGTATACAAGGAGGGTCCATCTCCAAGGTTAGGGTAACTGTCCAATTCAGTCGCAGAATTACAGTGTGGCAAGTGTGACATCCATGGTGATGGTATACGGTCTGGCCACAGGTATGTTCTAGGTTTAGGGTTACGTACTTTTTAAAGTGTATGCAGTGGATGGGGTTATGTTTAGATTTAGGAAACTACTCTTCCCTGTGGGCGAAGGCCAGTTTGGTCTTCATCATTAATGTATGGCATAGGTGACATCAATGCTGATGTCATTCATATTAAGTAACCTGGGCTAGGTTTAGGGTTTTCTGTAAGGAAATGTCTATGCAGAAAATATGGATATAGACAGAATTAGGGTGCAATTCTTATGTGAGGGCGTGTGAGAGATCGAGTCAGGGGATTAAGGGAGTCATAGTTGATAGCAGTGGTGAAGGTGAAGAATCTGATTCAAGGGACAGATCTAGGGTTAGGGTTATGTGTTCAATAAGGAGTACAGGTGATATAAGTTTGCAGTTAGAATTCGCATCCGCCTCTGATGTGAGGGTGAGTGCAAGTGTAAGTTTAAGGTTTAAGGTGAAGTGAGTGTGACATCAATGATGTATGTGTAGTGTCAGATCTTGGCACCAGTAATAGGGTTAGCATTGGTTGTAAGTTAAGGAGTATGCAGAAGATTGAGTGACAGCTGCGTTCTGATGCGACTCTGACAGAAGGGCAGTGGCAGAAGAGCTTCAGAATTATGGGAAGGAATGACAGACGTCGATGCTGATGGTGACGGTTCAGTGAAAGGGGCCCGGGATAGCGTTACAGTTAGTGTAAGAAAATGTATACGTAAGGGACGCTTACTGAGAGAATTTGGGTTCTATTCTGATGTGAGTGTGAGTGTGAGATTCAAGATCAGTGTTAAGATGTGTCGTAGTTGACATCAATATTGCAGGTGATAAATCTAGTCCAGAGCTTGGCCTTAGCGTTAGGGTTAGGTGTTCAGTAGGATTTACAGGAATATGGAGTTTCATGTAGAGTTTGCATGTGACCCTGACATGAGGGTAAGGGGCACCTTCAGCTTCAGAATTACGGTGTGGCATTACAGACGTTGAAGCTGATAGTGTCGGTTCTGGTAAAGTGCGCAGGGCTTGAGTAAGTGTATTGTGTTCTGTAAAGAGTATAGGAAGGATAGAGTTATGGAAAGATTTTGGGTTTGTCTCTGATGGGAGGGCAAGCGAGGGATTTATATGAAGGATTACAATGAAGCGCGGGTGATTCCAATGGTTATGGTGAATGGGCAACTCCACGAGTCATGGCTAGGGTTAGAATTACTGGTTTGGGCTGTTGCACAGAAAGGATAAGTTAATTATTAGGGTAAGGATCTAGCTCTGATGTGAGTGTGAGTGTGAAATTGGGTTTCCGTGTTGAGGAAATCCCTGGGTGTCTCTGTTGCTGACGCTTTTCGAATAGGTCCAGGTATCAGTTTTAGGGTTAAAATTTTTTGTTCTCTCTGGTATACAGAGACATTCGCATTGCAGATAGAGTTAGCTTCTGAGTCTGATGTGAAGTGGAGTGCAAGATTGTGGATCAGGTTCATGGTGAGGCGTGGTTGACATCAAAGGACAAGGTGAGGTGTCAGGAACAAGAGCCAGGGCTAGGTTTAGGGTTAGGTTTTGGAAAGCTGTAGGGGCAGGGTATTGGTACGTTTAGACTGAGGGTCCTTCTCCAAGGTTAGGGCAACTGTCGAATTCTGTCGCAGGACTGTAGTGAGGCAAGGGTGACACCCATGGTTATTGTGGAGGTTCAGGCCATAGGTATGTGCAACGTTCAGGGTTAGGTAATTGTTAAAGTGTATGCGGTGAATGGGGTTATGTTTAGATTTAGGATCCTACTCTGATGTGTGGGCAAAGGCCAGTTTGGACTTCATCGTTAAGGTATGGCACATGTGACATCAATGCTGACGGTGAGTATTCAGGTTAAGGAACCTGGGCTAGGGTTAGAGTTTTCTGTAGGGAAGGTCTATGCAGGTCTATGTAGATAATATGGTTATGGACAGAATTAGGGTGTAATTCTGAATTGTGGGCGAGTGGAGATCGAATCAGTGGATTAAGGGAGTCATAGTTGATAGAAACGCTGAAGGTGAAGAATCTGGTTCAAGGGTCAGATCTTGGGTTAGGGTTATGTGTTTTATAAGGAGTACGGGAGAGATAGGGTTGCAGTTAGAATTCGGATCCGCCTCTGATGTGACGGTTAGTGCAAGAATAAGTTTACGGTTTAAGGTGAACTGAGGGTGACATCTATGATGAAGGTGAAGCATCAGATCCTGGCACCAGGGATAGGGTTAGCATTAGTTGTAAGGTAAGGCGTATGTGGAAGGTGTCTGAGAGTTAAAGCTCTGATCCAACTCTGACATGTGGGTAGTGGCCATTATGAGATTCAGGATTATGGGGAGGAAAGAGTGATGTCGATGCTGAGGGGGCGGTTCAGTGAAAGAGGCCTGGGATTGCGTTAGGCTTATCTTTAAGAGAAAATCTATATGCAAAAGATGGTTTCGGAGAGAATTAGGGTTCTCTTCTAATGTGAGTGCGAGTGTGAGATTCAAGCTCAGTGTAAAGATGTGTCGTAGTTGACATTAATGTTGCATGTGAAGAATCTAGTCCAGGGCTTGGCGCTAGGATTATGGTTATTTGTTGAGTAAGATTTACAAGAATATGGAGTTACATTTAGAGTTCACATCTGACCGTGACGTGAGGGCGAGGGCCACGTTGAGCTTCAGGCTTATAGTGCGGCATGAGAGAAGTTGAAGATGATGATGTAGGTTCTGGAAAAGTGCCCAGTGCTAGAGTAAGTTTATTGTGTTCTGTAAGGTGTACAGGAAGGACAGGGTTATAGAAACATTTCGGGTTTTTCTCTGATGGGAGGACAAGTCCGGGATTGAGGTTAAGAATTACAATGAAGCGCGTGTGATGCAAATGGTTATGGTGAAGGCGCAGGTCCAAGAGTCATGGCTAAGGTTAGAATCTCTGGTTTGGGCTCTTGCACAGAAAGGATGAGTTAATTATTTGGGTTAGGGTCTAGCTCTGATGTGAGTGCGAGTGTGAAATTGCGATTCCATGTTGAGGAGATCCCTGGGTGTCTCTGAGGCTGACGCTTTCCATATAGGTCCAGGCATCAGTTTTAGGGTTAAAATTTTGTGTTCTCTCTGGCATACAGAGACATTCGCATTATGGATGGAATTAGCTCTCAGTCTGATGTGATGCGGAGCGCAAGATGGTGGATCAGGTTTATGGTGAGGCATGGTTGACGTCAATGGTCAAGGTGAGGTGTCAGAACCACGAGCCAGGGCTAGGGTTAGAGTTAGTTTTTTGGAAAGCTGTAGGGGCACGGTATTGGTACGTTTAGACTGAGGGTCCTTCTCCAAGGTTAGGGCAACAGTCCAATTCAGTCGCAGGATTACAGTGAGACAAGTGTGACATCCATGGTGATTATTGAGGGTCAGGCCACAGGTATGTGCTAGGGTTACGGTTAGGTAATTGTTAAAGTGTATGCAGTGGATGGGGTTATGTTTAGATTTAGGATCCCTCTCTGACCTGTGGGCAAACGCCTGTTTGGTCTTCATAATTAAGGTATGGCATTGGTTATATCAATGCTGACGTTGAGCATTCAGGTTACTTAACCTGGGCTATGGTTAGGCTTTTCTGTAAGGAAAACTCTATGCAGAAAATATGGGTATGGACAGAATTAGGGTGCAATTCTGAGTGAGTGCGAGTGTGAGTTCGAGTCAGAGGATTAAGGGAGTCAGAGATGATAGCAACGGTGAAGGTGAAGAATGAGGTTCAAGGGTCAGATCTAAGGATAGGTTTATGTGTTCGATTAGGTGTACGGGTGAGATAGTGTTGCAGTTAGAATTTGTATCCGCCTCTGATATGAGGGTGAGTTCAAGAATAAATTTAAGGTTTAAGGTGATGTGAGGCTGACATCAATGATGAAGGTGAAGTGTCAGATCCTGGGCCCAGGGATAGGGTTAGCATTAGTTGTAAGGTAAGGAGTATGCGGAAGAGTGAGTGACAGTTAGAGTTCTGATCCGACTCTGACTTGAGGGTAGTGGCCAGAAGGAGCTTCAGGAATATGGGGAGTAATGACAGACATCGATGCTGATGGTGGCGGTTCAGTGAATGGGGCCTGGGATAGGGTTAGGATTATATGTAAGAGAAAAATCTATGTGGAAGAGACGGTTACCGAGAGAATTAGGGTTCTCTTCTGATGTGAGTGCGAGTGTGAGATTCAAGCTCACTGTTAAGATGTGTTGTAGTTGACATCAATGTTGCAGGTGAAGAATCTAGTCCACGGCTTTGCTCTAGGGTTAGGGTTAGGGGTTCAGTAAGATGTACAAAAATATGGAGTTATATTTAGAGTTCGCATCTGACCCTGAGGTGAGGGCGAGGGCCACCTTGAGCTTCAGGCTTACGGTGCGGCATGACAGTCGTTGAAGCTGATGGTGTCGGTTCAGGTAAATTGCCCAGGGCTAGAGTAATTTTATTGTGTTCTGTAAGGTGTACAGGAAGGATAGGGTTATGGAAAGATTTCGAGTTTTTCTCTGATGGGTGGCCATGTGCGGGATTGACGTTATATATTACGATGAAGCGCGGGTGGTGCCAATGGTTACGTTGAAGGGGCAGTTCCAAGAGTCATGGCTAGGGTTCGAATTACTGGTTTGGGCTGTTGTACAGAAAGGATAAGATAATTATTAGGGTTAGGGTCAAGTTCAGAGGTGAGTGTGAGAGTAAAATTTTGTTTCTGTGTTGAGGAGATCCCTGGATGTCTCTGATGCTGACGTTTTGGTATATGTCCGTTCATGAGTTTTAGGGTTAAAATTTTGTGTTCTCTCTAGTATACAGAGACATTCGATTTTGTGGATAGAGTTAGCTTCCGGGTCTGATGTGATGGGTAGTACAAGAGGGTGGATCAGGTTTATGGTGAGGCATGGTGGACGTCGATGTTCAAGGCGAGGTGTCAGGACCACGAGCCAGGGCTACGGTTAGGGTTAGGTATTTGCAAAGTTGTAGTGGCAGGTTATTGGTTCGTTGAGACTGAGGGTGCCTCTCCAAGGTTAGGGCGACTGTGCAATTCAGTCGCAGGATTACAGTGAGGCAAGGGTGATATCCATGGTAATGGTGGTGGGTCAGGCCACAGGTATGTGGTAGGGTTAGGGTTATGTAATTGTTAAAGTGTATGCGGTGGATGTTGCTATGTTTAGATTAAGGATACTACACTGACGTATGGGCGAAGGCCAGTTTGGACTTCAGCATTAATATATGGCATCGATGACATAAACGCTGACGGTGAGTATTCAGGTTAAGGAACCTGGGTAGGGTTAGGGTTTTCTGTAAGGAAAGGTCTATGCAGAAAATATGGATATGGACAGAATTAGTGTGCATTTCTGATGTGAGATCGAGTCAGAGGATTAAGGGAGTCATAGTTGATATCAACGGTGAAGGTGAAGAATCTGGTTCAGGGGTCTGATCTAGGGTTATGTTTATGTGTTTGATAAGCAGTATGGGTGAGATAGGGTTGCAGTTAGAATTCGGATCCACCTCTGATTTGAGGGTGAGGGAAAGAATCAGTTTAAGTTTTAAGGTGAAGTGAAGGTGTAATCAATGATGGTGAAGTGTCAGATCCTGTCACCAGGGATAGGGTTAGCATTAGTTGTAACGTAAGGAGTTTGCGGAAGACTGAGTTACAGTAAGAGTTCTGATCCGAATCTGACATGAGTGCATTGGCCAGAACGAGCTTCAGGATTACGAGGAGGAATGACAGACATCGATGCTGATGGTCACGGTTCAGTGAAAGGGGCCTGGGTAGGGTTAGGGTTATCTGTGAGAGAAAATCCATGCAGAATAAATGGTTACCTTCAGAATAAGGGTTCTCTTCCGATGTGAGTGTGACTGTGAGATTCAAGCTCAGTGTTAAGATGTGTCGTAGTTGACATCAATGTTGCACATGATGAATCTAGTCGAGGGCTTGATGGTTAGGGTTACGTGTTCAGTAAGATTTACAGGAATATGCAATTACATTTAGAGTTCACATCTGAATCTGACCCTGACATGAGGACGAGGGCCACCTTGAGCTTCAGACTTATGGTGCAGCATGACTGACATTGAAGCTGATGGTGTCAGTTCCGGTTAAGTGCCCAGGAGTAGAGTAAGTTTATAGTGTACTGTAAGGTGTACAGGAAGGATTGGGTTATGGAAAGATTTCGGGTTTGTCTGTGATGGGAGAGCAAGTGCAGGATTGAGGTTAACGATTATGATGAAGCGCGGCTGATGCCAATGGTTACAGTGAAGAAGCAGGTCCAAGAGTCTTGGCTAGGGTTAGAAATACTGGTTTGGGCTGTTGTACAGAAAGGTAAGTTAATTATTAGGGTTAGGGTCTACCTTTGATGTGAGTGCGAGTGAGTAATTGCGTTTCCTGGTTGAGGAGAGCCCTGGGTGTCTCTGATGCTGATGCTTTGCTTATAGGTTCAGGCATCACTTTAAGGGTTAAAATTATGTGATCTCTCTGGGATACGGAGACATTCGCAATACAGATAGAGTTAGCTTCTGGGTCTGATGTCACAGGGAGCGCAAGATGGTGGATCATGTTGATGATGAGGCATGGTTGACGTCAATGGTCAAGGTGAGGTGTCAGGACCAAGAGCCAGGGCTAGGGTTAGGGTTTGGTTTTTGTAAAGCTGTAGTTGCAGGATATTAGTACGTTTAGACTGAGTGTCCTTCTCCAAGGTTATGGCAACTGTCCAATTCATTCACAGGATTACAGTGAGGCAAGGGTGATATCCATGGTGATGGTGGAGGGTCAGGCCACAGGTATGTGCTCGGATTAGGGTTATGTATTTGTTAAAGTGTATGCGGTGGATGGGGTGATGTTTAGACTTAGGATCCTACTCTGACGTGTGGGCGAAGGCCAGTTTGGACTTCATCATTAAAGAATGGCATCGGTGACATCAATGCTGACTGTGAGCATTCAGGTTAAAGAACCTGGGCTAGGGTTAGAATTTTCTGTAAGGAAAGGTCTATGCAGAAAATATGGTTATGGACAGAATTAGGGTGCAATTCTGATGTGATGTCGAGTGTGAAATCGAGTCAGAGGATTAAGGGAATCCTAGTTGATAGCAACAGCGAAGGTGAAGAATCTGGTTCAAGGGTCAGATCTAGGGTTAAGGTTATGTTTTCGATAAGGAGTATGTTTGAGATAGGGTTGCAGTTAGAATTCGGATCCGCCCCTAATGTGAGGGTGAGTGCAAGAATAAGGTTAAGGTTGAAGGTGAACTGAGGGTGACATCAATAATGAAGGTGAAGTGTCAGTTCCTGGCACAGGGTATAGGGTTAGTATTAGTTGTTAGGTAAGGTGTATGCGGAAGGTTGAGTGACAGTTAGAGTTCTGGCCCGAACTTGTCATGAGGGCAGTGGACAGAACGAGCTTCAGGATTATGGGGAGGAGTGAGAGGCTTTGATGCTCATGGTGGAGGTACAGTGAAAGGGGACTTGGATAGGATTAGGGTTAACTGTAAGAGAAAATCCATGCGGATGAAACGGTTACCGAGAGAATTAGGGTTCTCTTCTGATGTGAGTGTGAGTGTGAGATTCAAGCTCCGTGTTAAGATGTGTCATAGTTGACACCAATGTTGCATGTGAAGAATCTAGTCCAGGGCTTGGCGCTAGGGTTAGCGTTAGGTGGTCAGTAAGTTTTTGAGGAATATGGAGTTACATTTAGAGTTCACATCTGAGCCTGAAGTGAGGTCCAGGGCCACCTTCAGCTTCAGGCTTATGGTGCGGCATGACAGAAGATGAAGCTGATGGTGTCGGTTCAGGTAAAGTGCCCAGGGGTAGAGTAAGTATATTGTGTACTGTAAGGTGTAGAGGAAGGATTGGGTTATGGAAAGATTTTGGGTTTGTCTCTGATGGGAGGGCAAGTGCGGGATTGAGTTTCAGGATTACAATGAAGTGGGGGTGATGCCAATGGTTACAGTGAAGGGGCAGGTACAAGAGACATGGCTATGGTTAGAATTGCTGGTTTGGGCTGTTGTACAGAAAGGATAAGTTAATTATTATGGTTAGGGTGTAGCTCAAATGTGAGTGCAAGTGTGAAATTGGGTTTCCGTGTTGAGGAGATCCCTGTGTGTCTCTGATGCTGATGCTTTGCGTATAGTTCCAGACATCAGATTTAGAGTTAAAATTTAGTGTTCTCTCTGGTAAACAGAGACATTCGCATTATGGGTAGAGTTAGCTTCTGGGTCTGATGTGATGGGGAGCGCACGATGGTGGATCAGGTTTATGGTGAGGCATGGTTGATGTCAATGGTCAAGGTGAGCTGGCAGGACCACGAGCCAAGGGTAGGGTGAGGGTGAGGTTATAGGAAAGCTGTAAGGTCAGGGTATTGGTATGTTTAGACAGAGGGTCCTCCTCCAAATTTAGGGCCACTGTCAAATTCAGTCACACGATAACAGAAGGCAAGGGTGACATTCATAGTGATGGAGGAGGGTCAGTCCATAGGAATATGCTACAGTTAGTGTTAGGTAATTGTTAAAGTGTATGCGGTGCATGGAGTTATGCTTAGGTAGAGGATCCTACTCTGACGTTAGGAAGAAGGCCAGTTTGGGCTTCATCATTAAGGTATGGCATCGGTGACATCAATGCTGATGGTGAGCATTCAGGTTAAGGTACCTGGGCGAGGGTTAGGGTTATCTGTAAGGAAAGGTCTATGCAGAAAATGTGGTTATGGACAGAATTACGGTGCAATTCTGATATGAGGGCGTGTGGGAGATCGATTCAGAGGATTAAGGGAGTCATAGTTGATAGCAACCGTAAAGGTGAAGTATCTGGTTCAAGGGTCAGATCTAGGGTTAGGGTTATGTGTTCTATAAGGAGTACCGGTGAGAAAGGGTTGCAGTTAAAATTCGGATCCGCCTCTGATGTGAGGGTGAGTGCAAGTATAAGTTTAAGGATTAAGGTGAACTGAGGGTGAAATCAATGATGAAGGTGAAGTTTCAGATCCTGGCACCAGGGATAGGCTTAGCATTAGTTGTAAGGTAAGGAGTATGCGGAAGATTGAGTGACAGAGTTCTGATCCGACTCTGACATGAGGGCAATGGTCAGAATGAGCTTCAGTATTATGGGGAGTAATGACAGACATCGATGCTGATGGTGGCGGTTCAGTGAAAGGGTCCTGGGGTAGGGTAAGGGTTATCTGTAAGACAATATCTATGCAGAAGAGACGGTTACCGAGAGAATTAGGGTTCTCTTCTGATATGAGTGCGTGTGAGTTTCAAGCTCAGTGTTAAGATGTGTCGTAGTTGACATCAATGTTGCACGTGATGAATCTAGTCCAGGGCTTGTCTCTATGGTTAGGGTTAGGTGTTCAGTAAGATTTACAGGAATATGCAATTACATTTCGAGTTTGCATCTGACCCTGACGTAAGGCGAGGATCACCTTGAGCTTCAGACTTATGATACGGCATGACTGACGCTGAAGCTGATGGTGTCTGTTCAGGTAAAGTGCCCAGGCTAGTGTAAGTCTATTGTGTTCTGTAAGGTGTACAGGAACGACAGGGTTATGGGTAGATTTCGGGTTTGTCTCTGATAGGAGGGCAAGTGCGGGATTGAGGTTAAGTATTACAAGGAAGCCCAGGTGATGCCAATGGTTACGGTGAAGGGGCAGGTCCAAGAGTCATGGCTACGGTTTGAGTTACAGGTTTTTGCTGTTTCTACAGAAAGGATGAGTTAATTATTAGTGTTAGGGTCTAGCTCTGATATGAGTGCAAGTGTGAAATTGCGCTTCCGTGTTGAGGAGGTCCCTGGGTTTGTCTGATGCTGACGCTTTGCGTGTAGGTCCAGGCATCAGTTTTAGTGTTAAAATTTTGTGTTCTCTCTGGTATACAGAGACATTCGCATTATGGATAGTGTTAGCTTCTTTGTGTGATGTGAAAGGGAGCGAAATATGGTGGACCCGGTTTATGGTGATGAATGGTTGACGTCAATGGTCAAGGTGATGTGTCAGGACAACAAGCCCGGGCTACAGTTATGGTTAGGTTTTTGGAAAGCTGTAGGGGCAGATTATTGGCACGTGTAGAGTGACTGTCCTTCTCCAAGGTTAGGGCAAGAGTCCAATTCAGTCACAGGATTATAGTGAGGCAAGGGTGCCATCCATGGTGATATTTTAGGGTCAAGCCACAGGTGTGTGCTCTGGTTAGGGTTAGGTCATTGTTAAAGTGTATGCGATGGATGCGTTTATGTTTAGATTTATGATCCTACTCTGACATCTGGGCGAAGGCCATTTTAGACTTCATCATTAAGGTATGACCTTGGTGCCATCAATGCTGACGGTGCGCATTCAGGTTAAAGAACCTTGCTAGTGTTAGGGTTTTCTGTAAGGGAATATCTATGCAGAAAATATGCTTATAGACAGAATTAGGGTGCAATTCTGATGTGAGGGTGAGTGGGAGATCGAGTAGAGGATTAAGGGTGTCATATTTGATAGCAACGGTGAAGGTGAAGAATCTGTTTCAAGTGTCAGATCTAGGGTTAGGGTTATGTGTTCGATAAGTAGTACGGGTGAGATAGGGTTGCAGTTAGAATTTGGATCCGCCTCTGAAGTGAGGGTTAGTGCAAGAGTAAGTTTAAGATTTAAGGTGAATTGAGGGTGTCTTCAATTATGAAGGTGAAGTGTCAGATCTTGGCACCAGGGATAGGGTCAGCATTAGTTGTACAGTAAGGAGTATGCAGAAGTTTGAGTGACAGTTAGAGTTCTGATCCGACTCTGACATGAGGGCAGTGGCCAGAACGTGCTTCAGGATTATGGGGAGGAATGACAGACGTCGATGCTGATGGTGGCGGTTCAGTGAATTGGGCCTGGGATAGGGTAGCGTTATCTCTAAGTGAAAATCCATGCGCAAGAGACAGTTACTGAGAGAATTAGGGTTTCTCCTCTGATGTTAGTGCGAGTATGAGATTCAAGCTCTGTATTAAGATGTGTCGTAGTACACATCAATGTTGCATGTGAAGAATCCTGTCCAGGGCATGGCACTGGTGTTAGGGTTAGGTGTTCAGTAGGATTTACAGGAATATGGAGGTACATGTAGAGTTCGATTCTGACCCTGACGTGAGGGTAAGGGCCACCTTGAGCTTCAGGCTTACGGTGCGGCATGACAGACATTGAAGCTGACGGTGTCGGTTCAGGTAAAAAGTGCCCAGAGCTAGAGTAAGTTTATTGTGTTCTGGAAGGTGTACAGGAAGGATTGCGTAATGGAAAGTTTTCGGGTTTGTCTCTGATGGGACGGCAAGTGCGTAATTGAGGTTAAGGATTATGATGAAGCGCGGTTGATGCCAATGGTTACGGTGAAGGGGCAGGTCCAAGAGTCATGGCTTGGGTTAGAACTACAGTTTTGGGCTGCTGTACAGAAAGGATGCGTGAATAATTAGGCTTAGGGTCTAGCTCTGATGTGAGTGCGAGTGTGAAATTGCATTTCCGTGGTGAGGAGAACCCAGGGTGTCTCTGATGCTGACACTTTGTGTATAAGTCCATTCATCAGTTTTAGGGTTAAAATTTTGTGTTCTCTATGGTATACAGAGACTTTCACATTATGGATAGAGTTAGCTTCTGGGTCTGATGTGACGGGGAGCCTTAGAAGGTGGATCAGGTTTATGGTGAGGTATGGTTGACGTCAATGTTCAAGGTGAGGTGTCAGGACCATGAGCCAGAGCTTCAGTTAGGGTTATGTTTTCGAAAGCTGCACGGGCAGGGTATTGGTATGTTTAGACTGAGAGTCCTTCTCCAAGGTTAAGGCAACTATCCAATTCTGTGGCAGGATTACAGTGGGAAAGGGAGACATCCATGGTGATGGTGTACGGTCAGGCCAAAGGTATGTGCTGGTGTTAGGGTTAGGTACTTGTTAAAGTGTATGCAGTGGATGTAGTTATGTTTAGTTCAAGAACCTACTCTGACGTGTGGGTGAAGGACAGTTTGGACTTCATCATTAAGGTATGGCATTGGTGACATCAATGCTGATTGTGAGCATTCAGCTTAAGGAGCCTGGGTTAGGGTTAGAGTTTTCTGCAAGGAAATGTCTTTGCAGATTTATGCAGATAATATGGTTATGGACAGAGTGATGGTGCGCTTCTGAATTGAGGGCGAGTGTGAGATCGAGTCAGACCATTAAGGGAGTCATAGTGGTTAGCAACGGTGAGGTGAATATTCTGATTCAAGTGACAGATCTAGGATTAGGGTTATGTGTTCGATAAGGAGTACAGGTGAGATAGGGTTGCAGTAAGAATTCGGATCCGCGTCCAATGTTAGAGTCAGTGCACGAATAATTTTAATGTTTAAGTTCCAGTGAGGGTGACATCAATGATGAAGATGAATTGTCAGATCCTGGCACCAGGGATAGGGTTAGAATTACTTGTAAGGTAAGGAGTATGCCTAAGATTCAGTGACAGTTAGAGATCTGAACTGACTCTGACATGATTGTAGTTGCCAGAATGAGCTTCAGGATTATGGGGAGGAATGACAGACGTCGATGCTGATGGTGGCGGTTCAGTGAACGGGACTCGGATAGGGTTAGGGTTATCTGTAAGAGAAAGTCTATACGGAAGAGACGGTTACCGAGAGAATTATGGTTCTCCTCTGATGTGAGTGCGAGTGCGAGACTCAAGCTCAGTGTTATGATGTGTCGTAGTTGACATCAATGTTGCAGGTGAAGAATCTAGTGTAGGGCTTCGGGCTAGGGTTAGGGTTAGTTGTTCAGTAAGTTTTACAGGAATATGGAGTTACATTTAGATTTCGCATCAGACCCTGACGTGAGTGCGAGGGCAACCATGAGCTTCATGCTTATGGTGCAGTATGACAGAAGGTGAAGCTGATGGTGACTGTTCAGGTAAAGTGCCCAGGGCCAGAGAAAGTGTATTGTGTTCTGTGAGGTGTACAGGAACGATAAGGTTATGGAAAGATTTTGGGTTTGTCACTAATGGGAGGGCAAGTGTGGAATTGAGTTTATGGATTATGATGAAGCGCAGGTGATGCCAATGATTATGGTGAAGGGTCAGGTCCAAGAGTCATGGCTAGGGTTAGAATTACAGGTTTGGGCTGTTGTACAGAAAGGATGAGTTAATTATTTGGGTTAGGGTCTAGCTCTGATGTGAGTGCGACTGTGAAATTGCGTTTCCATGTTGAGGAGATCCCTGGTTGTCTCTGAGGCTGACTCTCTGCGTATAGGTTCAGGCATCAGTTTTAGTGTTAATATTTTGTGTTCTCTCTGGTATACAGAGACATTCACATGATGGATGGAGTTAGGTTCTGGGTCTGATGTGACAGGGAGCGCAACATGGTGGATCAGATTTATGGTGAGGCATGGTTGATGTCAATGGTCAAGGTGTGTGTCAGGACCACGAGCCAGGGCTAGGGTTAGGGTGAGGTTTTTGGAAAGCTGTAGGGGCAGGGTATTAGTACATTTAGACTGAGAGTCCTTCTCCAAGGTTAGGGCAACTGTCCAATTAAGTCGCAGGATTACAGTGAGGCCAGGGTGACATCCATGGTGATGGTGGGGGGTCAGGCCACAGGTATGTTTCTAGGGTTTGGGTTAGGTAATTGTTAAAGTGTATGCGGTACATTGGGTTATGTTTAGATTTAGGATCCTACTCTGACGTGTTTGCGAAGGCCAGTTTGGGCTTCATCATTAAGGTATGGCATCCGTGACATCAATGCTGACGGTGAGCATTCAGGTTAAGGAACCTGGGCTAGGGCTGGAGTTTTCTGAGAGGAAAGGTCTATGCAGGTCTATGCAGAATATATGGTTATGGACAGAAATACAGTGCAATTCTGATGTGAGGGTGAGTGTGAGATCGAGCCAGAGGATTAAGGGAGTTATAGTTGAAAGCAATGGTGAAGGTGAATAATCTTGTTCAAGGGTCAGATCTAGAGTTAGCGTTATGTGTTCGATTAGGAGTACTGGTGAGATAGGGTTGCAGTTAGAATTCATATCCTCCTCTGATGTGAGGGTGAGTGGAAGAATAAGTTTAAGATTTAAAGTGAAGTGAGGGTGACTTCAATGATGAAGGTGAGGTGTCTGATCCTGACACCGAGATAGGGTTAGCATTAATTGAAAGGTAATGAGTGTGCAGAAGATTGAGTGACATTTAGAGTTCTGATCTGACTCTGACATAAGGGCAGTGGCCAGAACAAGCTGCAGGATTATGGGGAGGAATGACAGACGTCGATGCTGATGGTGGCAGTTCAGTGAAAGGGGCCTCGGAAAGGGTTAGGGTTATCTGTAAGGGAAAATCTATGTGGAAGAGACATTTACCGAGAGAATTATGGTTCTCTTCTAATGTGAGTGCGAGTGTGAGTTTCAGGCTCCGAGTTAAGATGTGTCATAGCAGACATCAATGCTGCAGGTGAGGAATCTAGTCCAGGGCTTGGCGCTAGGGTTATGTTAAGTGTGCAGTAAGGTTTACAGGAATATAGAGTTACATTTAGAGTTCACATCTGACCCTGACCTGAGGTCGAGTGCCACCTTGAGCATCAGGGTTATGGTGCGGCATGACAGACGTTGAAGCTGATGTTGTCGGTTCAGGTAAAGTGCCCAGGGCTAGAGTAAGTGTATTGTATTCTGTAAGGTGTACAGGAAGTATAGGATTATGGAAAGATTTCGGGTTTTTCTCTGCTGGGAGAGCATGTGAGGATTGCGGTTAAGGATTATGATGAAGCGCGGGTGATGCCAATGTTTACGGTGAAGGGGCAGGTCCCAGAGTCATGGCTAGGAATAGAATTACTGGTTTGGGCTGTTGTACAGAAAGTATAAGTTAATTGTTAGGGTTATGGTCTAGCTCCGCAGTGAGT
Organism: Manis javanica; assembly: GCF_040802235.1. Taxonomy (NCBI): domain Eukaryota; kingdom Metazoa; phylum Chordata; class Mammalia; order Pholidota; family Manidae; genus Manis; species Manis javanica. Next base: position 174,718,776 of record NC_133158.1, on the reverse strand, counting down.
TGCGATTGTGAAATTGCGTTTCTGTGTTGAGGGGATCCCTGGGTGTCTCTGGTGCTGACGCTTTGCATATAGGTCCAGGCATCAGTTTTAGGTTTAAAATTTTGTGTTCTCTCATGTATAGATGTATTCGCTTTATGGATAGAGTTAGCTTCTGGGTCTGATGTGATGGGTAGTGAAGATGGTGGATCGGGTTTATGGTGAGGCATTGTTGACGTCAATGGTCAAAGTGAGGTGTCAGGATGACGAGCCAGGCCTAGGGTTAGGGTTAGGGTTAGGTTTTTGGAAAGATGTAGTGGCCGGGTATTGGTACGTTTTGACTGAGGATCCTACTCCAAGATTAGGGCAACAGACCAATTCAGTCACAGGACTACAGTGAGGCAAGGGTGACATGCATGGTGATGGTGGATGGTCATGCCACAGGAATGCGCTAGGGATAGTGTTAGTTAATTGTTAAAGTGTATACGGTGGATAGGGTTGTGTTTAGATTTAGGATCCTACTCTGACGTGTGGGCGAAGGCCAGTTTGGACTTCATCATTAAGGCATGGCATTGGTGACATCAATGCTGATGGTGAGCATTGAGGTTAAGGTACCTGGGCAAGGGTTAGGGTTTTCTGAAAGGAAAGTTCTATGCAGGTCTATGCAGAAAATATGGTTATGGACAGAATCAGGGTGCAATTCTGATGATGGGGGAGTGTGAGTTCGAGTCAGAGGATTAAGGGAGTCATAGTTGATAGCAACGATGACGGTGAATAATCTGGTACAAGGGTGAGATCTAGAGTTAGGGTTATGCGTTCGGTAAGGAGTACGGGTGAGATAGGGTTGCAGGTAGAATTCGGATCCGCCTCTGATGTGAGTGTGAGTGCAAGAATAAATTTAAGGTTTAAGGTGAAGTGAGGGTGATACGAATGATGAAGGTGAAGTGTCAGATCCTGGCACCAGGGTTAGGGTTAGTATTAGTTTTAAGGTAATGAGTATGCGGAAGATTGAGTGACAGAGTTCTGATCAGATTCTCACATAAGGGCAGTGGCCAGATGGAGCTTCAGGATTAAAAGGGGGAATGACAGCCTTCGATGCTAATGGTGGCTGTTCAGTGATAGGGGCCTGGAATAGGTTTAGGGTTATCTGTAAGAGAAAATCCATGTGGAAGAGATGGTTACCGAGAGAATTAGGGTTCTCTTCGAATGTGAGTGCGAGTGTGAGATTCAACCTCCGAGTTAAGATATGTCTAGTTGAAATCAATGTTGCAGGTGAAGAATCTAATCCAGGGCTTGGCGCTATGGTTAGGGTTACGTGTTCAGTAAGATTTAAAGGATTATGGAGTTACACTTAGACTTCGCATCTGACACTGACGTGAGTGCGAGGGTCACCTTGAGCTTCAGGCTTATGGTGCGGCATGACAGACATTGAAGTTGATGGTGTCCGTTCAGGTAAAGTGCCCAGGGCCAGAGGAAGTGTATTGTGTTCTGTAAGGTGTACACGAAGGATAGGGTTATGGGAAGATTTCGGTTTTGTCTCTAATGGGAGGGCAAGTGCGGTACTGAGGTTAAGGATAACGATGAAGCGTGGGTGATGCCAATGGTTACGGTGAAGGGGCAGTTCCAAGAGTCATGGCCAGGGTTAGAATTAGTGGTTTTGGCTGTTGTACAGAAAGGATGAGTTAATTATTACGGTCACGGTCTAGCTCTGATGTGCGTGTGGGTGTGAAATTGTGTTTCCGTGTTGAGGACATCCCTGGGTGTCTCTTATGCTAATGATTTGCTTATAGGTGCATGCATCAGTTTTGGGGTTAAAATTTTGTCTTGTCTCTGGTATACAGAGACATTCGCATTATGGATAGAGTTTGCTTCTGGGTCTGATGTGACGGGGAGCGCAAGATGTTGGATCAGATTTTTGGTGAGTCATGGTTGACGTCAATGGACAAGGTGAGGTGTCACGACCACGAGCCAGGGGTAGTGTTATGTTTAGGATTTTGGAAAGGTGTAGGGATAGGTTATTGGTATGTTTAGATTGAGGGTCCTTCTCCAAGGTTAAGGTAACTGTCCAATTCAGTCGCAGGATTACAGTGAGGCAAGGGTGATAACCATGGTGATGCTGGAGGGCCAGGCCACAGGTATGTGCTACGGTTATGGTTAGGTAATTGTTAAAGTGTATGCAGTGGATGGCGTTATGTTTAGATTTAGGAACCTATTCTGATGTGTGGGCGAACGCCAGTATGGACTTGATCATGAAGGAAGGGCTTCGGTGTCATCAATACTGATGGAGAGCATTGAGGTAAAGGAACCTGGGCCAGGATTAGAGCTTTCTGTAAGTAAAGGTCTATGAAGGTCTATGAAGAAAATATGGAAATGAACAGAATTAGAGTGCAATTCTGATGTGAGGCGAGTGTTAGATCGAGTCAGAAGATAAAGGGATTCATAGTTGAAAGCAGCGGTGAAGGTGAAGAACCTGGTTCAAGGGTCAGATCTATGGTTCGGGTTATGTGTTCGATAAGGAGTATGGTTGAGATAGGGTTGCAGTTGGAATACGATCCGCCTTTATGTGAGGGTGAGTGCAAGAATAACTTAAAGGTTTTAGGTGCAGTGAGGGTAACATCAATGATGAAGGTGAAGTGTCAGATCCTGGCACCAGGGATAGGCTTAGCATTAGTTGTAAGGTAAGGAGTATGCAGAAGATTGAGTGACAGCAGGGTTCTGATCCGCCTCTGAAATGAGGGCAGTGGCCAGAACGAGCTTCAAGTTTATGGGGAGGAATGACAGACATCAATACAGATGGTGGCGGTTCAGTGAAAGGGGCCTGGAATAGGGTTAGGGTTATCTATAAGAGAAAATCTATGCAAAAGAGACGGTTACCGAGAGAATTTTTGTTCTCTTCTGATGTGAGTGCAAGTGTGAGATTCAAGCTCAGTGTTAAGATGTGTCGTAGTTGACATCAATGTTGCACGTGATGAATCTACTCCAGGGCTTGTCTCTATGGTTAGGGTTAGGTGTTCAGTAAGATTTACAGGAATATGCAATTACATTCAGAGTTTGCATCTGACCCTGACGTGAGGGCGAGTGCCACCTTGAGCTTCAGGCTTATGTTGCGGCATGACAGACGTTGAGCTGATGGTGTTATTTCAGGTAAAGTGCCCAGGTCTTGAGTAAGTTTACTGTGTTCTGTAAGGTGTACAGGAAGGATAGTGTTATGGAAATATTTCAGGTTTGTCCCTGATGGAATGACAAGTGTGGGATTGAGGTTAAGGATTACGATGAAGCGTGGGCGATGCCAATGGTTACGGTGAGGGGGCAGGTCCAAGAGTCATGGCTAGGGTTAGAATTACTGGTCTGGGCTGTTGTAATGAAAGGATGAGTTAATTATTAGGGTTAGGGTCTAGCTCTGAAGTGAGTGTGAGTGTGTAATTGTGTTTACATGGTGAGGAGAACGAGGAAGTCTCTGATGCTGATGCTTTGCATATAGGTCGAGGCATCAGTTCTAGGGTTAAAATTTTGTGTTCTCTCTGGTAAACAGAGACATTTGCATTATGAATAGAGTTAGCTCCTGGGTCTGATGTGACGGGGAGTGCAACATCGTGGATCAGGTTTGTGGTGAGCATGGTTGAAGTCAAAGTTTAAGGTGAGGTGTCAGGTCCATGAGCCAGGGCTAGGGTTAGGTTTAGGTTTTTGGAAAGCTTTAGGGGCAGGGTATTGTTACGATCAGACTAAGGCTCCTTCTCCAAGGTTCGTTCAACTGTCCAAATCATTGGCAGGATTACAGTGAGGCAAGGGAGACATCCATGGTGATGGTTTAGGGTCAGTCCAAAGGTTTGTGCTAGGGTTAGGGTTAGGTAATTGTTAAAGTGTATGCAGTGGATGGGGTTATGTTCAGATTTAGGATCCTACTGTGACGTGTGGGCGAAGGCCAGTTTGGAGTTCATCATTAAGTTATGGCATCGGTGATATCAATGCTGACGGTGAGCAATTCAGGTTAAGTAACCTGGGCTAGGGTTAGGGTTTTCTGTAAGGAAAGGTCAATGCAGAAAATATGGTAATGGACAGAATTACGGTGCAATTCTGATGTGAGGGCGAGTATGAGATCGAGTCAGAGGATTAACGGAGTAATAGTTGATAGCAACGGTGAAGGTGAAGAATCTGGTTCAAGGGTCAGACCTAGGGTTAGGTTTATGTGTTCGATAAGGAGTATGGGTGAGATAGGGTTGCAGTTAGAATTCGGATCCGCCTCTGATGTGAGGGTGAGTGCAAGAAAAAGTTTAAGGTTTAAGGTGAAGAGAGGGTGACTTCAATGATGAAGATGAAGTGTCAGATACAGGCAAAAGGGATAGGGTTAGGATTATTTGTGAGATAAGGAGTATGCGAGGATTGAGTGACAATTAGAGACGTGATCTGACTCTGACATGAGGGCAGTGGCCAGAACGAGCTTCAGGATTATGGGGAGGTATGACAGACGTCGATGCTGATGGTGGCAGTTCAGTGAAAGGGTCCTGGGATAGTGTTAGGGCTAACTCTAAGAGAAAGTCTATGCAGAAGAGATGGTTACTGAGAGAATTAGGGTTCTCTTCTGATGTGAGTGCGAGTGTGAGATTCAAGCTCAGTTTTAAGATGTGTCGTAGTTCACATCAATGTTGCAGGTGAAGAATCTAGTCCAGGGTATGGTGCTAGGTTTAGGGTTAGATGTTCAGTAAGATTTACAGGTATATGGAGTTAACATTTAGAGTTCACATCTGACCCTGATGTGAGGGTGAGGGCCACCTTGAGCTTCAGGCTTATGGTGCGGCATGACAGACGTTGAAGCTGATGTTGCAGGTTCAGGTAAAGTGCCCAAGGATAGAGTAAGTTTACTGTGTTTTGTAAGGTGTACAGAGAGGATAGGGCTATGGAAAGATTTCGGGTTTGTCTCTGATGGAAGGACAAGTGCAGGAGTGAGGTTAAGGATTAAGATGAAGCGCAGGTGATGCCAATGGCTACTGTGAAAGGGGAGGTCCAAGAGTCATGGCTAGGGTTAGAATTACTGGTTTGGGGTGTTGTACAGAGAGGATAAGTTAATTATCATGGTTAGGGTCTATCTCTGATGTGAGTGCGTGTGTGAAATTGTGCTTCAATGTTGAGGACAACCCACGGTGTCTCAGAAGCTGACGCTTTGCGTATAGGTCCACGCATCAGTTTTAGGGTTAAAATTTTGTGTTCTCTCTGGTATACAGAGACATTCGCATTATGGATAGAGTTAGCTTCTCAGTCTGATGTGACTGGGAGCACAATGTGGTGGATTAGGTTTATGGTGAGGCATGGTTGATGTCAATGGTCAAGGTGAGTTGTCAGGACCACGAACAAGGGCTAGGATTAGGTTTAGGTTTTTGGAAAGGTGTAGGGGAGGGTATTGGTACGTTTAGACAGATGGTCCTTCTCCAAGGTTAGGGCAACAGTCCAATTCAGTTGCAGGATTAGAGTGAGGCAAGGGTGACATCCATGGTGATGGTGGAGGGTCAGGCCACATGTATGAGCTAGGGTTAGGGTTTGGTAATTGTTAAAGTGTATACAGTGGATTGGGTTATGTTTAATTTTAAGATTCTACACTGACATGTGGTTGAAGGCCAATTTAGACTTCATCATTAAGTTATAGCATCGGTGACATCAATGCTGACGGTGAGCATTCAGGTTAAGGAACCTGGGCCAGGGTTAGGGTTTTCTGTAAGGAAATGACTATGCAGAAAATATGGTTATGGACAGAATTAGGGTGCAATTCTGATGTGAGGGCGAATGTGAGATCGAGTCAGAATATTAAGGGAGTCATAGTCAATAGCAAGGGTGAAGGTGAAAAATCTGGTTCAAGGGTCAGATATAGGTTTAGTGTTATGTGTTCGATAAGGTGTATGGGTGAGATAGGGTTGCACTTAGAATTCGTATCCTCCTCTCATGTGAGGCTGAGTGCAAGTATCAGTTTATGTTTTAAGGTGAAGTGAGTGTGATATCAATGATTAAGGTGAAGTGTCAGATCCTGGCACCAGGGTTAGGGTTGCCATTAATTGAAAGGTAAGGTATATGCGGAAGCTTGTGTGACAGTTAGAGTTCTGGTCCGACCCTGACATGAGGGGATTGGCCAGAACGAGATTCAGGATTATGGGGAGGAATGACAGACGTTGATACACACGGTGGAGGTTCAGTGAAAGAGGCCTGGGAAAGTGTTAGCTTTTTCTGTAAGAAAAATTCATGCGGAGGAGACGGTTACCGAGAAAATTAGGGTTATCTTCTGATGTGAGTGCGAGTGTGTGATTCAAGCTCAGTGTTAGATGTATCATAGTTGACATCAATGTTGCAGGTGAAGAATCTAGTCCAGGGCTTGGCTCGAGGGTTAGGGTTAGTTGTTCAGTAAGATTTACAGGAATATGGAGTTACATTTAGAGTTCACATCTGACCCTGACGTGAGGGCGAGGGCCACCTTGACCTTTAGGCTTAATGGCCGCATGACAGACGTTGAACATGAAAGTGGCCTGGGAACATGGTGTCGGTTCAGGTAAAGTGCCCAGTGTTTGGGTAAGCGTATTGTGTTCTGTAAGTTGTACAGGAATGATAGGGCTATGGAAAGATTTCGGGTTTCTCTCTTATGGGAGGGCAATTGCGGTATTGTGGTTCAGGATTACGATGAAGCGCGGGTGATGCCAATGGTTACGGTGAAGGGGCAGGACCAAGAGTCATGGCTAGGGTTAGAATTACTGGTTTGGGCTGTTGTACAGAAAGGATGAGTTAGTTATCAGGGTTAGGTTCTAGCTCTGATGTGAGTGCGAGTGTGAAATTGTGTTTCCTTGTTGAGGAGAACCCTGGGTGTCTCTGATGCTGACGCTTTGTGTATAGGTCCTGGCATCTCTTTAAGGTTAAAATTTTGTGTTCTCTCTCATATACAGAGAAATTCGCATTATGGATAGAGTTAGCTTCTGGGTCAGATGTGATGGGGAGCGCAAGATGGTGGATCAGCTTTATGGTTAGGTATAGTTGTCGTCAATGGTCAAGGTGAGGTGTCGGGACCACGAGCTAGGGCTACGGTTAGTGTTAAGTTTTAGAAACCCGTAGGGGCACTGTATTGGTACGTTTAGAGTGTGGGTCATTCTCAAAAGTTAGGGAAACTGTCCAATTCAGTCACAGGATTAGAGTGAGCAAGGGTGACATCCATGGTGATGTTGGAGTGTCAGGCCACAGGTATGTGCTAGGGATATGGTTAGGTAATTGTTAAAATGTATGCAGTGAATGGGGTTATGCTTAGATTTCGCATCATACTCAGACTTGTGGATGAAGACCAGTTCAGGCTTCATCATTAAGTTATGGCATTGGTGACATCAATGCTGACGGTGAGCATTCAGGTTAAGTAACCTGGTCAGGGGTTAAAGTTTTCTGTAAGGAAACGTCTATGCAGGTCTCTACAGAAAATATGGTTATGGACAGAATTAGGGTGCAAATCTGATGTGAGGGCGAGTGTGAGATCAAGTCAGAAGATTAAGGGAGCCATAGATTATAAGCAACGGTGAAGGTGAAGAATCTGGTTCAAGGGTCAGATCTAGGTTTAGAGTTATGTGTTCGATAAGGAGTACTGGTGAGATAGGGTTGCTGTTAGAATTCGGATCAACCTCTGATGTGAGCGTGAGTGCAAGAATAATTTTAAGGTTTAAGGTGAAGTGAGGGTGACATCAATGATGAAGGTGAAGTGTCACATCCTGGCACCAGGGATAGGTTAAGGAAACTTGGCTAGGGTTACGGTTTTCTGTAAGGAAAGGTCTATGCAGAAAATATGGTTATGGACAGAATTATGGTGCAATTCTGATATGAGGGCGACTGTGAGATCGAGTCAGAGGACTAAGGGAGTCATAGTTGTTAGCAACTGTAAAGGTGAAGAATCTGGTTCATGGGTCAGATCTTGGGTTAGGGTTATGTGTTCGATAAGGAGGACTGGTGAGATAGGGTTGCAGATAGAATTCGGATCCGCCTCTGATGTGAGGGTGAGTGCAAGAATAAGTTTAAGGTTCAAGGTGAAGTGAGGGTGACATCAATGATGAAGGTGAAGTGTCATATCCTGGCACCAGGGATAGGGTTAGCATTAATTGTAAGGTAAGGAGTATGCAGAAGTTTGAGTGACAGTTAGAGTTCTGATCCAACTCTGACATGAGGGCAGTGGCCAGAACGAGCTTCAGTATTTTGGGGAGGAATGACAGACGTCAATGCTGATGGTGGCAGTTCAGTGAAAGGAGCCTGTGATAGGGTTAGGGTTATCTGTAAGAGAAAATCTTTGCGGAAGTGATGGTTACCGAGAGAATTAGCGTTATCTTCTGATGTGAGTGCGAGTGTGACATTCAAGCTCCGAGTTAACATGTGTCGTAGTGGACATCAATGTTGCAGGTGTAGAATCTAGTCCAGGGCTTGGCACTAGGGTTAGGGTTAGGTGTTCAGTAGGATTTACAGGAATATGGAGTTACATGTAGTGTTCGCATCTGACCCTGGCATGATTGTGATGGCCACTTTCAGCTTCAGGAGTATGGTGCGGCATTACAGACGTTGAAGCTGATGTTGTCGGTTCAGGTAAAGTGCCCAGGGTTAGTGTAAGTGTATTGTGTTCTGTAAGGTGTATAGGAAGGATAGGATTATGGAAAGATTTTGGGTTTGTCTCTGAAGAGAGGGCAAGTGCGGGATTTATATTAAGGATTACGCTGACGCGCAGGTGATGCCAATGGTTACAGAGAAGGGGCAGGTCCAAATATCTTGTGTACAGTTAGAATTACTGGTTTGGGCTGTTGTACAGAAAGGATGATTTAATTATTAGGGTTAGGGTCTAGCACGGATGTGAATGCGAGTGTGAAATTGGGTTTCCAGTTGAGGAGAACAAAGCGTGTCTCTGATGCTGACTCTTTGTGTATAGGTCCATGCATCAGCTTTAGGGTTAAAATTTTTTGTTCTCTCTGGTACGCAGAGACATTCGCTGTATGGATAGGGTTTGCTTCTGGGTCTGATGTGACGAAGAGCACAAGATGGGAGATCAGGTTTATGGTGAGGCATTGTTGACGTCAATGGTCAAGGTGAGGTGTCAGGACCATGAGCCAGGGCTAGGGTTAGGGTTAGGATTTTGGAAAGCTGTAGGGCCAGGGTGTTGGTACCTTTAGACTTAGGGTCCTTCTCCAAACTTATGGCAATTGTCCAATTCAGCCGCAGGATTACAGTGAGGAAAGTGTGACATCCATGCTGATGGTGGTGGGTCTGGCAACAGGGATGTGCTAGGGTTCGGGTTAGGTAATTGTGAAAATGTATGCAGTGCATGCGGTTATGTTTAGATTTAGGATCCTACTCTGACATGAGGGCAAAAACCAGTTTGGACTTTATCATTAAGGTATGACATCAATTCTGACGGTGAGCATTAAGGTTAAGGAAACTGGGCTAGGCTTAGGGTTTTCTGAAAGGAAAGGTCTATGCAGAAAATATGGTTATGGACGGAATTAGGGTGCAATTGTGATGTGAGGGCGAGTGTGAGATCGAGTCAGAGGATTAAGGGAGTCATAATTGAGGGCAACGGTGAAGGTGAAGAATCTGGTTCAAGGGTCATATCTAGGGTTATTGTTATGTGTTCGATAATGAGTACGGGTGACATAGAGTTGCAGTTAGAATTTGGATCCGCCTCTCATGTGAGCGTGAGTGCAAGAATAAGTTTAAGGATTAAGGTGAAGTGAGGGTGACATCAATGGTGAAGGTGAAGTGACAGATCCTGGCCCCAGGGATAGGGTTAGCATTAGTTGTAAGGTAAGGAGTATGTAGAAGATTGAGTGACAGTGAGAGTTTTGATCCGACTCTGACATGAGGGCAATGGCCAGAACGAGCTTCAGGATTATGGGGAGGAATGACAGACGTCGATACTGACGGTGGTGTTTCAGTGAATGGGGTCTGGGATAGGGTTAGGGTTATCTGTAAGAGAAAATCTATGCAGTAGAGAAGGTTACCGAGAGAATTAGGGTTCTCTTCTGATGTGAGGGCGAGTGTGAGATTCAAGCTCAGTGTTAAGATGTGTCATAGTTGACATCAATGTTGCAGGTGAAGAATCTAGTCCAGAGCTTCTCGCTAGTGTTAGGGTTATGTGTTCAGTAAGATTTACAGGAATATGGAGTTACATTTTGAGTTCACGTCTGACTCTGACTTGAGGGCAAGGGCAACCTTTAGCTTCAGATTTATGGTGCGGCATGACAGACGTTGAAGCTGATGGTGTCGTTTCAGGTAAAGTGCCCAGGGTAGAGTAAGTGTATTGTGTTCTGTAAGATGTAAGGGAAGGATAGGGTTATGGAAAGATTTTGGGGTTGTCTCTGATGGGAGCGCAATTCCGGATTGAGGTTAAGAATTACGATGAAGCGAGGGTGATGCAAATGGTTACGGAGAAGGGGCGGGTCCAACAGTCGTGGCTAGGGTTAGAATTACTCGTTTGGGCTGTTGTACAGAAAGGATGAGTTAATTATTAGGGTTAGGGTCTAGCTCTGATGTGATTCCAAGTGCAAAATTGCGTTTCAATGTTGAAGAGAACCCTGGGAGTCTCTGAATCTGACGATATGCAAAAAGGTCCAGGCTTCAGATTTATGGTTAAAATTTTGTGTTCTCTCTAGTATACAGAGACATTCTCATGATGGATAGAGATAGCTTCTGGGTCTGATGTGACGGGGATTGCAAGATGATGGATCAGGCTTATGGTGAGGCATGGTTGACGTTAATGGTCAAGGTGAGGTGTCAGGACCGAGAACCAGGGCTAGGCATAGGTTTAGTATTGTGGAAAAATGCAGGGGCTGGGTATTGGTACGTTTAGACAGAGGGTCCTTCTCCAAGGTTAGGGCAATTGTCCAATTCATTCGCAGCTTACAGTGAGGCAAAGGTGACATCTATGGTGATGGTGGAGGGTCAGGCCTATGTTATGTGGTAGGGTTAGGGTTAGGTAATTATTAAAGTGTATACGGAGGATGGGATTATGTTTTGGTTTAGGATCCTACTCGGACGTGTGGGAGAAGGCCAGTTTGTACTTCATCATTAAGGTATGGCATTGGTGACAGCAATCCTGACGGTGAGCATTCTTGTTAAGGAACCTGGGCTACGGATAGGGTTTTCTGTAAGGAAAGGTCTATGCAGAAAATATGGTTCTGGACAGAATAAGGGTGCAATTCTGATGTGAGGGTGAGTGTGAGATCGAGTCAGAGGATTAAGGTAGTCACAATTGATAGCAACAGTGAATGTTAAGAATCTGGTTCAAGGGTCAGATCTAGGGTTAGGGTTATGTGTTCAAGAAGGAGTACGGGTGAGGTAGGTTTGCAGTGAGAATTCGGATCCGCCTCTGATGTGAGGGTGAGTGCAAGAATAAGTTTAAGGTTTAAGGTGAAGTGAGGGTCTCATCAATGATGAAGGTGATGTGTCAGATCCTGGCACCATGGATAGGGTTAGCATTAGTTGTAAGGTAAGGAGTATGCGGAAGATTATGTGACAGTTACAGTTCTGATCCGACTCTGACATGAGTGTAGTGGCCAGAACAAGCTTCAGAATTGTGGGGAGGAATGACAGGCTACGATGCTGATAGTGGCAGTTCAGTGAAAGGGGCATGGGATAGGGTTATGGTTTTCTGTAAGAGAAAATCTATGCTGAAGATACGGTTACCGAGAGAATTAGGGTTCTCTTCTGATGTGAATGCGAGTGTGAGATTCAAGCTCTGAGTTAAGATGTATCATAGTTGATATTAATGTTGCAGGTGAAGAATCTAGTCCAGGGTTTGCGCTATGGTTAGGGTTATGTGTTCAGTAAGATTTAGAGGAATATGGAGTTACATTTAGAGTTCGCATCTGATCCTGATGAGGGGACGAGGGCCACTTAGAGCTCAGGCTTTCGGTGCGTAATGAAAGACGTTGAAGATGATGGTGTCCGTTCAGGTAAAGTGCCCCTATTGTGTTCTGTAAGGTGTATAGGAAGGATAGGGTTATGAAAAGATTTCGGGATTGTCCCTGATCGGAGGGCAAGTGCGGGACAGAGTTTAAGGATTATGTTGAAGCGCGGGTGATGCCAATGGTTATGGTGAAGTGGCAGGTACAGGACTCATGGCTTGGTTAGAATTACTGGTTTGGGCTGTTGTACAGAGAGGATAAGTTAATTATTAGGGTTAAGGTCTAGCTCTGATGTGAATGTGACTGTGAAATTGCGTTTCTGTATTGAGGAGATCCCTGGGTGTCTCTGATGCTGACGCTTTGCGTATACGTCCAGCCATCAATTTTAGGTTAAACTTTTGTGTTCTCTCTGGTATACAGAGACATTCGCATTATGGATGGAGTTAGCTTCTGTGTCTGATGTGACGGGGAGTGCAAGATGGTTTTTCAGGTTTGTGGTGAGGCATGGTTGACGACAATGGTTATGGTGAGGTGTCCAGACCACTAGCCTGCGCAACGGTTAGGGTTAGGTTTTTGGAGAGCTGATGGGGCAGGGTGTTGGTACATTTAGACTGAGGGTCTTTCTTCAAAGTTAGAGCGACTGTCCTATTCAGTCGCAGGATTACAGTGAGGCAAGGGTGACATCCACGGTGATACTGGACGGTCAGGCCACAGGTAAGTCCTATGGCTAGGGTTACGTTACTGTTAAAGTGTATGCAGTGGATGGGGATATGTTTAGATTTATTATCCTACTGTGACGTGTGGGTGAAGGCCAGTTTGGAATTCATCATTAAGGTATGACATCAGTGATATAAATGCTGATGGTGAGCATTCAGGTTAAGGAACCAGAGCATGGGTTAGGGTTTTCTGTAAGGAAAGGTCTGTGCAGAAAATATGGTTATGGACAGAATTAGGGTGCAATTCTGATGTGAGGACAAGTGTGAGATCGACTCAGAGGATTAAGGGAGTCATAGTTGATAGCAATGGTGAAGGTGAAGAATCTGCTTCAAGGGTCAGTTCTAGGGTTAGTGTTATGTGTTTGATAAGGAGTACGGGTAAGACAGAGTTGCTGTTAGAATTCAGATCCGACTCTGATGTCGGGATGAGTGCTAGAATAAGTTTAAGGTTTAAGGTGAAGTGAGGGTGACATTAATGATGAAGGTGAAGTGTCAGATCTTGGCAGCAGGGATAGGGTTAACATAAGTTGTCAGGTAAGGAGTATGCAGAAGATTGAGTGATAGTTAGAGTTGTGATCCGACTCTGACATGAGGGCAGTGACAGAACGAGCTTCAGGATTATGGGGAGGAATGACAGAAATTGATTGTGGCGGTTGAGTGAAAGGGGCCTGGGATAGGTATAGGGTTATCTGTAAGAGGAAATCTATGTGGAAGAGACGGTTACCGAGAGGATTAGGTTTCTCTTCTGGTGTGAGTGCGAGTGTGAGATTCAAACTCAGTGTTTAGATGTGTCTTAGTTGACATTAATATTGCAGGTGAAGAATCTAGTCCAGGGCTTGGCGCTAGGGTTAGGGGTAGGTGTTCAGTAAGATTTACAGGAATATGTAGTAACATGTAGAGGTCATATCTGACCCTGACATGAGGGCAAAGGCCACCTTGAGCTTCATGCTTTAGGTTTGGCATGAGAGATGTTGAAGCTGATGGTATCGGTTCAGGTAAAGTGCCCAGGGCTAGAGTAAGTTTATTTTGTCCTGCAAGGTGTACAGGAAGGATAGGGTTATGGAAAGATTTCGGAGTTGTCTCTGATGGGAGGGCAACTGCTGTATTGAGGTTAAGGATTACGATGAAGCGCGGGTGATGCCAATGGTTACGGTAAAGGGGCAGGTCGAAGAGTTATGGCTAGGGTTAGAATTACTGGTTTGGGCTGTTGTACAGCAAGGATAAGTTAGTTATTTGGGTTAGGGTCTTGCTCTTATTTGAGTGCGAGTGTGAAATTGCTTGTTCATATTGAGTACATCTCTGGGTGTCTCTGATGCTGCCGCTTTGCGTACAGGTCCAGGCATCAGTTTCAGGGTTAAAAGTTTTTTGTTCTCTCTGGTATACAGAGACATTCGCATTATGGATAGAGTTAGCTTCTGGTTCTGATATGACGGGGAGCGCAAGGTGGTATTTCAGTTTTATGGTGAGGCATGATTGACGTCAATGGTCAAGGTGAGGTGTCAGGACCACAAGCCAGGGCTAGGGTTATGGTTAGGCTTTTGGAAACTCTAGCGGCAGGGTATAGATACATTTAGACTGAGGTTCCTTCTCCAAGTTTAGTGCAACTGTCTAATTCAGTCGAACGAGTACAGTGAGGCACGGGTGACATCCATGGTGATGGTGGAGGCTCAGGCCACACTTATGTGCTAGGGTTAGGGTTAGGTAATTGTTAAAGTGTATGTGGTGGATGGGGTTATGTTTAGGTTTAGGACCCGACTTTGACGTGTGAGCGAAGGGCAGCTTGATCTAATCATTAAGGTATTGAATCGGTGACATCAATGCTGACGGAGAACATTCATGTTAAGGAACCTTGGGTAGGGTTAGGGTTTCCTGTAAGGAAATGTCTATGCAGAAAATATGGATATGGACAGAATTAGGGTGAAATTCTGATGTGACTGCGAGTGTGAGTTCGAGTCAGAGAATGAAGAGTGTCATAGTTTAGAGCAACGGTGAAGGTGAAGAATCTGGATCAAGGGTCACATCTAGAGTTAGGGTTATGTGTTCGATAAGGAGTACGGGTGAGATAGGGTTGCAGTTAGAATTCAGATACGCCTCTGCTGTGAGGGTGAGTGCCAGTATAAGTTTAAGATTTAAGGTGAGGTGAGGGTGACTTCAATGATGAAGGTGAAGTGTCAGATCCTGGCACCAGGGATAGGGTTAGCATTAGTTGTCAGGTAAGCAGTAAGTGGAAGATTGAGTGACAGTTAGAGTTCTTATCCGACTCAGACATGAGGGCAGTGGCCAGAAAGAGCTTCAGGATTATGGGGAGGAATGACATACATCGATACTGATGGTGGCAGTTCAGAGAAAGGCGCCTGGGATAGGGTTAGGGTTATCTGTAAGAGAAAATCTATACAGAAGAGATGGTTACTGAGAGAATTAGGGTTCTCTTCATATGTGAGTGCCAGTGTGAGATTCAAACTCCGAATTAAGATGTTTCATAGTTGACATCATTGTTGCAGATGAAGAATCTACTCCAGGGCTTGACGCAAGGTTGAGGGTTAGGTGTTCAGTAAGATTTACAGGAATATGGAGTTACATTTAGAGTTCGCAACTGACCCTGTCATGAGGTCGACGGCCACCTCCAGCTTCCGGCTTATGGTGTTGCATAACAGACGTTGAAGCTGATGGTGTCGGTTCAGTTAAAGTTCCAAGGCTAGCGTAAGTTTATTGTGTTCTGTAAGGTGTACAGGAAGGATAGTGTTATGGAAAGATTTTGGTTTGTCTCTGCTGGGAGGTCAAGTGCGGGATTGAAGTTAAGGATTACGATGAAGCGCTGGTGATGCAAATGGTTACAGTGAAGGTGCATGTCCAAGAGTCATGGCTATTGATAGAATTACTCATTTGGGCAGTTATACAGAAAATATAGGTCAATTATTAGGTTTAGGGTCTAGCTCTGATGTGAGTGTGAGTGTGAAATTGCGTTTCCATGTTGAGGAGATGCCTAGGTGTCTCTGATGTTGACACACTGGGTATAGGTCCACGCATCAGATTCAGGGTTAAAATTTTGTGTTCTCTCTGGTATACAGAGACATTCGCATTATGGATTGACTTAGGTTCTGTGCCTATGTGACGGGGAGCGCAAGATGGTTACTCAGGTTTACGGTGAGGCATGGTTTACGTCACTGGTCAAAGTGAGGGTTCAGGACCACGAGCCAGGCCTAGGTTTAGGGTTAGGCTTTTGGAAAGCTGTAGGGGCAGGGTATTGGTACGTTTAGACTGATCGTCCTTCTCCAAGATTAGAGCAACGGTCCAATTCAGTTGCAGGATTACAGTGAGGCAAGTGTGACATCCATGGTTATGGTGCAGGGTCAGGCCACAGGTATGTGCTAGGGTTAGGGTTAGGTAATTGTTAAAGTGTATGCGGTGAATGGGTTTATGTTTAGATTTAGGATCCTACTCTGACGTGTAGGTGAAGGCCAGTTTGGACTTCATCATTAAGGCATGGCATTGTTGACATCAATGCTGATGGAGAGCATTTAGGTTATGTAACCTGGGCCAGGGTTAGGGTTTTTGTAAGGAAAGGTCTATTCAGAAAATATGTTTATGGATAGAATTAGGGTGCAATTCTGATTTGAGGCCGAGTGTGAGATCGAATCAGAGTATTATTGGAGTTATTGATAGCAAAGGTGAAGGTGAAGCATCTGGTTCAAGGGTCAGATCTAGGGTTAGGGTTATGTGTTTGATAAGGTGTTCGGGTGAGAGAGGATTGCAGTTAGAATTTGGATCAGCCTCCGATGTGAGGGTGAGTGCAAGAAAAAGTTTAAGGTGTAAGGTGAAGTGAGGGTGACATCAATAATGAAGGTGAAGTGTCAGATCCTGGCATGAGGGTTAGGTTTACCATTAGCTGTAAGGTAAGGAGTATGCGGAAGAGTGAGTGACAGATAGAGTTCTGATACAACTCTGACTTGAGGGTAGTGGCCAGAAGGAGCTTCAGGAATATTGGGAGGAATGAGAGACGTCAATGCTGATGGTGGCGGTTCAGTGAACGGGGCCTGGGATAGGGTTAGGGTTATCTGTAAGGGAAAATCTATGCAGAAGAGATGGTTACTGAGAGAATTACGTTTCTAAATGATGTGAGTGCGAGTGTGAGATTCAAGCTCCAAGTTAAGGTGTGTCGTAGTTGTCATCAATTTTGCAGGTGAAGAATCTACACCAGGGCTTGGCGCTAGGGTTAGGGTTAGGTGTTCAGTAAGATTTACAGGAATATGGAGAAATATTTAGAGATCGCATCTGACACTGACGTTAGGGCTATGGCCACCTTGAGCTTCAGGGTTATGGTGCGGCATGACAGACATTGAAGCTGATTGTATCGGTTCAGGTAAAGTGCCCAGGGCTACAGTAAATTCATTGTGTTCTATAAGGTGAACAGGTAGGAGAGTGTCATGGAAAGATTTCGGGTTTGTCTCTGATGGTAGGGCAATTGCGGGGTTGAGGTTAAGGATTACTATAAAGCGTGGGTGATGCCAATGTTTACGGTGAAGGGGCAGTTCCAAGAGTCATGGCCAGGGATAGAATTACTGGTTTGTGCTGTTGTACAGAAAGGATGAGTTAACTTTTAGGGTTACGGTCTCACTCTGATGTGAGTGTGAGTGTGAAATTGCATTTCCGTGTTGAGGAGATCCCTGGGTGTCCCTGCTGCTGATGCTTTGCGTATAGGCCCAGGCATCAATTTAAGGGTGAAAATTTTCTGTTCTCTCTGTTATACAGAGACATTCGCATTATGGATAGACTTAGCTTCTGGGTCTGATGTGATGGGGCTGTAAGATGGTGGATCAGGATTATGGTGAGTCATGGTTGATGTCAATGTAGAAGGCGAGGTGTCAGGACAACGAGCCAAGGCTAGGGTTAGGGTAAGGTTTTTGGAAAGCTGTAGGTGCTGGGTATTGGTACGTTTAGCCTGAGGTTTCTTCACCAAGGTTAGGGCAACTGTCCAATTCAGTCGCAGGATTACAGTGAGGCAAGGGTGACATCCATGGTGATGGTGGAGAGTCAGGGCACAGGTATGTGCTAGGGTTAGGGTTAGGTAAAAGTGTATGTGGTGGATGGGGTTATGTTTAGATTTAGGAACCTAATCTGACGTGTGGGTGAAGATTAGTTTGGACTTCATCATTAAGTTATGGCATCGGTGACATCAATGCTGATGGTGAGCATTCAGTTTAAGGTACCTGGGCTAGGGTTAGGGCTATCTGTAAGGAAAGGTCTATGCAGAAAATATGGCTAAGTACAGAATTAGGGTGCAATTATAATGTGACAGCGAGTGTGATTTCGAGTCAGAGGATTAAGGGAGTCATAGTTGATAGCAACGGTGAAGGTGAAGAATCTTGATCAAGGATCAGATCTAGGGTTAGAGTTATGTGTTCTATAAGGAGTACGGATGAGATAGGGTTGCAGTTAGAATTCGGATCCACCTCTGAGGTGAGGGTGAGTGCAAGAATATTTTAAGGTTTAAGGTGAAGTGAGGGTGACATCAATGATGAAGTAGAAGTGTCAGATCCTGGCACCAGGGATAGGGTTAGCATTAGTTGTAAGGAAGGAGTATGTGGAAAATTGAGTGACAGTTAGAGTTCTGATCCAACTCTGACATGTGGGCAGTGGCCAGAATGAGCTTCAGGATTATGGTGAGGAAAGACAGATGTCGATGCTGATGATGGCGGTTCAGTGAAAGGGGCCTGGGATAGGGTTAGAGTTATCTGTAAGAGAAAATCTATGCGGAGGAGACGGATTTCGAGAGAATTAGGGTTCTCTTCTGATGTGAGTGCGAGTGTGACATTAAAGCTCTAAGTTAAGATGGGTCGTAGTTGACATCAATGTTGCAGGTGAAGAATCTAGTCAAGGGCTTGGCGCTCGGGTTAGGGTTTGGTGTTCAGTAAGATTTACAGGAATATCGAGTTACAATTAGAGTTCGCATTTGACCCTGACGTGAGGGTGAGGGCCACCTTGAGCTTCAGGCTTATGGTGCGGCATGACAAACGTTGCAGCTGATGGTGTCAGTTCAGGTAAATTTCCCAGGGCTAGAGCAAGTTTATTGTGTTCTATAAGGTTTTCAGAAATGATAGGTTTATGGAAAGAGTTCAGGTTTGTCGCTGATGGGAGGGCAAGTGCGGGATTGAAGTTAAGGATTACGATAAAGCACCAGTGATGCCAATGGTTACAGTGAAGGGGCAGGTACAAGAGTCGTGGCTAGGGTTATAACTATTGGTTTGGTTTGTTGTACAGAAAGGATAAATTAATTATTAGGTTTCGGTTTTGGCTCTAATGTGAGTTCGAGAGTGAAATTGTGTTTGCGTGTAGAGGAGATCACAGGGTGTCTCTGATGCTGACACTTTGCATATAGGTCTAGACATTAGCTTTAGGGATAAAATGTTGTGTTCTCTCTGGTATACAAAGACATTCGCATTATGGATAGAGTTAGCTTCTGGGTTTGATGTGATGGGGAGCGCAAGATGGTGGATCAGGTTTATGGTGAGGCATGGTTGACATCAAAGGTGGAGGTGAGTTGTCAGGACCACGAGCCAGGGCTAGGGTTTGAGTTAGGATTTTGGAAAGCTGTAGAGGCACTGTATTGGTATGTTTAGACTCAGGGTCCTTCTCCAAGTTTAGGGCAACTGTCCAATTCATTCGCAGCAGTACAGTGAGGCAAGCGTGACATCCATGGTGATGGTGGACTCTCAGGCCACAGGTATGTGCTAGGGTTAGGGTTAGGTAAATGTTAAAGTGTATGCAGTGGATGGGGTAATGTTTAGATTTAGGATTCTACTCTGACATGAGGGCGAAAGGCAGTTTGGACTTCATCATTAAGGTATGGCATCGGTGACATCAATTCTGATGGTGAGCATTCAGGTAAAGGAATCTGGGATAATGTTAGAGACTTCTGTAAGGAAAGGTCTATGCAGAAAATATGGTTATGGAGAGAATTTGGGTGCAATTCTTAATTGAGGGCAAGTGTCAGTTCAAGTCAGAGGATTAAGGGAGTCATAGTTGATAGCAACGGTGAAGGTGAAGTATCTGGTTGAAAGGTCAGATCTAGGGTTAGGGTTATGTGTTCGATAAAGAGTAAGGGTGAGATAGGTTTGCAGTTATAATTCAGATCCACCTCTGATGTGAGGGTGAGTGCAAGAATAAGTTTAAGGTTTAAGGTGAAGTGAGGGTGACATCAATGGTGAAGGTGTAGTTTCAGATCATGGCACCATGGTTGGGGTATCATTGTCCGTAAGGTAAGTAGTATGTGGAATACTGAGTGACAGTTAGAGTTCTGATCTGACTCTGACGTGAGGGCAGTGGCCAGAACGAGCTTCAGGATTATGGGGTGGAATGACAGACGTAGATGCTGATGGAGGCGGTTCAGTGAATGGGGCCTGGGATAGGGTTAGGGTTATCTGTAAGAGAAAATCTATGCAGAACAGTCGGTTACCGAGAGAATTTGGGTTTTCTTCTGATGTGAGTGCGAGTGTGAGACTCAAGATCAGTGTTAGGATGTGTCGTAGTTGACATCAATGTTGCAGCTGAAGAATCTAGTCCAGGGCTTGGCTCCAGGGTTATCGTTAGGGGTTCAGTAAGATTTGCAGGAATATGTAGTTACATTTAGAGTTCACACCTGACCCTGACGTGAGGGTGAGGGCCACCTTGAGCTTCAGGCTTATGGTGCGGCATGACAGACGTTGAAGCTGATGGTGTCGGTTCAGGTAAAGTTCCAAGGGCTCGAGTAAGTTTATTGAGTTCTGTAAGGTGTAAAGGAAGGATAGGGTTAAGGAAAGATTTCGTGTTTGTCTCTGATGGGAGGGCAAGTGTGGGTTTGAGGTTAAGGATTACGATGAAGAGCGGGTGATCCCAATGGTTACAGTGATGGGGGAGGTCCAAGAGTCACGGCTAGGGTTAGAATTACAGGTTTGGGCTATTGCACCGAAAGGATGAGTTTATAATTAGGGTTAGGGCATAGCTCTGATGTGAGTGCGAGTGTGAAATTGGGTTTCCGTGTTGAGGAGAACCCAGGGTGTCTCTGATGCTGACGCTTTGTGTATAGGTCCAGGCATCTGCTTTAGGGTTAAAATTTTTTGTTCTCTCTGGTATGCAGAGACATTCGCTGTATGGATAGGGTTTGCTTCTGGGTCTGATGTGACGAGGAGCACAAGATGGGAGATCAGGTTTATGGTGAGGCATGGTTGACGTCAATGCTCAAGGTGAGGTGTCAGGACCACAAGCCAGGGCTAGGGTTAAGGTTAGGATTTTGGAAAGCTGTAGGGGCAGGGTGTTGGTATGTTTAGACTAAGGGTCCTTCTCCAAGCTTACGGCAATTGTCCAATTCAATCGCAGGATTACAGTGAGGCAAGTGTGACATCCATGCTGATGGTGGAGGGTCTGACAGCAGGGATGTGCTAGGGTTAGGGTTAGATAATTCTTATAGTGTATGCAGTGAATGGGTTTACGTTTAGATTTTGGATCCTACTCTGACGTGAGGGCAAAAACCAGTTTGGACTTCATCATTAAGATATGGCATCGGTGACATCAATTCTGACGGTGAGCATTCAGGTTAAGGAAACTGGGCTAAGGTTAGAGTTTTCTGTAAGGAAACGTCTTTGCATGTCTCTGCAGAAAATATGGTTATGGACAGAATTAGGGTGCAATGCTGATGTGATGGCGAGTGTGAGATCGAGTCAGAGGATTAAGGGAGTCATAGTTGATAGCAAGGGTGAAGGTGAAGAATCTTGTTGAAGGGACAGATCTAGGGTTAGGGTTATGTGTTCGATTGGTGTACGGGTGAGATAGGGTTGCAGTTAGAATTCGGATCCGCCTATAATGTGAGGGTGAGTGCAAGAATAAATTTAAGATTTACGGTGAAGTGAGGGTGACATCAATGATGAAAGTGAACTGTCAGATCCCGGCACCATGGATAGGGTTAGCATTAGCTGTAAGGTAAGTTGTATGCAGAAGCTTGTGTGACATTTATAGTTCTGGTCCGACCCTGACATGAGGGCAGTGGCCAGAACGAACTTCAGGATTATGGGGAGGAATGACAGACGTCGAGGCTGATGGTGGCTGTTCAGTGAATTGGGTCTGGGATAGCGTTATCGTTATCTGCAATGGAAAATCCATGCGGAAGAGATGGTTACCGAGAGAATTAGGGTTTTCTTCTAATGTGAGTGCGAGTGTGAGATTCAAGCTCAGTATTAAAATGTGTCATAGTTCACAACAATGTTGCAGGTGAAGAATCCAGTCCAGGGCACAGCACTAGTGTTAGGTTTAGGTGTTAAGTAGGATTTACAGGAATATGGAAGTACATGTAGAGTTTGATTCTGACGCTGATGTGAAGTCGAGGGCCACCTTGAGCTTCAGACTTATGGTGCGGCATGACAGACGTTGAAGCTGACGGTGTCGGTTCAGGTAAAGTGCCCAGAGCTAGAGTAAGTTTATTGTGTTCTGGAAGATGTAGAGGAAGGATAGGGTTATGGAAAGATATAGGGTTTGTCTCTGATGGGAGGGCAGGTGCGGGATTGACGTTAAGGATTACGATGAAGCGCGGGTGATGCCAATGGTTATGGTGAAGGAAGGTCCAAGAGTCTTGGATAAGGTTAGAATTACTGGTTTGGCCAGCTGTACAGAAAGGATGCGTTAATTATTAGGGTTAGCATCTAGCTCTGATGTGACAGCGAGTGTGATATTGCGTTTCCATGGTGAGGAGAACCCAGGGTGTCTCTGATGTTGACGCTTTACGTATACGTCCCTGCATCAGTTTTAGGTTTAAAATTTTCTGTTCTCTATGGTATACAGATACATTCGCATTATGGATAGAGTTAGCTTCTGGTTCTGATGTGACGGGGAGTGCAAGAAGGTGTATCAGGTTTATGGTGTGGCATAGTTGACGTCAATGGTCAATGTGAGGTGTCAGGACCATGAGCCAGGGCTAGAGTTAGGGTAAGGTTTTGGAAAGCTGTAGGGGCAGGGTATTGGTATATTTAGACTGAGGGTCCTTTTCCAAGTTTAGGGCAACTGTCCAACTGAGTCACAGGATTTCAGTTAGGCAAGGGTGACGTCCATGGAGATGGTGGAGGCTCAGGTCACAGGTATGTGCTAGGGTTAGGGTTAGGTAATTGTTAAAGTTTATGCGGTGGATGGGGTTATGTTTAGCTTTAAAATCCTACTCTGATGTGTGGGTGAAGTCCAGCTTGGACTTCATAATCAAGATGTGGCATCGGTGACATCAATGCTGACAGTGAGCATTCAGGTTAAGGAACCTGGGCTGGGGTTAGGGTTTTCTGTAAGGAAAGGTGTATGCAGAAAATATGGATATGGACAGAATTAGGGTGCAATTCTGATGTGTGGGCGTGTGTGAGATCGTGTCAGAGGAATAAGGCAGTCATAGATGATAGCAGCGGTGAAAGTGAAGAATCTGGTTCAAGGGTCAGATCTAGGGTTAGGCTTATGTGTTGGTAACGAGTACTGCTGAGATATGGTTGCATTTATAATTCGGATCCCTCTCTGATGTGAGGGTGAGTGAAAGAATAAGTTTAAGGTTTAAGGTGAAGTGAGGGTGACATCAATGATGAAGGTGAAGTGTCAGATCCTGGCATCAGGGATAGGGTTTCATTAGTTGTAAGATAAGGAGTTTGTGGAAGATTGAGTGACAGAGTTCTGATCCGACTCTGTCATGAGGGCAGTGGCCAGAACGTGCTTCAGGATTATTGGGAGGAATGACAGACGTGGATGCTGATGGTGTCAGTTCAGTGTTAGGGGCCTGGGATAGGGTTAGGGTTATCTGTAAGAGAAAATCTATACAGAAGAGACGGTTACCGAAAGAATTAGTGTTGTCTTCTGATGTGAGTGCGAGTGTGAGATTCAAGCTCAGTGATTAGATGTGTCGTAGTTTACATCAATGTTGAGGTGAATAATCTAGGCCAGGGCTTGGCGCTAGTGTTAGGGTTAGGTGTTGTGTAAGATTTACAGGAATAAGGAGTAACATTTAGAGTTCACATCAGACCCTGAGGTGAAGGCAAGGGCCACCTTGAGCTTCAGGCTTATGGTGCAGCATGACAGACGTTGAAGCTAATGTCGGTTCAGGTAAAGTGCCCAAGGCTAGAGTAAGTTTATAGTGTTCTGTAAGGTGTACAGGACGGATAGGAGGGGAAGTGTGGGATTGAGGTTAAGGTTTATGATGAAGCGCGGGTGAGGCCAATGGTTCGGTGAAGGTGCAGTTGCAAGAGTCATGGCTTGGGTTAGAATTACTGGTTTCGGCTGATGTACAGAAAGGATGAGTTAATTATTTGGGATAGGGTCTAGCTCTGATGTGACTGCGAGTGTGAATTTCGTTTCCGTGTTGAGGAGATCCCTGGGTGTCTCTGATGCTGACGCTTTGCATATAGGTCCAGGCATCAGTTTTAGGGTTAAAATTTTGTCATCTCTCTGGTATACAGAGACATTCGCATTATGGATAGAGTTAGCTTCTCGGTCTGATGTGATGGGGGCGCAAGATGGTGGACCTGGTTTATGGTGAGGCATGGTTGACGTCAATGGTCAAGGTGAGGTGTCAAGACCACAAGCCAGGGCTAGGGTTATGGTTATGTATTTGGAAAGCTGTTTGGGCAGGGTATTAGCACGTTTAAACTGAGGGTCCTTCTCCAAGTTTAGGGCAACTGTCCAATTCATTCACAGGAATACAGTGAGGCAAGGGTGACATCCATGGAGATGGTGGAGGGTCAGGCTACAGGTATGTGCTAGGGTTAGCGTCAGGTAATTGTTAAAGTGTATACGGTGGATGGGGTTATGTTTAGATTTAGGATCCTACTCTTACATGTGGGTGAATGCCAGTTTGGAGTTCATCATTAAGTTATGGCTTTGGTGACATCAACGCTGATGGTGAGCATTCAGTTTAAGAAACCTGGGCTAGGGTTAGGGGTTTCTGTAAGGAAATGTCTATGCACATAATATGGTTATGGACAGAAATAGGGTGCAATTCTGATTTGAGGGCGAGTGTGAGATCGAGTCAGAAGATTAAAGGAGTCATAGTTAATAGCAAGGGTCAAAGTGAAGAATCTGGTTCAAGGTTCCAATCTACGTTTAGGGTTATGTGTTCGATTAGGAGTACGGGTGAGATAGGGTTGTTGTTAGAATTCCGATCCACCTCTGATGTGAGGGTGAGTGCAAGAATAAGTTTAATGTTTAAGGTGAAGTGAGGGTGAAATCAATGATGAAGGTGAAGTGTCAGGTCCTGGCATGAGGGAAAGTGTTAGCATTTTTTGTAAGGTAAGGATTATGTGGAAGACTGAGTGACAGTTAGAGTTTTGATCCGACTCTGACATGAGGGCACTGGGCAGAAGGAGGTTCAGTATTATAGGGAGGAATTACAGACGTCCATGCAGATGGTGGTGGTTCAGTGAAATGGGCCTGGGATAGGGTTAGCATTTTCTGTAAGAGAAAATCTATGTGGAAGAGACGGTTACCGAATTAGCGTTATCTTCTGATGTGAGTGCGAGTGTGACATTCAAGCTCCGAGTTAACATGTGTCGTAGTTGACATCAATGTTGCAGGTGTAGAATCTAGTCCAGGGCTTGGTGCTAGGGTTAGGGTTAGGTGTTCAGTAGGATTTACAGGAATATCTAGTTACATGTAGAGTTCGCATCTGACCCTGACATGATTGTGAGGGCCACCTTCAGCTTCAGGAGTATGGTGCAGCATTACAGACGTTGAAGCTGACGCTGTCGGTTCAGGTAAAGTGCCCAGGGTTAGAGTAAGTGTATTGTGTTCTGTAACGTGTACAGGAAGAATAGGGTTATGGAAATATTTCAGGTTTGTCTCTATGGGAGAACAAGTGCGGGATTGAGGTTAAGGCTTAAGATGAATCGCTGGTTATGCCAATGGCTAGGGTTAGAATTACTGGTTTGGGCTGTTGTTCAGAAAGGATGAGTTAATTATTAGGGTTAGGGTCTAGCTCTGATGTGAGTGCGTGTGTGAAGTTGCGTTTTCGTGTTGAGGAGAACCCAGGATGTCTCGGCTGCTGACGCCTTGCGTACAGGTCCAGACATCAGTTTAAAGGTTAAAATATTGTGTTCTCTCTGGTATACAGAGACATTCGCATTATGAATAGAGTTAGCTTCTGGGCCTGATGTGACGGTGAGCGCAAGATGGTGGATCAGGTTTACGGTGAGGCATGGTGGACGTCAAATGTCAAGGTGAAGTGTCAGGACCACGAGCCAGGGCTAGGTTTAGGGTTAGGTTTTTGGAAAGCTGTAGCGGCAGGTTATAGGTACGTTTAGACTGAAGGTCCTTCTCCAAGGTTAGGGCAACTCTCCAATTCAGTCGCAGGATTACAGTGAGGCAAGGGTGAAATCCATGGTGATGGTGGAGTTTCAGGCCACATTTATGGGCTAGGGTTAAGTTTAGGTAATTGTTAAAGTGTATGCTGTGGAGGGGTTTATGTTTAGATTTAGGATCCTACTCTGACGTGTGGGCGAAGGCCAGTTTGGGCTTCATCATTAACGTATGGCATCGATGACATAAATGCTGATGGTGCGCATTCAGGTTATGAAATCTGGGCTAGGGTTAGGGTTTTTTGTAACGAGAGGTCTATGGAGAAAATATGGTTATGGACAGAATTAGGGTGCAATTCTGATGTGAGGGCGAGTGGGAGATCGAGGCAGAGGATTAAGGGACTCATAGTTCACAGCAACGGTGAAGGTGAAAAATCTGGTTCAAGGGTCAGATCTAGGGTTCAGGTTATGTGTTCGATAAGGAGTACGGGTGAGGAAGGGTTGCAGTTAGAATTCGGATCCCCGTCTATGTGAGGGTCAGTGCAAGAATGAGCTTAAGGTTTAAGGTGAAGTGAGGGTAACATCAATGATGAAGGTGAAGTGTCAGATCCTGGCACCAGGGATAGGGTTAGCATTAGTTGTAAGGTAAGGAGTATGCGGAAGATTGAGTGAGAGTTAGAGTTCTGATCCGACTCTAACATGAGGGCAGTGGCCAGAACGTGCTTCAGAATTATTGGGAGGAATGACAGACGTCGATGCTGATCATGGCGGTTCAGTGAAAGTGGCTTGGGATACGGTTAGGCTTATCTGTAAGAGAAAGTCTATGCGGAAGAGACTTTTACCGAGAGAATTATGGTTCTCTTCAAATGTGAGTTCGAGTGTGAGATTCAAACTCCGAGTTAAGATGTGACGTAGATGACATCAGTGTTACAGGTGAAGAATCTAGTGCACGATTTGGAGCTAGGGTTAGGGTTATGTGTTCAGTAAGATTTAATGGAATATTCAGTTACATTTAGTGTTCGCATCTGACTCTGATGTGAGGGCGAGGGACACCTTGAGCTTCAGGCTTATGGTGCACCAAGCAGACGTTGAAGCTGATGGTGCCTGTTCAGGTAATGCGCCCAGGGCTAGAGTAAGTGTATTGTGTTCTGTAAGGTGTACAGGTAGTATAAGGTTATGGAAAGAATTCGGATTTGTCTCTGATGGGAAGGCAAGTGCGGGATTGAGGTTAAGGTTTATGATGAAGTGCGGGTGATGCCAATGGTTACAGTGAAGGGGCAGGTCGAAGAGTCATGGGTAGAGTTAGAGTTACATGTTTGGGCTGTTGTACAGAAAGGATGAGTTAATTATTAGGGTAAGGGTCTAGCTCTGATGTGAGTGTGTGTGTGAAATTGCATTTCTGTTTTGAGGATATCCCTGGGTGTCTCCAATGCTGTCGCTTTGCTTATAGGTCCAGGCATGGGTTTTAGGCTTAAAATTTTGTGTTCTCTCTGGTTTACAGAGACATTCGCATTATGGATAGAGTAAGCTTCTGGGTCTGATGTGACGGGGAGCTCAAGATGGTGGATCAGTTTTATGGTGAGGAATGGTTGGCGTCAATGGTCAAGGTGAGGTGTCTGGACCATGAGCAAGGGCTCAGGATAGGGTTAGTCTTTTGGAAAGCTGTAGGGGCAGGGTATTGGTACGTTTAGACTGTGGGTCCTTCTCTAAGTTAAGGGCAAATGTCCAACTGAGTCGCAGGATTACAGTGAGGCAAGCGTGACATCCATGGTGATTGTGGAGGGTCAGGCCACAATTATGTGCTAGGGTTAGGGACATCTAATTGTTAAAGTCTATGCGGAGGATGGGGTTATATTTGGATTTAGGATCCTTCTCTGACGTGTGGGCGAAGGCTAGTTTGGACTTCATCATTAAGGTATGGCATCGGTGACATCAATGCTGACTGAACATTCAGGTTAAGAAACCTGGGCTAGGGTTAGAGTTTTCTGTAAGGAAAGGTCTCTGCAGGTCTAGGCAGAAAATAAGGTCATGGACAGAATTAGGGTGCAATTCTGATGTGAGTGCGGGTGTGAGATAGAGTCAGAGGATTAAGGGAGTCATAGTTGATAGCAATGGTGAAGGTGAAGAATCTGCTTCAAGGATCAGATCCAGGGATAGGATTATGTGTTCGATAAGGAGTACGGGTGAGATAAGGTTGCAGTTAAAAGTCGGATCCAGCTCTGATGTGAGGGTGAGTGCAAGAATAAGCTTAAGGTTTAAGTTGAAGTGAGGGTGACATCAATGATGAAGGTGAAGATTCAATTCCTGGCACCAGGGATACGATTAGCTTTAGTTGTAAGGTAAGGAGTATGCAGAAGATTGAGTGACATTTAGAGTTCTGATGCGACCCTGACATGAGGGCAGTGGCCAGAACGAGATTCAGGATTATTGGGAGGAATGACAGGCGTCGATGCTGATGGAGGCAGTTCAGTGAAAGGGGCCCGGGATAGGTATAGGGTTATCTGTAAGAGAAAATCTATGTGGAGGAGACAGTTACCGAGAGAATTAAGGTTCTCTTCTGATGTGAGTTCGAGTGTGAGATTCAAGCTCAGTGTTAAGATGTGTCTTAGTTGACGTCAATCTTGCAGGTGAAGAATTTAGTCCAGGGCTTGGCGACAGGGTTAGGGTTAAGTGTTCAGTAAGATTTACAGTAATATGGAGTTACATTTACAGTTCGCATCAGACCCTGACATGAGGGTGACGGCCACCTTCAGCTTCAGGATTATGGTGCGGCATTACAGACTTTGACACTGACAGTGTCGGTTCAAGTAAAGTGCCCAGGGCTAGAGTAAGTTTATTGTGTTCTGTAAGGTGTACTGGAAGAATAGGATAATGGAAAGATTTCGGGTTTGTCTCTGATGGGAGGGCAAGTGCAGGATTGAGAGTAAGGATTACGATAAAGCTCTGGTGATGCCAATATTTACGGTGAAGGGGCAAGTCCACGAATTATGGTTAGGGTTAGAATTACTGGTTTGGGCTGTTGTACAGAAAGGATAAGTTAATTATTAGGGTAAAGATCTACCTCTGAAGTGAGTGAGAGTGTGATATTGGGATTCCGTGTTGAGTAGATCCCTGGGTGTCTCTGATGCTGACGCTTTGAATATAGATCCAGGCATCAGTTTTTGGGTGAAAATTTTGTGTTCTCTCTGGTATACATAGACATAGGTCTTATGGATAGAGTTAGCTGCTAGGTCTGATGTGATGGGGAACGCAAGATGTTGGATCAGGTTTATGGTGATGCATGGTCGATATCAATGGTCAAGGTGAGGTGTCAGGAACACGCGCCAGGGCTAGGGTTAGGGTTATGTATTTTGAAAGCTGTAGGGGAAGGGTATTGGTACGTTTAGACTGAGGGTCCTTCTCCAAGGTTAGGGCAACAGTCCAACTCAGTCACAGGATTACAGTGAGGCAATAGTGACATCCATGGTGATGGTGGAGTGTCACGTCACAGGTACGTGCTAGAGTTAGCGTTAGGTAATTGTTAAAGTCTAAGCGGTGGATGGGGTTATGTTTAGATTTAGGATCCTACTGTGATATGTGGGCGAAGGCCAGTTTCAACTTCATTATTAAGGTATGGCATCGGTGACATCAATGCTGATGGTGAGCATTCAGGTTAAGGAACCTGGGCTATGGTTAGAGTATTCTGTAAAGAAAGGTCTATGTAGAAAATATGCTTATGGACAGAATTAGGGTGCAATTCTGATGTGAGGGCGAGTGTGATATCGAGACAGAGGATTAAGGGAGTCATAGTAGATAGCAACAGTGAAGGTGAAGAATCTGATTCAAGGGTCAGATCTAGGATTAGTGTAGGGTTACATGTTCGATAAAGATTATGGGTGAGATAGGGTTGCAGTTAGAATTCAGAGCCGCCTCTAATGAGAGGGTGAGTGCAATAATAAGTTTAAGGTTTAAGGTGAAGTGAGGGTGACATCAATGATGAAGGTGAAGTGTCAGATCCTGGCACCAGGGATAGGGTTACCATTAGGTGCAAGGTAAGGAGTATGCGGAAGCTTGAGTTACAGTTAGAGTTCTGATCCGACTCTGACATGAGGGCAGTGGCCAGAACGAGCTTCAGCATTATGGGGAGGAATGACAGATGTCGATACTGATGGTGGAGGTTCAGTGACAGGGGCCTGGGATAGGGTTAGCGTTTTCTGTAAGAGAAAATCCATGCGGAAGTGATGGTTACCGAGAGAATTAGGGTTATCTTCTGATGTGAGTGCGAGTGTGAGATTCATGTTCAGTGTTAAGATGTGTCGTAGGTGACAGTAATGTTGCACTTGAAGAATCTAGTCCAGGGCTTGGAGCTAGGGTTAGGGTTATGTGTTCAGTAGGATGCACAGGAATATGGAGTAACAATTAGAGTTCGCATCTGACCCTGATCTGTGGGCGAGGGCCACCTTGAGCTTCAGGCTTATGGTGCAGCATGACAGACCATGAAGCTGATGGTGTCGGTTCAGGTAAATTGCCCAGGGCTAGAGTAAGTTTACTGTGTTCTGTAAGGTGTAAAGGACGGATAGGGCTATGGAAAGATTTTGGGATTGTCTCTGATGGGAGCGCAAGTGTGGGATTGAGGTTAAGGGTTACGGTGAAGGGCGCGTGATGCCAATGGTTATGGTGAAGTGGCAGGTCCACGAGTCATAGATAGGGTTAGAATTACTGGTTTGGGCTGTGGTACAGAAAGGATGAGTTAATTATTAGGGTTCAGGTCTAGCCCTGATGTGAGTGCGAGTGTGAAATTGCATTTCTGTGTTGAGGAGGTCCCTGGGTGTCTCTGATGCTGACGCTTTGCATATAGGTCCAGGCATCAGTTTTAGGGTTAAAATTTTGTCATCTCTCTGGTATACAGAGACATTCGCATTATGGATAGAGTTAGCTTCTGGGTTTGATGTGACAGGGAGTGCAAGGTGGTGGATCAGGTTTATGGTGAGGCATAGTTGACATCAATGATCAAGGTGAGTTGTCAGAACCACAAACCTGGGCTAGGGTTAGGGATAGGATTCTGGGAACGTGTAAGGGCAGGGTATTGGTACCTTTAGACTGAGGGTCCTTCTCCAAGGTTAGGGCAACTGTCCAATTCAGTCGCAGGATTACACTGAGGCAGGTGTGACATCCATGCTGATGGTGGTGGGTCTGGCCGCAGGTATTTGCAGCGTTAGGGTTAGGTAATTGTTTTTTGGACAAGTTCTAGCTGGAGACCTCAAACAGTTTCACCATCATCACCCCGAGTCCACTTTATTACAATATGTAGATGATCTTCGACTCTGCAGTCCCTCGTGGGAACAGTCTCAACTTGACACTGCATCTCTACTTAACCTTCTAGCTTCCAGACGTTACTGGGTATCCCCCATCAAAGCTCAAATCTCTTCCCCTTCTGTCACTTACCTTGGATTCCTTCTGTCTCAACAAAGAAAGTCCATTACCTTAGACAGAAAACGACTCCTCTCTGACCTGCCCGTTCCCAAAACCAAGACAGAAATGCTTTCCTTTCTAGGCCTGGCTGGGTATTTTAGAGCGTGGATCCCTAACTTCTCCCTGTTGGCAAGTCCCCTGTACGACCTCAGCAAGGGCCCCCCTGAAGAACCATTATCATCCTCACCCCGACACTCCTTCATTAAACTCCACCAAGCCCTTGTAGAAGCTCCAGCTCTCCATTTCCCTGATTTGTCAAAACCCTTCTCATTATACATTCATGAGAGGTCCAGTCAAGCTCTAGGAGTCCTAGGCCAATATTATGGCCCATCCTTTGCCCCAGTAGCTTATCTCTCTAAGCAATTAGACCCCACAGTTCGGGGATGGGCCCCCTGCCTACGGGAATTAGCCGCTGGACAGCTCTTGCAGAAAGAAGCTCATAAACTAACATTCGGAGCGCCCCTTACCATTCTGTCCCCACATCACCTAAAAGATCTCTTAACCTACAAAAGTTTAGAGACTCTCCCTCCCTCCAGACTGCTGACCTTACTGTCCTCTTTCCTCCAAAATCCAGACATTTTATTCCTCCCCTGCCAGCCCCTGAATCCGGCCACACTTCTTCCTCTACCCTACTCTCCTCATGCTCCCTCACATGATTGCCTGAAAGCCCTTCACAACTTCCTTCCGTGCCACTCCACGATATCCAAAGGGGCCCTCTCACACTCTGACCTCATCTGGTTTACTGATGGGTCCTCCTTTAAACATGAGGGCACCAACTACTCAGGATACGCAGTAGTCTCCCTCGAAGATGTCATTGAGGCACGGGCCCTACCCCCTGGTACAAGCAATCAGCAGGCTGAACTCTTTGCAGCCACCAGAGCTTGCACTTTGGCCTGGGACACGTCTCTCACATTGTACACTGACTCCAAGTACGTATTCCACATTCTCTTCTCCCACGTGGCAGTATGGAAAGAACGAGGCCACCTCACCACAAAAGGGAATTCCATAACTAATTCAGCCTTAATTACTAAACTTCTAGAGGCTTCACAACTCCCACACTGACTAGGCATAGTCCACTGCAAATCACATCAAAAAGATGACTCCCCCATTGCAAGAGGTAACAACAAAGCCGACAGAGTAGCCCGGTCAGTTGCCCTATCAGAAAACACACCAGACAACAATCCGTCTGCCCTTGCGGTTTTAGCCTTATCACAAGACGCCCTCTGCTCCCAGGACAAAGAGTCTCTCTTCCACCTCTTACATGACCTGTTCCATCCCAGCCCCCAATCCTTGGTCCATTTTTTACAATCCTTTTTCCTCTCTCTCCTGAAGACAAAACCCTACTTAACCAAATCACCTGCAAGTGCACCATCTCCCAACGCACTAACTCTAATGCCCCCCTCAAACCTTACCCTTCCCGCCTAATCAAGCAAGGGGTAGTGTCCCCGCTGCAGATTGGCAAATAGACTTCACTAACATGCCCCCTGTACGACGTACCAGATACTTACTCGTGCTAGTAGATACATTTTCAGGATGGGTCGAAGCTTTCCCCACCATTAACAAACAAGCGCCCGTGGTTGCCTCTATCCTCCTCACCCAGATCTTTCCTAAGATCGGGATGCCCACTTCCCTCCAGTCAGATAACGGCTCTGAGTTCACTGTCCAAATTATCCAGAACCTCTCCAAGTCGCTCTCGCTCCCCTGGCATTTACAGTGTCCTTATCGACCACAAGCTTCAGGAAAAGTAGAAAGAGCCAATAGGACTCTAAAAGACGTCCTGACAAAACTATCTCTAGAACTACTCCTTGACTGGGTTCACTTGCTTCCCTTAGCTCTACTCCGCATTCGAGCCCTCCCAAAGAAACGTTCCTTCTTGTCGCCCTTTGAGATCATGTACGGCTGCCTGATTCTACCCCCTGGGCTCACTTCCCACAAAGGACCAATTCCTCCCAATATAGCCCTTCCACTACTCTCTCTCCTTGCACTGAATTGTGGAAATATCAGGATTGGCTCCTTCCTGATCCATCCGCCTCCCAAAATCCTCCTATCTTACAGCCCGGCCAACTAGTGTTTTATAAGCCACCAGAAGATCGGCCCTCTCTCACCCTGAAATAGGAAGGTCCACACACAGTTATTCTCTGCACCCCCTCGGCCGCCAAGCTCTCACTGCCTGATAACTCTGTCACCCGTTGGATTCATATTTCCAAGTTGAAACCAAATACCCAAGACCCATCTTCTCTGGACACCCAAGACCCATCAGTCACAATCCAGAGTCCTTCGGATACAGCCCAAGACGCTGTCTACTCTACCACGCCTCATCCCCCTGATCCCTTGAAGCTCCACATCTCCCGTGCACCCCCTTTGCCATCCATACCTGAATCATGACTTTTTCCTCCTTTACTGCTCTCTTGCTTTTTCCCCTCATTCCTATTGTCTTCCCGACCACCGCACCCTCCATTGTATGGCGATTCAAAGTCAGGAAGAGTTACACACAGCATCAAACAAAAGTTACTGCCCTCATTGCCACATCAGACTGCCCTCTGAAAGGCTGCTCTGAGCCTTTGTACCTCCACTTTCCTCCCTCCACTGAAGTATTCATTTACAGCTACCTTTATTCTCCCTACCTCTGCTTCCTCTATGACCAAAGACAAGCCTATTGCAGGCGATGGCAAGACACCTATGGGGGATGTCCCTACTGGTCTTGCGCCATTCACTACATGGGTGACTTCCAGTACCCACAGTATTACTCCTCCAACCATTTCATGAAATATCCCAACGGCTCATTCTCCTTATCAATCCCAGATCCCTGGGACTCTCGATGGGCTGCTGGAGTAACAGCCTCAGTTTGCTACTAGGGGTCCTCGACCCCCCACAGTACAGTTCATATCTCTCGAGAGTATGTTCCCTCTCGCTCCCAGATCTCCCAAGTTGCATCAGATATCAGACATTATAAGAACGTCATTATCCAAACCCTTGATGGCACCTCTTCATCTCCTTATTCCTCCTACTCTTGCTTACAGCTCATTCAAGACACCACCATCTTTCTCAACCACACCCTCAACACTGCCAATTGTTTCTTGTGCGCATCGCTACAGCACCCACTGCTGGCCGCCGTGCCCCTCAATATTTCCAACTACTCTTTCCATGCAGAAGGACAACCCCTCCGTCCCCTGGCAGACATACCCCTATGGGAACCAGTATACACAGATAATCTCACCATCCACCACTGTGTAGTCCCAACTCCACGCCCCTCCAGCGCACTTCACTGCCTCTCTATCTACACCCCTACTTCCGGCTCTAAGACTTTTACACAACCGGGACACTTCTTTTAGTGTAATGGCAGTCTTTTCAACTCACTGCCTCTCAACTCTGATACACCCTGCATTCTCGTTGCCCTAATCCCACAGCCTACACTTTACAGCATGGCAGAATTCCTTGAGCTCCAACCTCCCTTGCACTTGCGCACAAAAAGGGTTGCTTTCCTTCCCATCTTGGTCGGTATCTCTTTGATCACCACAGCCATTGGGGCGGGGTTTTCGGGAGGAGCCTTGGGTCACTCTCTATGGGCAGTTAGAGATCTCGATGCCAAACTTGAGGGAGCCCTGACATCCACTGCCGATTCCCTAGCCTCTCTCCAAAGACAGGTCACTTCGCTAGCTAAAGTCACCATTCAAAACCAGCGGGCCCTAGATCTGCTTACAGCCGAGAAGGGTGGCACCTACGTCTTCCTCCAGGAAGAGTGCTGCTATTAAATCAACGAATCCGGCATTGTAGAAACTGACATCACCAAACTCACCGACCCTGCCTCCAGTCTCCAGTCTGCTTCCAATTCCAACCCATTCTCTTCAATACTAATAAACCCCCTCCTCACCTACCTCTGGCCCATTGCAGGCCCCATAATAATCATTCTTCTCGAGTGTCTCTTCTTAACCTGTATAATAAAGTTCATCAAATCCCAAGTCGGAAAAATCTCTAATCAAGCTTTCAACCAGCTTTTACTAAAGAACTACTAGCTTCTAGCCACAGAAGATCCCTCTCCCTCAGGTGACCTCCTCACCACACACTGAGATGGACCCCTCTCTCCACTGGAAACTGTTCCTGGAAACAATGTCTGCAGACTCCTGGATCCTGACACCCATATCCTCTTGGCACCATTGGAATCAACAGGTCCTCAACCTATGGTTACAGGGAACATTCATTGATTTCCAAACCTGAAGAAGTCCACATCTACTCGTCCTTACAAAGGGAGACATATCAACCCTTTCCTCCCAATCCTCAAGCCCTAACTCCCTTCTCTGCCCCTGTTCAGCAGGAAGCAGCCAGAGAGAAAGCAACGTCCACAACCCCATAGAGGAGAAAGGTGGGAATGAAGGGTCCCCACCAGAAAGATGGCCAACTTCCGGCTTCTCTTCGGGGTCCTCAGGTCCCGCCGGCGCCACCTGAAGTGCAATCACCTCTCGCCCCCTCCCAATCCCAGAATCTAGCCAACAGCCACCAGCCCCGTAGAAGAGACACCTCAATCAATTCATGCCTCTTCCTATATATCCCAGCACCTTTCCCTAATAAACCGGAACTCTCCAGTGAATTGCTGCTGTGTGTCGCGCCTTTCTTTTCAGTTACCCAGAGAATTAGGGTTATCTTCTGATATGAGTGTGAGTGTGAGATTCAAACCATGTTAAGATGTGTCGTAGTTGACATCAATGTTGCACGTGAAGAATCTACTCCAGGGCTTGGCGCTAGGGTTAGTGTTAGGGGTTCAGTAAGATTTACAGAAATATGAAGTTACATTTAGAGCTCGCATCTGTCCCTGATGTGAGGGCGAGGGCCTCCTTGAGCTTCAGGCTTATGGTGCGTCATGACAGACGTTGAAGCTGATGGTGTCGGTTCAGGTAAAGGGATCAGGGCTAGAGTAAGTGTATTGTGTTGTGTAAGGTGTACAGGAAGGATAGGGTTATGGAAAGATTTCGGGTTTTTCTCTGATGGGAGGGCAATGCAGAATCGAGCTTAAGGACTACGATGAAGCGCGGGTGATGCCAATGGTTACAGTGAAGGGGCAGGTCCAAGACTCATGGCTATGGTTAGAATTACTGGTTTAGGATGTTGTACAGAAAGAATAAGTTAATTAATAGGGTTAGGGACTAG
The DNA here is from genome assembly GCF_040802235.1 of Manis javanica. Lineage (NCBI taxonomy): Eukaryota > Metazoa > Chordata > Mammalia > Pholidota > Manidae > Manis > Manis javanica. Next base: position 174,682,320 of record NC_133158.1, on the reverse strand, counting down.
CTCTGATGTGAGTGCAAGTGTGAAATTGCGTTTCCGTGTTGATGAGATCCCTGGGTGCCTCTGATGCTGACGCTTTGAGTATATGTCCATTCATCAGTTATAGGGTTAAAATTTTGGGTTCTCTGGTATACAGAGACATTTGCATTAGGGATAGAGTTAGCTTCTGGGTCTGATATGACAGGGAGCGCAAGATGGAGGATCAGGTTTATGGTGACGCATGGTTGACGTCAATGGTCAAGGTGAGGTGTCAGTGCCAGGAGCCAAGGCTAGGGTTGCGTTAGGTATTTGGAAAGCTGTAGGGGCAGGGTATTTGTACGTTAAGACTGAGTCCTTATCCTAGGTTACGGCAACTGTCAAATTCAGTCTCAGGATTACAGTGAGGAAAGGGTGACATCCGTGGTGATGGTGGAGGGTCAGGACACAGGTATGTGCTACGGTAAGGGTTAGGTAATTGTTAAAGTGTATGCGGTGGATGGGGATATGTTTAGATTTAGGATGCTACTCTGACATGTGGGTGAAGGCCTGTTAGGACTTCATCACTAAGGTATGGCATCGGTGACATCAATGCTGATGGTGAGCATTCAGGTTATGGATCCTGGGCAAGGTTAGGGTTTTCTGTAAGGAAAGGTCTATGCAGAAAATATGGTTACGGACAGAAATAGCGTGCAATTCTGATGTGAGGGCGAGTGTGTGATCGAGTCAGAGGATTAAGGGAGTCGTAGTTGATAGCAACGGTGAAGGTGAAGAATCTGGTTCAAGAGTAAGATCTAGGGTTAGGGTTATGTGTTCGATAAGGAGTACGGGTGAGATAGGGTTGCAGTTAGAATTCGGATCCGCCTCTGATGTGAGGGTGAGTGCAAGAATAAGCTTAAGGTTTAAGTTGAAGTGAGGGTTACGTCAATGATGAAGGTGAAGTGTCAGATCCTGGCACCAGGTATAGGGTTAGCATTAGTTGTAAAGTAAGGAGTATGCGGAAGATTGAGTGACATTTGGAATTCTGAATCGACTCTGACGTGAGGGCAGTGGCCAGAACGAGCTTCAGGATTATGGGGAGGAATGACAGACTTCGATGCTGATGGTTGCGGTTCAGTGAACGAGACATGGGGTGTGGTTAGGGTTATCTGTAAGAGAAAATCTATGTGGAAGAGCCGGTTACCGAGAAAATTAAGATTCTCTTCTGATGTGAGTGCGAGTGTGAGATTCAAGCTCAGTGTTAAGATGTGTCATAGTTGACATCAATGTGGCAGGTGAAGAATCTAGTCCAGGGCTTGGTGCTAGGGTTATGGTTAGGTGTTCAGTAAGATATAGAGGAAGATGGAGTTATGTTTAGATTTCGCATCTTACCCTGACGTGAGGGCGAGTGCCACCTTGATCTTCAGGCTTATGGTGCGGCATGACAAACGTTGAAGCTGATGGTGACGGTTCAGGTAACGTGCCCAGGACTATAGTAAGTTTACTATGTTCTGTAAGCTTTACAGGAAGAATAGGTTTATGGAAAGTTTTCGGTTTTGTCTCTGATGGGAGAGCAAATACGAGATTGAGGTTAAAGATTACGATGAAGCGCGTGTGATGCCAATGGTTAAAGTGATGGGGCAGATCAAAGAGTCATGGCTCGGGTTATAATTACTGGTTTGGGCTGTTGTATAGACAGGATGAGTTAATTATTTGGGTTAGGGTCTATCTCTGATATGAGTGTGAGTGTGAAATTGCGTTTCCTTCTTGAGGAGATCCCTGGGTGTTTCTGATGCTCACTCTTTGCATATAGGTCAGGAATCAGTTTTAGGTTTAAAATTTTGTGTTGTCACTAGTAAACAGAGACCTTCCCATTAAGGATAGAATTGGCTTCTGGGTCTATAGTGATAGGGAGCGCAAGATGGTGGATCAGGTTTATGGTGAGGCATAGTTGATGTGAATGGTCAAGGTCAGGTGTCACGACCATGAACCAGGGCTAGGGTTAGGGTTAGGATTTTGGAATGTTGTATGGGCAGTGTATTGGTACGTTTAGACTGAGGGACCTTCTCCAAGGTTAGGGCAACTGTCCAATTCAGTCGCAGGATTACAGTGAGGCAAGGGTGACATCCATGGTGATGGTGGAGGGTCAGGCCACAGGTATGTGCTAGGGAAAGTGTTAGGTAATTGTTAACGTGCATGCGGTAGATGGGGTTATGTTTAGATTTAGGATCCTTCTCTGACGTGTGGGCGAAGGCCAGTTCGGACTTCATCATTAATGTATGGCATCGGTGCCATCAATGCAGAAAGTGAGCATTCTGGTTAAGGAACCTGTTATAGGTTTAGAGTCTTCTGCAAGGAAAGGTCTTTGTAGGTCTATGCAGAAAATATGGTTGTGGATTGAATTAGGGTACATTTCTGATGTGAGGATGAGTATGAGATCGAGTCAGCAGATTGAGGGAATCATAGTTGATAAGAATAGTGAGGGGGAAGAATCTGGTTGAAGGGTCAGATCTAGAGTTAGGGCTATGTGTTCGATAAAGAGTACGGGTGAGATAGGGTTGCAGTTAGAATTCGGATCCTCCTCTGATGTGAGTGTGAGTGCAAGAATAAGTTTAAGGTTTAAGGTGAATTGAGGGTGACATCAATGATGAAGGTGAAGTGTCAGATCCGGGCACTAGGTATAGGGTTAGTGTTAGTTGTAAGGTAAGGTGTATGCGGAAAATTGAGTGACTGTTAGAGTTCTGAACCGACTCTGACATGAAGGCAGTGGCCAGAACGAGCTTCAGGATTATGGGGAGGAATGACAGACGTCGATGCTGATGGTGGAAGTTCAGTGAATGGGGCCTGGAATAGGGTTACGTTTTCTGTAAGAGAAAATCCATGCAGAAGAGATGATTACCGAGTGCATCAGGGTTATCTTATGATGTGAGTGCAAGTGTGAGATTCAAGCTCAGTGTTAAGATGTGTCGTAGTTGACATCAATCTTGCATGTGAAGAATCTATTCCAGGGCTTGTCGCTTGGGTTAGGTTATGTGTTCAGTAGGATGTACAGGAATATGGAGTTACATGTAGAGTTTGCATCTGAGCCTGACGTGACGGTGGGGGTCACCTTGAGCTTCAGGCTTATGGTGCGGCATGACAGACGTTGAAGCTGATGTTGTCAGTAGATGTAAAGTACCCAGGGATAGAGTAAGTGTATTGTGTTCTGTAAGGTGTAGAGGAACGATGGGGTTATGGAAAGATTTCATGGTTTGTCTCTGATGGGACGGCAAGTGCGCGATTAAGGTTAAGGATTACATTGAAGAGTGGGTGATGCCAATGATTACGGTGAAGGTGCAGGTCCAACACTCATGGCTAGGGTTAGAATTACTGGTTTGGGCTGTTGTTCAGAAAGGATAAGTTAATTATTAGGGTTAGGGTCTAGCTCTGATGTGAGTGCGAGTGTGAAATTGCATTTCCGTGTTGAGGAGATCCCTGGGGGTCTCTGATGCTGACGATTTGCGTATAGGTCCAGGCATCAGTTTTAGGGTTAAAATTTTGTCATCTCTCTGGTATACAGAGACATTCGCATTATGGATAGAGTTAGCTTCTGGGTCTGATGTGACGGGAGTGCAAGATGGTAGATCAGGTTTATGGTGAGGCATGGTTGACGTCAATGATCAAGGTGAGTTGTCAGAACCACGAACCAGGGCTAGGGTTAGGGTTGGTTTTTGGGAAGCTGTAGGGGCAGGGTATTGGTACGTTTAGACTGAGGGTCCTTTTCCAAGGTTAGGGCAACTGTCTACTTCAGTTGCAGGATTACAGTGAGGCAAGGATGACATCCATGGTGATGGTGGATGGTCTGGCCACAGGTATGTGCTAGGGTTAGGGTCAGGTGATTGTTAAAGTGTGTGCGGTGGATGTGGTTATGTTTACATTTATGATCATACTCTGACATGGGGGTGTATGCCAGTTTAGACTTCATCATTAAGGTATGGCATCGGTGACATCAATGCTGATGGTGACCTTTCAGGTTAAGGAACCCTGGCTAGGGTTAGGGTTTTGTGTAAGGAAATGTCTATGCACAAACTGTGGTTATGGACAGAAATAGGGAGCAATTCTGATGAGAGGGCGAGTGCGAGATTGAGTGAGAGGATTAAGGTAGTCATAGTTGATAGCAATGGTGAACTTAAAGAACTTGGTTCAAGGGTCAGATCTAGGGTTAGGATTATGTGTTCGATAAGTAGTACGAGTGAGATAGGGATGCAGATAGAATTCGGATCCGCCTCTGATGTCAGGGTGAGTGGAAGAATAAGTTTAAGTTTTAAGGTGACGTGAGGGTGATATCAATGACGAAGGTGAGGTGTCAGATCCTGGCACCAGGGATAGGGCTGGCATTAGGTGTAAGGTAAGGAGTATGGAAAGATTGAGTGACAGAGTTCTGATCCGAATCTGACATGAGGGCAGTGGCCAGAACAAGCTTCAGGATTATGGGGACGAATGGCAGACGTCGATGCTGATAGGCGGTTCAGTGAAAGGGGCCTGCAATAGGGTTAAGGTTATCTGTAAGAGAAAATCTATGCAGATGGGACGGTTACCGAGAGAATTAGGGTTCTCTTCTGATGTGAGTGCCAGTGTCAGATTCCAGGTCAGTGTTAAGATATGTCTTAGTTGACATCAATGTTGCAGGTGAAGAATCTAGTCCAGACTTGGTGCTAAGGTTAGGGTTAGGTGTTGATTAAGATTTGCAGGAATATGGAGTAACATTTAGAGTTCGCATGTGACCCTGACGTGAGGGCGAGAGCCACCTTTTGCTGCAGGCTTATGTTGCGGCATGACAGACGTTGAAGCTGATGGTGTTGGTTCAGGTAATTTTCCCAGGGCAAGAGTAAGTTTATTGTGTTCTGTACGGTGTACAGGAAGGATAAGGTGATGGAAAGATTTCGGGTTTGTCTCTGATGGGAGGGAAAGTGCGGGATAGAGGTTAAGGATTATGATGAAGTGTGGGTGATGCCAATGGTTATGGCGAAGGGGCAGGTCCAAGAGTCATGACTAGGATTAGAATCACTGGTTTGTGCTGTTGTATTGAAAGGATGAGTTAATTATTAGGGTTAGGGACTTGCTCTGATGTGAGTGCGAGTGTAAATTTGCGTTTCCGTGTTGAGGAGATCCCTGCTTGTCTCTGATGGTGATGCTTTGCATATAGGTACAGAAATCAGTTTTCAGGTTAAAATTATGTGTTCTCCCTGGTATACAGAGTCATTCACATTATGGATAGAGTTAGCTTCGGTGTCTCATGTGACGGGGAGTGCAAGATGGTGGATCAGGTTTATGCTGACTCATGGTTGACGTCAATGTTCAAGGTGAGGTGTCAGGACCACGAGCCAGGGCTAGGGTTAGGGTTAGGTTTTTGGAAAGCTGTAGGGGCAGGGTGTTCGTATATTTAGACTGAATTCCTTCTCCAAGGTCATTGCAACAGTCCAATTCTGTCACAGTATTACAGTGAGTGAAGGGTGACATCCATGGTGATGGTGGTTGGTCTGGCCTCAGGTATGTGCTTGGGTTAGGATTAGGTAACTCTTAAAGTTTATGCGGTGGATGGGTTTTTGTTTACAATTTAGGATCATACTCTGACATGGTGGCGAACGCCTGTTTGGACTTCATCATTAAGTTATGGTATTGGTGTCATCAATGCTGACGGTGAGCATTCAGGTTAAGAAACCTGGGCTAGGGTTTGGGTTTTCTGTAAGGAAATGTCTAAGCAGAAAATATGTTTATGGACAGAATTAGGGTGCAATTCTGATGTGAGGACGAGTGTGAGATTGAGTCAGATGATTAAGGGAGTCATAGTTGATAGCAATGGTGAAGGTGAAGAATCTGGTTCAGGAGTCAGATGTAGGGTTAAGGTTATGTGTGCGATAAGGAGTATGGGTGAGATAGGGTTGCACTTAGAATTCGAAGCCGCCTCTGATGTGAGGGTGAGTGCAGGATTAAGTTTAAAGTTTAAGGTGAAGTGAGGGTGACAACAATGATGAAGGTGAAGTGTCAGATCCTGGCACCAGGGATAGAGTTAGCATTAGTTTTCAGGTAAAGAGTATGCGGAAGATTGAGTGACAGACTTCAGATCCGAATCTGACATGAGGGCCGTAGCCTGAACGGGCATCAGGATTATGGGGAGGAATGACAGACGTCGATGCTGATGGTGGTGGTTCAGTGAAAGGGGCCTGGGATAGGGTTAGGGTTATTTGTAAGAGAAAATCTATGCAGAAGAGACAGTTACCAAGAGAATTAGGGTTCTCTTCTGATGTGAGTGTGGGTGTAAGATTCAAACTCTGAATTAAGATGTGTCATAGTTGACATCATTGTTGCAGATGAAGAATCTACTCCAGTGCTTGACGCAAGGGTGAGGGTTACTTGTTCAGTAAGATTTACAGGAATATGGAGTTACATTTAGAGTTCACAACTGAACCTGTCGTGTGGTCGAGGGCCACCTCGAGCTTCCGGCTTATGGTGTTGCATGACAGACGTTGAAGCTGATGGTGTCGGTTCAGGTAATGTTCCAAGCGCTAGAGTAAGTTTATTGTGTTCTGTAAGGTGTACAGGAAGGAAAGGGTTGTGGAAAGGTTTCAGGTTTGTCTCTGATGGGAGGGCAAGTGCGGGATTGAAGTTAAGGATTACGATGAAGCGTGGGTGATGCCAATGGTTACAGTGAAGGGGCATGTCCAAGAGTCATGGCTAGGGTAAGAATTACTCGTTTGGGCAGTTATACAGAAAATATAAGTTAATTATTAGGGTTAGGGTCTAGTTCTGATATGAGTGTGTGAAATTGCGTTTCCATGGTGAGGAGATGCCTGGGTGTCTCTGATGTTGACACACTGGGTATACGTCCACGCATCAGTTTCAGGGTTAAAATTTTGTGTTCTCACTGGTATACATAAACATTCACTTTATGGATAGAGTTGGCTTCTGAGTTTGATGTTACGGGGAGCGCAAGATGGTGGATCACGTTTATGGTGAGGCATGGTTGACGTCAATGGTCAAGATGAGGTGTCAGGGCCATGAGCCAGGGCTAGGTTTAGGGTTAGGATTTTGGAAAGCTGTACGGGCAGTGTATTGGTACGTTGAGACTAAAAGTCCTTCTCCAAGGTTAGGGAAACTGTCCAATTCAGTCGCAGGATATCAGTGAGGCAAGGGTGACATACATGGTGATGTTGGAGGGTCAGGCCACAGGTATGTGCTAGGGTTAGGGTTAGGTAAATGTTAAAGTGTATGTGGTGGATGGGGTTATGTTTAGATATAGGATCCTACTCTGACGTGTGGGTGAATGCCATTTTGGACTTCATCATTAAGTTATGGCATCGGTGACATCAATGCTGATGGTGAGCATTCAGTTTAAGAAACCTGTGCTAGGGTTAGAGTTTTCTGTAAGGAAAGGTCTATGCAGATCTATGCAGATAATATGGTTATGGACAGAGTTAGGGTGCAATTCTGAATTGAGGGCGAGTGTGAGATCGAGTCAGACCATTAAGGGTATCATAGTGGTTAGCAACGGTGAATGTGAATAATCTGAATCAAGGGACAGATCTAGGGTTAGGGTTATGTGTTCGATAAGGACTATGGGTGAGTTAGGGTTGCAGTTAGAATTCGGATCCGCCACCGATGTCAGAGTTTGTGCACGAATAATTTAAAGGTTTAAGTTCCAGTGAGGGTGACATCAATGATGAAGGTGAATTGTCAGATCCTTGCACCAGGGATAGGTTTAGAATTAGTTGTAAGGTATGGAGTATGCGGAATATTGAGTGACAGTTAGAGTTCTGATCCGAATCTGACATGAGTGCAGTTGCCAGAATGAGCTTCAGGATTATGGGGAGGAATGACAGACGTCGATGCTGACGGTGGCGTTTCAGTGAACCAGGCCCAGGTTATGGTTAGGGTTATCTGTGAGAGAAAATCTATGCAGAAAAGATGGTTACTGAGAGAATTATGGTTCTCCTCTGATGTGAGTGCGAGTGCGAGATTCATGCTCAGTGTGAAGATGTGTCGTAGTTGACATCAACGTTTCAGGTGAAAAATCTAGTCCTGGGCTTGGGGCTAGGTTTATGTTTAGGTGTTCAGTAAGATTTACAGGAACATGCAGTTACATTTTGAGTTCGCATCTGTCCTTGAGTCAAGGGCGAGGGCCGCCTTGAGCTTCAGGCTTACGGTGCGACATGACAGATGTTGAAGCTGATGGTGTCGGTTCAGGTAAAGTTCCCAGGGCTGCAATAACTGTAGTGTGTTCTGTAAGGTGTACAGGAAGGGTAGGTTCATGGAAAGATTTCAGGTTTGTCTCTGATCGGAGTGAAAGTTCGGGATTGAGGTAAAGGATTATGATGAAGCGCGGTTGTTGCCCATGTTTACGCTGAAGGGGCAGGTCTAAGCATCATGGGTAGGGTTATAATTACTGGTTTGGGCTATTGTACAGAAAGGATGTGTTAATTATTAGGGTTAGGGTCTGGCTCTGATGTGAGTGTGAGTGTGAAATGGATTTTCCATGTTGAGGAGATCCCTGGGTGTCTCTGATGCTGACGCTCTGCTTATAGGTCCAGGCATCAGTTTTGGGGTTGAAATTTGTGTTCTCCCTGGTACACAGAGATATTCGCTTTATGAATAGAGTTAGCTTCTTGTTCTGATGTGACAGGGAGCGCAAGATGGTGGATCAAATTTATGTTGAGGCATGGTTGACGTCAATGGTCAAGGTGAGGTGTCAGGACCACGAGCCAGGCCTAGGGTGAAGGTTAGGTTTTTGGGAAGCTGCAGGGGCAGGGTTTTGGTACGTTTAGACTGAGGGTCCTTCTCCAAGTTTAGGGAAACTGTCCAATTCAGTTTCAGGATTACAGTGAGGCAATGGTGACATCCATGGTGATGGTGGAAGGTCAGGCCACAGGCATGTGCTAGGTTCAGGGTTAGGTAATTGCTGAAGTGTGTGCGGTGGTTGGGGTAATGTTTAGATTTAGGATTATACTCTGACGTGTGGGTGAAGGCCAGTTTGGAATTCATCATTAAGGTATGGCATCACTGACATCAATGCTGATGGTGTGCATTCAGGTTAAGGAACCTGGGCTAGGCTTAGAGTTTTCTGTATGGAAATGTCTATGAAGATGTATGCAGATAATGTGGTTATGGAGAGAAATAGGGTGCAATTCTGAATTTAGGGCCAGATTGAGATCGTGTCAGAGTATTAAGGGAGTCATAGATGATAGCAACGGCGAAGGTGAAGAATCTGGTTCAAGGGTCAGATCTAGGTCAGGATTATGTGTCCGATAAGGAGTACGGGTGAGATAGGGTTGCAGTTAGAATTCTGATCCGCCTCTGATGTGAGGGTTAGTGCAAGAATAAGTTTAAGGTTTAAGGTGAAGTGAGGGTGACATCAAAGATGAAGGTGAAGTGTCAGATCCTGGCACCAGGTATAGGGTTAGCATTAGTTGTAAAGTAAGGAATATGCAGAAGATTGAGTGACAGATAGAGTTGTGATGTGACTCTGACATGAGGGCAGTGGCCAGAACTATCTTCAGGATTATGGGGAGGAATGACAGACATCGATACTGATGGTGGCCCTTCACTGAAAGGGTCCTGGGATAGGGTTAGGGTTATCTGTAAGAGAAAATCGATGCAGAGGAGACGGTTACCAAGAGAATTAGGGTTCTCTTCTGATGTGAGTGCGAGTGTGAGATTCAACATTCAATTTAAGAGGTGTCGTAGTTGACATCAATGTTGCAGGTGAAGAATCTAGTCCAGGGCTTGGCACTAGGGTTAGGGTTAGGTGTTTAGTAAGATTTACAGGATGATGGAGTTACATTTACCATTCGCATCTGACCCTGATGTGAGGGCGAGGGCCACCTTGAGCTTCAGATTTATGGTGCGGCATGACATATGTTGAAGCTTATTGTGTCGCTCCAGGTAATGTGCCCAGGTAGAGAAAGTGTATTGTGTTCTGTAAGATGTACAGGAAGGATAGGGTTATGGAAAGATTTCGAGTTTGTCTCTGATGGGAGGGCAATTGCGGGATTGAGGTTAAGGATTACGATGAAGCGCGGGTGATGCCAAAGGTTACGGTGAAGGGGCAAGTCCAAGATTCACGGCTAGGGTTAGAATTACTGGTTTGTGCTGTTGTACAGAAAGGATGAGTTAATTCGTAGGGTTAGGGTCTAGCTCTGATGTGAGTGCGAGTGTGAAATTGTGTTTCTGTGTTTTGGACATCCCTGTGTGTCTCTGATGCTGGCGCTTTGCATATAGGTCCAGGCATCAGTTTTAGGGTTAAAATTTTGTCTTCTCTCCGGTAAACAGAGACATTCACATTATGGACATAAATAGCTTCTGCGACTGATGTGACTGGAGCACAACATGGTGGATCAGGTTTATGGTGAAGCAGGGATGACGTCAATGGTCAAGGTGAGGTATCAGGACAACGAGCCATTGCTAGGGTTTTGGTAAGATTTTGGGAAGCTGTATGGTCAGGGTATAGGTACGTTTAGACTGAGGGTCCTTCTCCAAGGTTAGGGCAACTGTCCAATTCAGCGCAAGATCTCAGTGAGGCTAGGGCGAGATCCATGGTGATGGTGGAGGGTCTGGCCTCAGGTATGTGCTTGGGTTAGGGTTACGTAATTGCTAATGTGTGTGCGGTGGTTGGGGTTATGTTTAGATTTAGGATCATACTCTCACATGGGGGCGAACGCCAGTTTAGACTTCATCATTAAAGTATGGCATCGGTGACATTAATGCTGATGGTGAGCATTTAGGTTAAGGTACCTCGGCTAGGGTTAGGGTTTTCTATAAGGAAATGTCTATGCACAAAATATGGGTATGGACAGAATTAGGGTGCAATTCTGATGTGAGGGCGAGAGTGAGATCGAGTGAGTGAATTAAGGGAGTCATAATTAATAGCAACGGTGAAGTTAAAGAATGTGATACAAGGGTCAGATGTAGGGTTAGGGTTATGTGTTCGATAAGGTGTACGGGTAAGATAGGGTTGCAGTTAGAATTTGGATATGCCTCTGATGTGAGAGTGAGTGCAAGAATAAGTTTAAGGTTTAAGGTGAAGTGAGGGTGACATGAATGATGAAGGTGAAGTGTCAGATCCTGGCACCAGGGATAGGGTTAGCATTAGTTGTAAGCTAAGGATTATGCAGAAGATTGAGTGACAGTTAGAGTCCTGATGCGACTCTGACATGATGGCAGTGGCCAGAACGAACTTCAGGATTATAGGGAGAAATAACAGACGTCGATGCTGATGGTTGCGGTTCAGTGATAGTGGCCTGGGTTAAGGTGAGGGTTATCTGTAAGAGAAAATCTATGCGGAAGAGATGGTTACCGAGAGAATTAGGGTCCTCTTCTGATGTGAGTGTGAGTGTGAGATTCAAGCTCAGTGTTAAGATGTGTCGTACTTGACATCAATGTTGCAGGTGAAGAATCTAGTCCTCGGATTGGTTCAAGGTTTAGGGTTAGATGTTCAGTAAGATTTACAGGAATATGTAGTTACATTTAGAATTCACATCTGACCCTGACGTAACAGCGAGAGCCACCTTGACCTTCAGGCTTATGTTGTGGCATGACAGACGTTGAAGCTGTTCATATTGGTTCAGGTAAAATGCCTAGGGCTAGAGTATGTTTAGTGTTTTCTGTAAGGTGTACAGGAACGATAGGGTTATGGAAAGATTTCGGGTTTGTCTCTGATGGCAGGGCAAGTGCTGGACTGAGGTTAAGGATTACGAAGAACCGCAGGTGATGCCAATGGTTACGGTGTACGGGCAAGTCCAATAGTCATGCCTATGGTTACAATTACTGGTTTGGGGTGTTGTACAGAAATGATAAGTTAATTATTTGGGTTAGGGTCTAGCTCTGATGTGAGTGCAACTGTGAAATTGCGTTTCCCTGTTGAGGAGGTCCCTGGGTGTCTCTGAGACTGTCGATTACGTATATGTCCAGGCATCAATTTTAGGGTAAAAATTTTGTGTTCTCTCTCGTATACAGAGACATTCGCATTATGGATAGAGTTAGCTTCTGGGTCAGATGTGACTGGGAGTGCAGGATGGTGGATGAGGTTTATGGTGAGGCATGGTTTACTTCAATGTTCAAGGTAGGTGTCAGGAACATGAGCCAGGGCGGGGTTTAGGGTTAGGTTTTGTAGTGTTGTAGGAGCAAGGTTTTGGTACATTTAGACTGAGGGTCCTTCTCCAAGGTTTGGGCAACTGTCCAACTCAGTCACAGAATTACAGTGAGGCAAGGGTGACATACATGGTGATGTTGGAGGGTCAGGCCACAGTTATGTGCTAGGGTTAGTGTTAGGTAATTGTTAAAGTGTATGGGGTGGATGGGGTTATGTTTAGATTTAGGAGCATACTCAGATGTGTGGCAAAGGCCACTATGGACTTCATCATTAAAGTATGGTATAGGTGACATCAGTCTGGATGTGACCATTCAGGTTACGGAACGTTGGCTAGGGTTAGAGTTTTCTGTTAGGACAGGTCTATGCAGGTCTATACAGATAATATAGTTATGGACAGAATTAGGGTGCAATTCTGAATTGAGGGCGAGTGTGAGATCGAGTCAGAGGATTAAGGGAGTCATAGTTGGTAGTAATAGTGAAGGCGAAGAATCTAGTTCAAGGGTAAGATCTAGGGTTAGGGTTATGTGTTCGACTAGGGGTATGGGTGAGATAGGGTTGCAGTTAGAATTCTTATCCGTCTGTGATGTGTGGGTAAGTGCAAGAATCCGTTTAAGATCTAAGATGAAGTGAGGGTGATATCAATGACGAAGGTGAAGTGTTAGATCCTGGCACAAGTGATAGGGACAGCATTAGTTGTATGGTAAGGAGTATGCGGAAGACTGAGTGACAGTGAGGGATCTGATCCAACTCTGACATGAGGGCAGAGGCCAGAACGAGATTCAGGATTATGAGGAGGAATGACATATGTCAATGCTGATGGTGGTGGTTCAGTAAACAGTGCCTGGGATAGGGTTAGGGTTATCTGTAAGAGAAAATCTACGTGGAAGAGACGGTTATCAAGAGAATTAGGGTTCTCTTCTGATGTGAGTGTGAGTGTGAGATTCAAGCTCCGAGTTAAGATGAGTCGTAGTTGACATCAATGTTGCAGGTGAAGAATATAGTCCAGGGCTTGGCGCTAGGGTTAGGGTTAGGTGTTCAGTAAGATTTACAGGAATATGCAGTTATATTTAGAGTTCACATCTAACCCTGATCTGTGGTCGAGTGCCACCTTGAGCTACAGGCTTATGGTGCGGCATAACAGGCGTTGAAGCTGATGGAGTCTGGTCAGGTAAAGTTCCCAGGGGCAGAGTAAGTGTATTGTGCTCTGTAAGGTGAACAGGAAGCATAGGGTTATGGAAAGATTTCGGGCTTGTCTCTGATGTGAAGGCAAGTTCGCGATTGAGGTTAAGGATTACGATGAATCGCTGGTGATGCCAATGGTTTTTATGAAGGGGCAGGTCCAACACTCATGGCTAGAGTTAGAATTACTGGTTTGGGCTCTTCTACAGGAAGGATAAATTAATTATTAGGGATAGGGTGTAGCTGTGATGTGAGTGCGAGTCTGAAATTGCGTTTCCATTTTGAGGAGATCGCTCAGTTTCTCTGATGCTGACTCATTCCGTATAGGTCCAGGCATCAGTTTTAGGGTTAAAATTTTGTGTTCTCTCTGGTATACGTAGACATTCGCATTATGGATAGTGTTAGCTTCTTTGATGTGACGCGGAGCTAAAGATGGTGGATCAGGTTTATGGTGAGGCATGGTTGACGTCAATGGACAAGGTGAGGTGTCAGGAACACGAGTCAGGACTAGGCTTAGGGTTACATTTTTGGAATGCTGTAGGGGCAGGGTATTGGTATGTTTAGGCTGACGGTCCTTCTCCAAGGTTAGGGCAACTGTCCAATTCAGTCGCAGGGATACAGTGATGCCTGGGTGACAACCATGGTGATACTGGAGGGTCTGGCTACAGGTTTGCGCTAGGGTTAGGAGTAGGTAATTGTTAAAGTGTATGCGGTGGATGGGGTTATGTTTAGATTTAGTTTCCTACTCTGACGTGTGGGCTAAGGCCAGTTTGGACTTCATCATTAAGTTATTGAATCAGTGACATAAATACTGACGGTGAACATTTAGGTTAAGGAACATTAGGTTAAGGAACCTGGGCTAGGGTAAGGGTTTTGTGAAAGGAAATGTCTATGCACAAAATATGGTTATAGACAGAATTAGGGTGCAGTTCTGATGTGAGGACGAGTGTGTGATCGAGTCAGAGGATTAAGGGAGTCATAGTTGATAGCAACGGTGAAGAATCTTGTTGAAGGGTCAGATCTAGGGTAAGTGTTATGTGTTCGTTAAGGAGTATGGGTGAGATAGGTTTGTGGTTAGAATTCGGATCCGCCTCTGATGTGCGGGTGAGTGCAAGAGTAGGTTTAAAGTTTAAGGTGAAGTGAGCGTGACATCAATGATGAAGGTGAAGTGTCAGATTCCGGCACCAGGGATAGGGTTGGCATTAGTTGTTAGGGAAGGATTATTCGGAAGATTGAGTGACACTTAGAGTTCTGATCCGGCTCAGACATGAGGGCAGTGGCCAGAATGAGCTTCAGGATTTTGGGGAGGAATGACAGACGTCAATGCTGTTGTTTGCGGCTCAGTGACTGGGGCCTGGGATATGGTTAGGTTTATCTGTAAGAGAAAATCTATGCAGAAGAGATGGTTACCGAGAGAATTAACGTTATCTTCTGATGTTAGTGCGAGTGTGAGATTAAAGCTCAGTGTTTAGATGTGTCGTAGTTGACACCAATGTTGCAGGTGAAGAATATAGTCAGGGTTTGGTGCTAGGTTTAGGGTTCGGTGTTTAGTAAGATTTACAGGAATATGGAATTACATTTACAGTTCACGTCAGACTGTGACGTGAGTGTGAGGGTCACCTTGAGCTTCAAGCTTATAGTGCGGTATGACAGACGTTGAAGCTGATGGTGTCGGTTCAGGTAAATTGCCCAGGGCTAGAGTAAGTGTATTGTGTTCTGTAAGGTGTACCGGAAGGATAGGGTTATGGAAAGATTTCGGGTTTGTCTCTAATGGGAGGGCAAGTGCGGGATTGAGGTTAAGGATTACGATAATGCGTGGTTGATGCCAATGGTTACGGTGAAGTGGCAGGTCCAGGAGTCATGGCTAGGGTTACAATTACAGATTTGGGCTGTTGTTCAGAAAGGATGAGTTAATTATTAGGCCTAGGGCTAGCTCTGCTGTGAGTGTGAGTGTGAAATTGCCGTTCCGTGTTGAGGAGATCCCTGGGTGTCTCTGATGCTGATGGTTTGAATGTAGGTCCAGAAATCAGTTTCAGGGTTAAAATTTTCTATTCTCTCTGGTATACAGAAAAATTCGCATTATGGATAGAGTTAGCTTCTGGGTCTGATGTGACGGAGAGCGCAAGATGGTGGATCAGGTTTATGGTGCAGCATGGTTGACATCAATGGTCAAGGTGACTTGTCAGAACCTCGAGCCAGGGCTAGGGATAGGGTTAGGTTTTTGGAAAGCTGTAGGGGCAGGGTATTGGTACGTTTATACTGAGGGTTCTTCTCCAAGTTTAGGGCAACTGTCCAATTCATTTGCAGTATTACAGTGAGGCAAGTGTGACATCTACGGTGATGGTGGAGGGTCAGGCCACAGGTATGTGCAAGGGTTAGTGTTAGCTAACTGTTAAAGTGTATGCGGTGGATGGGGTTATATTTAGATTTAGGGTCCTGCTCTGACATATGGTCGAACGCCAGTTTGGACTTCATCATTAAGGTATTGCATTGGTGACATTAGTGCTGATGGTGAACATTCAGGTTAAGAACCTGGGCTAGGGTTAGGGTTTTCTGTAAGAAAAGGTCTATGCAGAAATTATTGTGATGGATAGAATTAGGGTGCAATTCTGATATGAGGGCGATTGTGAGATCGAGTCAGAGTATTAAGGGAGTCATAGATGATAGCAATGGTGAAGGTGAAGAATCTGGTGCAAGGGTGAGATCTAAGGTTAGGTTTATGTGTTCCATAAGCAGTACGAGTGAGATAGGTTAGCACTTAGAATTCGGATCCGCCTGTGATGTGAGGGTGAGTGCAAGAATAAGTTTAAGGTTTAAGGTGAAATGAGGGTGACATCAATAATGAAGTTGAAGTGTCAGATCCTGGCACAAGGGATAGGGTTAGCATTAGTTGTAAGCTAAGGAGTATGCAGAAGATAGAGTTACAGTTAGAATTCTGATCCGACTCTGACATGAGGGCAGTGGCCAGAACGAGCTTCAGGATTATGAGGAGGAATGACATACATTGATGCTGATGGTGGTGGTTCAGTGAAAGGGGCCTGGGATAGGGTTAGGGTTATATGTAAGAGAAAATATATGCGGAAGAGACGGTTACTGAGAGAATTAGGTTTCTCTTCTGAAGTGAGTGCGAGTGTGAGATTCAAGCTCCGAGTTAAGATGAGTCGTAGTTGACATCAATGTTGCAGGTGAAGAATCTAGTCCAGGGCTTGGCGCTAGGGTTAGGGTTAGGTGTTCAGTAAGATTTACAGGAATATGGAAGTTCATTTAGCGTTTGCATCTCAGACTGACTTGAGGGCGAGGGCCACCTTGAGCTTCAGGCTTATGGTGCGGCATGACAGACGTTGAAGCTGATGTTGTCGGTTCAGGTAAATTGCCCAGGCTAGAATAAGTATATTGTGTTCTGTAAGGTGTCCAGGATGGATAGGGTTATGGAAAGATTTCGGGTTTGTCTCTGATAGGAAGGCAAATGCGGGATTGACGTTAAGTATTACGATGAAGCGGGGGTGATGCCAATGGTTTCGGTGAAGCGGCAGGTCCAAAAGTCATGGGTAGGGTTAGAATTACTGGTTTGGGCTGCTTTAAAGAAAGGATAAGGAAATTATTAGGGTTAGGGTCTAGCTCTGATGTGAGAGTGAGTGTGAAAGTGCGTTTCTGTGTTGAGGAGATCCCTGGGTGCCTCTGATGCTTACGTTTTGCGTATAGGTCCAGGCATCTGTTTTAGGGTTAACATTTTGTGTTCTCTCTGTTATAAAGAGACATTCGCACTATGGATAGAGTTAGCTTCTGCGTCTGAAGTGACGGGGAGCGCAAGATGGTGGATAAGGTTTATGGTGAGGCATAGTTGACATCAATGGTCAAGGTGAGGTGTCAGGAAGATGATCCAGGGCTAGGGTTAGAGTTAGGTTTTTGGATAGCTGTAGGGGCAGGGCATTAGTACGTTTAGACTGAGGGTTCTTCTCCAAGGTTATTGCAACATTCCAATTCAGTCGCAGGATTACAGTGAGGCAAGGGTGACATTAATGGTGATGGTGGAGGGACAGGCCACAGGTATGTGCATGGGTTAATGTTATGTAATTGTTAAAGTATATGCGGGGGATGGGGTTATGTTTAGATTTAGGATCCTACTCTGACGTGTGGGCGAAGACCAGTTTGGACTTCATCATCATGGTATGTCCAAGGTGACATCAATGCTGATGGTGAGCATTCAGGTTAGGAAACCAGCGCTAGGGTTAGGGTTTTCTCTAAGGGAAGGTCTATGCATAAAATATGATTATGGACAGAATTAGGGTGCAATTCTTATGTGACAGCAAGTGTGAGTTAGAGTCAGAGAACTAAGGAGTCATAGTTGATAGCAGCGGTAATGTGAAGAATCTGGTTCAAGGGTGAGATCTAGGTTTAGGGTTATGTGTTCGAGAAGGAGTACGGGTGAGATAGGATGGCAGCTAGAATTCGGATCCTCCTCTCATGTGAGAGTGAGTGCAAGAATAAGTTTAAGGTTTAAGGTGAAGTGAGGATGACATCAATGATGAAGGTGAAATGTCACATCCTTGCACCAGGGATAGGGTTAGCATTAGTTGTAAGGTAAGGAATATGTGGAATATTGAGTGACACTTAGTGTTCTGATCCGACACTAACACGAGGGCGGTGGCCAGAAAGAGCTTCAGGATTATGGGGAGGAATGACATACTTTGATGCTGATGGTGGCGGTTCAGTGAAATGGGCCTGGAATAGGGTTATCTGTAAGAGAAAATCTGTGCTGTAGAGACGGTTACCGAGAGATTTAGGGTTCTCTTCTGATGTGAGTGCGAGTGTGAGATTCAAACTCCGAGTTAAGATGCGTCGTAGTTGACATCAATGTTGCAGGTGAAGTATCTAGTCCAGAGCTTGGAGCTAGTGTTAGGGTTCGGTGTTCAGTAAGATTTACAGGAATATGAAGTTACATTTTGAGTTCACATCTGACTATGATGTGAGGGCGAGGGCCACTTTGAGCTACAGGTTTATGGTGCGGTATTACAGACGTTGAAGCTGATGGTGTCGGGTCAGGTAAAGTGCCCAGGGTAGAGTAAGTGTATTGTGTTCTGTAATATGTACAGGAAGGATAGGACTATGGAAAGATTTTGGGTTAGTCTCTGATGGGAGGGCAAGTGCGGGATTAAGGTTAAGGATTACAATGAAGCGCGGGTGATGCCAATGGTTACAGTGAAGGGGCGGGTACAACAGTCATGGCTAGGGTTAGAATTACTGGTTAGGGCTGTTGTTCAGAAAGGATGAGTTAATTATTAGGGTTAGGGTCTAGCTCTGATGTGAGTGCGAGTGTGAAATTGTGTTTCCATGTTGAGGATATGCCTGGGTGTCTCTGATGCTGACGATTTGCAGATAGGACCAAGCATCAGATTTAATGTTAAAATTTAGTGTTCTCTCGGGTATACATAGACATTCGTATTGCAGATAGAGTTAGCTTCTGTGTCTGATATGACTGGGAGCGCAAGATTGTGGATCAGGTTTATGGTGAGGCATGGTTGACGTCAATGGACAAGGTGAGGTGTCTGGACGACGATCTAGGCCTAGGGTTAGGGTTAGGTTTTGGAAAGCTGTAGGGGCAGGGTTTTGGTTCGTTTAGACTTAGGGTCCTTCTCCAAGGTTAGGGCAACTGTCCAATTCTGTCGAAGGACCACAGTGAGGCAAGGGCGACATCCATGGTGACTGAGGAGGGTCAGGCCATAGGTATGTGCTAGGGTTAGGTTTGTGGAATTGTTTAAGTGTATGCAGTAGATGGGGTTATGTTCCGATTTGGGATCCTAGTCTGACATGTGGGCGAAGGCCAGTTGGAACTTCATCATTTAGGTATGGCATCGGTGACAACAATGGTGATGGTGAGCATTCAGGTTAAGGAACCTGGACTAGGGTTAAGCTTTTCTGTAAGGAAAAGTCTATGCAGAAAATATTTCTTTGAACAGAATTAGGGTTTAATTCTGAATTGAGGGCGAGTGTGAAATCGAGTCAGAGGATTAAGGGAGTAATAGTTGATAGCAACGGTGAAGGTGAAGAATCTTGTTTAATGGTCTGATCTAGGGTTAGGGTTATTTGTTCGATAAGGAGTGCGGATGAGATAAGGTTGCAGTTAGAATTGCAATTTCGCCTATGATGTGTGGGTGAGTGCAAGAGTAAGTTTAAGATTTAAGGTGAAGTGAGGGTGACATCAATGATGAAAGTGAAGTTTCAGATCCTGGCACCAGGGATAGGGTTAGCATTAGTTGTAAGGTAAGGAGTATGTGGAAGATTGAGTGACAGTTAGAGCTCTGAACTGACTCTGACATGAGTGCAGTGGCCAGAATAAGCTTCAGGATTATGGGGAGGAATGACAGACGTCAATGCTGATGCTGGTGGTTCAGTGAAAGGGGCGTAGGGTAGGGTTACGGTTATCTGTAAGAGAAAATTTATGCAGAAGACACTGTTACTGAGAGAATTAGGGTTCTCTTCTGATGTGAGTGCGAGTGCGAGGCTCAAGCTCAGTGTTAGGATGTGTCGTAGTTGACATCAATGTTACAGGTGAAGAATCTAGTGCAGAGCTACGCGATAGTGTTAGGGTTAGTTGTTCAGAATGATTTACAGGATTATGGAATTACATGAAGAGTTTGCTTCGGACCCTGTCGTGAGGGTGAGGGCCACGTTGAGCTTCAGGCTTATAGTGCGTCATGACAGATGTTGAAGATGATTGTGTCGGTTCACGTAAAGTGCCCAGGGCTAGAGTAAGTGTATTGTGTTCTGTAATGTGTACAGGAAGGATAGTGTTATGGAAAGACTTCGGGTTTGTCTCTGATGGGAGGGTAAGTGCGGGATTGAGGTTAAGTATTATGATGAAACGCGGGTAATGCCTATGGTTACGGTGAGGGGGCAGGTCCAAGAGTCATGGCTAGGGTTAGAATTACTGGTTTGGGCTGCTGTGCAGAAAAAATGGGTTAATTATAAGGCTTAGGGTCTAGCTCTGATGTGATTGCGAGTGTGAAATTTCGTTTCCGTGGTGAGGAGAACCCAGGGTGTCTCTGATGCTGATGCTTTGCATATACATCCAGGCATCAGTTTTAGTGTAAAAATTTTGCGTTTTCTATGGTATACAGAGACATTCACATTATGGATAGAGTTAGCTTCCGGGTCTGATATGATAGGGAGTGGAAGATGGTGGATCAGGTTAGTGGGGAGGCATGGTTGCAGACAATGGTCAAGGTGATGAGTCAGGATCACGAGCCAGGGCTAGGGTTAGGGTTACGTTTTGGAAAGCTGTAGAGGCACTGTATTGGTATGTTTAGACTCAGGGTCCTTCTCCAAGTTAGGGCAACTGTCCAACTCAGTCGCACGATTACAGTGAGGCAAGCGTGACATCCATGGTGATGGTGTACTGTCAGGCCACAGGTATGTGCTAGGGTTAGGATTAGGTAATTGTTAAAGTATATGCAGTGGATGGGGTAATATTTAGATTTAGGATTCTACTCTGACATGAGGGCGAAGGGCAGTTTGGACTTCATCATTAAGGTATGGCATCGGAGACATCAATTCTGATGGTGAGAATTCAGGTAAATGAATCTGGGCTAGGGTTAGAGATTTCTGTAAGGAAACGTCTATGCAGAAAATATGGTTATGGACAGAATTAGGGTGCAATTCTGAATTGAGGGCGAGTGTCAGTTCGAGTCAGAGGATTAAGGGAGTCATAGTTGATAGCAACGGTGAAGGTGAAGAATCTGGTTGAAAGGTCAGATCTAGGGTTAGGGTTATGTGTTCAATAAGGGGTATGGGTGAGATAGGGTTGCAGTTAGAATTCGGACCGCACCTGATGTGAGGGTGATTGCAAGAATAAGTTTAAGGTTTAATGTGATGTGAGGGTGACATCAATTATGAAGGTGAAATGTCATATCCTAGCACCAGGGATAGGGTTAGCATTAGTTGTAAGGTAAGGTGTATGCGGAAGATTAATGACAGAGTTCGTATCCGACTCTGACATAAGGGCAATGGCCAGAACGAGCTTCAGGATTATGGGGAGGAATGTCAGACGTCCGTGCAGATCGTGGTGGTTCAGTGAACAGTGCCTGGGATAGGGTTAGGGTCATCTGTAAGAGAAAATCTATGCGGAAGTATTGGTTATTGAGAGATTTAGGGTACTCTTCTGATGTGAGAGCGAGTGTCAGATTCAAGCTCAGTGTTAGATGTGTCGCAGTTGATACCAATGTTGCAGGTGAAGAATCTAGTACAGGGATTGGCGCAAGGGTTAGGGTTCAGTGTTCAGTATGATTTACAGAAATATGGAGTCACATTTAGAGTTAGCTTCTGACGCTGATGTGAGGGCGAGGGCCACCGTGAGCTTCTGCCTTCTGTTGCAGCATGACAGACTTTGAAACTGATGATGTTGGTTCAGGTAAAGTGCCCAGGGCTAGACTAAGTATATTGTATTCTGTAAGGTGCACAGGAAGGATAAGGTTATGGAAAGATTTCGGGCTTGTCTCTGATGGGAGGGCAAGTGCGGGATTGTGGTTCAGGATTCAGTTGAAGCGCGGGTGATGACAATGGTTACGGTGAAGTGGCAGGTCCAAGAGTCATGGCTAGGGTTAGAATTACTGGTTTGGTCTGTTGTACAGATAGGATGAGTTAATTATTAGGGTTAGGGCCTAGCTCTGATGTGAGTGCGAGGGTGAAATTGCATTTCCATGTTGAGGAGAACATAGGGTTTCTCTTATGCTGACGCTTTGTGTATAGGTCCAGGCATCAGTTTTAGGGTTTAAATTTTTTGTTCTCTCTCGTATACATAGAAATTCGCATTATGGATAGAGTTAGCTTCTGGGTCTGATGTGACGGGGAGTGCAAGATGGTGGATCAGCTTTATGGTTAGGTATGGTTGCGTCAATGGTCACAGTGAGGTTCAGGACCACGAGCCAGAGCTAGGTTTAGGTTTAGGTATTTGGAATGCTGTAGGGGCAGGTTATTGGCACGTTTAGGCTAAGGGTCTTTCTCCAAGGTTAGGGCAACTGTCCAATTCAGTCGCAGGATTAGAGTGAGGCAAGGGTGACATCCATGGTGATGGTGGAGGGTCAGGCCACAGGTATGTGCTGGGGTTATGTTTACCTAATTGTTAAACTGTATGCAGTGAATTGGGTTATATTCAGATTTAGGTTCCTACTCTGACGTGTGGACGAAGGCCAGTTTGGGGTTCATCATTAAGGTATATCTTTGGTGACATCAATGCTGACGACGAGCATTCAGGATAAGGAACCTGGTCTAGAGTTAGAGTTTTCTGTAATGTCTATGAAGGGCTCTGCAGAAAATATGGTTATGGACAGAATTAGGGTGCAATTCTGATGTGAGGGCGAGTGTGAGATCGAGTCAGAGGATTAAGTGTGTCATAGTTGATAGCACATGTGAACTTGAAGGATCTCGTTCAAGGGTCAGATCTAGTGTTAGGGTTATGTGTTGAATAAGGAGTACGGGTGAGATTGGCTGTAGTTATCATTCGGATCCGCCACTGATGTGAGGGTGAGTGCAAGAATAAGTTTAAGGTTCAAAGTGAAGTGAGGTTGACATCAATGATGAAGGTGAACTGTCAGATATTGGCACCAGTGTTAGGGTTAGCATTAGTTGTAAGTTAATGAGTATGCAGAAGACTGAGTGGCAGTTAAAATTCTGATCCACCTCTGATGTGAGGAGATTGGCCAGAACGAGCTTCACAGTTATGGGGAGGAATGACAGACGTCGATGCTGATTGTGCCGGTTCAGTGAAAGGGTCCTGGGATAGGGTTAGATTTATCTGTAAGACAAAATCTATGTGGAAGAGATAGTTACCGAGAGAATTAGGGTTCTCTTCGGATCTGAGTACAAGTGTGATTCAAGCTCTTAGTTAAGATGTGTCGTAGTTGACATCAATGATGCAGGTGAAGAATCTAGTCCCGGGCTTGGTGCTAGGATTAGGGTTAGGAGTTCAGTAAGATTTACAGGAATATGGAGTTAATTTAGAGTTTGCATCTGACCCTGATGTGAGGGCGAGGGCCACCTTGAGCTTCAGGCTTATGGTGCGGCATGACAGATGTTGAAGCTGATGGTGTCGGTTCAGGTACAGTGCTCAGGGCTACACTAAGTTTATTGTGTTCTGTAAGGTGTACAGGAAGGATAGGGTTGTGGAATGATTTTGGGTTTGTGTCTGATGGGAGAGCAATTGCGGGATTGAGGTTAAGGATTACGATGAAGCGCGGGTAATGCCCATGTTTATGCTAAAGGATCAGGTCCAAGCATCTTGGCTAGGGTTAGAATTACTGCTTTGGGCTGTTGTACAGAAAGATTAAGTTAATTATTAAGGTTAGGATCTAGCTCTGATGTGAGTGCGTGTGCGAAATTGCATTTCTGTGTTGAGGAGATCCCTGGATGTCTCTGATGCTGACGCTTTGCGTATAGGTTCAGGAATCAGTTTTAGGGTTAACATTTTGAGTTCTCTCTGGCATACAGAGACATTCACATTATGGATAGAGTTAGCATCTGGGACTGATGTGATGGGGAGCGCAAGATGGTTGATCAGGTTTATGGTGATGCATGGTTGATGTCAATGGTCAAGGTGAGGTGTCAGGACTATCAGCCAGAGCTAGGGTTAGGGTTAGGTTTTGGAAAGCTGTAGGGGCAGGGTATAGGTACATTTAGACTGAGGGTCCTTCGCCAAGGTTAGGGCAACTGCCCAATTGAGTCGCAGGATTACAGTGAGGTAATGGTGACATCCATGGTGATGGTGGAGGGTCAGGCCGCAGGTATGTGCTAGGGTTAGGGTTAGTTAATTGTTAAAGTGTATGCGGTGCATGGATTTATGTTAAGGATTAGATCCTACTCTGACGTGTGGGCGAAGGCCAGTTTGGACTTCATCATTAAGGTATGGCATCAGTGACATCAATGCTGATGGTGAGCATTCAGGTTAAGGAACCTGGGATAGGGTTAGGGTTTTCTCTTAGGAAAGGTCTATGCAGATAATATGGTTATGGACAGAATTAGGCTGCAATTCTGATGTTAGGGCTACTGAGAGATCGAGTAAGAAGATTAAGGGAGTCATAGTTGATAGCAGTGGTGAAGGTGAAGAATCTGCTTCAAGGGTCAGATCTAGGGTTTGGGTTATGTGTTCCATAAGGAGAACGGGTGAGATAGGGTTGCAGTTTGAATTTGGATCCGCCTCTGATGTGAGGGTGAGTGCAAGAATAAGTTTAAGATTTAAGATGAAGACACAGTGACATCAATGATGAAGGCGAATTGTCAGATCCTGGCACCAGGGATAGGGTTAGCGTTAGTTGTAAGTAAGGAGTATGCGGCAGATTGAGTGACAGTTAGAGTCCTGATCCTACTCTGACATGAGGCCTGTGGCTACAAGGATCTTCAGGATTATGGGGAGGAATGGCAGACGTCAATGCTGATGGTGGCGGTTCAGTGAAAGGGACTTGGGATAGGGTTAGGTTTATCTGTAAGAGAAAATCTATGTGGAAGAGACAGTTACTGAGAGAATTAGGTTTCTCTTCTGATGTGAGTGCGAGTGTGAGATTCAAGCTCCGAGTTAAGATGTGTCGTAGTTGACATCAATGTTGCAGGTGATGAATCTAGTCCAGGGGTTGGCGCTGGGTTAGGGTTAGATGTTCAGTAAGATTTACAGGAATATGGAGTAACATTTAGAGTTCGCATCTGACCCTGACGTGAGTGTAAGGGCCACCTTTAGCATCAGGCTTATGCTGAGGTATTACAGACTTTGAAGCTGATGGTGTCGGATCAGGTAAAGTGCCCAGGGCTAGAGTAAGTGTACTGTGTTCTGTAAGGTGTACAGGAAGTTTAGGATTATGGAAAGATTTTGGGTTTGTCTCTGATGGGGGTAAGTGCGGGATTGAGGTTAAGGATTACGATGAAGCGCGGGTGATGTCAATCATTATGATGAATGGGCAGGTCCAACAGTTATGGCTCGGGTTAGAATTACTGATTTGGGCTGTTGCATAGACAGGATGAGTTAATTATTAAGGTTAGGCTCTAGCTTTGATGTGAGTGCGAGTGTGAAATTGCGTTTCCGTGTTGAGGAGATCCTTGGGTGTCTCTGACGCTGACGCTTTGGGTATAGGTCCCGGCATCAGTTTTAGCGTTAAAATTTTGTGTTCTCTCTGGTATACAGAGACATTCGCATTATGGATAGAGGTAGCTTCTGGGTCTGATGTGACGGGGAGCGCAAGATGGTGGATCCGGTTTATGCTAAGGCATGGTTGACGTCAAAGGTCAAGGTGAGATATCAGGAACACGAGCCAGTGCAAGGGTTAGGGTTAGGTTTTTGGAAATCTGTAGTTGCAGGATATTGGTACGTTTAGACTGAGGGTCCTTCTCCAAGGATCCGGCAACTGTCCAATTGAGTCGCAGGAATACAGCGAGGCAAAGGTGACATCCATGGTGATGGTGGAGGTTCATGCTACAGGTATGTGCTAGGGTTAGGTTTAGGAAATTGTTAAAGTGTATCCGGTGGATGGGGTTATGTTTACATTAAGATCCTGCTCTGACCTGTGAGCGAAGGCCAGTTTGGACTTCAACATTAAGTTATGGCATCGGTGACGTCAATGCTGACGGTGAGCATTCAAGTTAAGGAACCTGGGCTAGGGTTAGGATTTTCTGTAAGGAAAGGTCTATGCAGAAAATATGGTTATGGACAGAATTAGGGTGCAATTCTGATGTGAGGGCGAGTGTGAGATCGAGTCAGAGGATTAACGGAGTCATAGCTGATAGCAATGGTGAAGAATCTGGTTCAAGGGTCAGATCTAGGGTTAGGGTTATGTGTTCGATAAGGAGTACGGGTGAGATAGTTTTGCAGTTCGAATTCGGAATGCCGTCTGATATGAGAGTGAGTGCAAGAATGAGCTTAAGGTTTAAGGTGAAGTGAGGTTGTAATCAAGGATGAATGTGAAGTTTCAGATCCTGGTACCAGGGATAGGGTTAGCATTAGTTCTGAGGTAAGTAGTATGTGTGAGATTGAGTACAGTTAGAGTTTTGATCCAACTCTGACATGAGGGCACTGGACATAACGAGCTTCAGGATTATAGGGAGGAATGACAGACGTCGATGCTGATGCTGGCAGTTCAGTGAAAGGGGCCTGGGATAGGGTTAGGGTTATCCGTAAAGAGAAATCTATGCAGAAGAGTTGGTTATGGAGAGAATTAGGGTTCTCTTCTGATGTTAGTGTGAGTGTGAGATTCACGCTCAGTGTTAAGATGTGTCGTAGTAGACATCAATGTTGCAGGTGAAGAATCTAGTGCACGACTTGGTGTTTGGTTTACGGTTATATGATTAGTAAGATTTACATGAATATGGAGTTGCATTTAGAATTCACATCTGACCCTGACATGACAGCGAGGGCCACCTTGAGCTTCAGGTTTATGGTGCAGCATGACAGACGTTGAAGCTGATGGTACAGATTCAGGTACAATGCCCAGAGCTAGAGTAAGTTTACTGTTTTCTATAAGGTGTACCAGAAGGATAGGGTTATGGAAAGATTTCGGGTTTGTCCTTGATGGGAGAGCAAATGCGGGATTGAATTTTAGGAGTATGAGTATGAAGAAGCGCGTGTGATGCCAATGGTTACGTGAAGGGGCATGTCCAAGAGTCATGGCTAGGGTTAGAATTACTGGTTTGGGCTGTTGTACAGAAAGGATAAGTTAATTATTAGGGTTAGATTCTACCTCTAATGTGAGTGCGAGTGTGAAATTGCGTTTCAGTGTTGAGGAGATTCCTGGGTGTCTCTGATGCTGACGCCTTGCATATAGGTCCAGGCATGAGTTTTAAGGTTAAAATTTTGTGTTCTCTCTGGTATACAGAGACATTCGCATTATGGATAGAGTTAGCTTCTGCTTCTGATGTGACGGGGAGTGCAACATGGCGGATCAGCTTTATCATGAGGCATGGTTGCCGTCAATGGTCAAGCTGAGGTGTCAGGACCACGAGCTAGGTCTAGGATTAGTGCTAGTTTTTTGGAAGCTGTAGGGGCAGTGTATTGGTACGTTTAGACTGAGGGTCCTACTCCAAGGTTAGGGCAACTGTCCAATTCAGTTGCACGTTTACAGTGAGGTAAGGGTGACATCCATGGTGATGTTGGGGGTTCAGGCCACAGGTATGTGCTAGGGTTAGGGTTAGGTAATTGTTAAAGTGTATGCCGTGGATGGGGTTATGATTAGATTTAGGATCCTTCTCTGACGTGTGGACGAAGGCCAGTTTGGAGTTCATCATTAAGGTATGGCATCTGTGACATCAATCTGATAGTGAGCATTCAGGTTAAGGAACCTGGTCTACGGTTAGAGATTTCTTTAAGGAAAGGTCTAGGCAGAAAATATGGCTATGGGCAGAATTAGGGTGCAATTCTGATGTGAGGGCGAGTGTAAGATGGAGTCAGAGGATTAAGGGAGTCATAGATGACAGCAATGGTGAAGGTGAAGAATCTGGTTCAAGGGTCAGATCTAGGGTTAGGGTTACATGTTCGATAAGGATTATGGGTGAGATAGGGTTGCAGTTAGAATTCGGATCCACCTCTGATGAGAGTGTGAGTGCAATAATATGTTTAAGGTTTAAGGTGAAGTGAGGGTGACATGAATGATGAAGGTGAAGTGTCACATCCTGGCACTAGGGATAGGGTTAGCATTAGTTGTAAGGTAAGAAGTATGCAGAAGACTGAGTGACAGTTAGAGTTGTGATCTGACTCTGACATGAGGGCCGTGGCCAGAACGAACATCAGGATTATGGGGAGGAATGAAAGACGTCGATGCTGATGGTGACGGTTCAGTGAAATTGGCCTGGGATAGGGTGAGCATTTTCTGTAAGAGAAAATCCATGCGGAAGAGATGGTTACTGAGGGAATTAGGGTTCTCTTCTGATGTGAGTGTGAGTGTGAGATTCAAGCTCAGTGTTAAGATGTGTCGTAGTTGACATCAATGTTGCCGGTGAAGAATCTAGTCCAGGGCTTGGCGCTAGGGTTAGGGTTAGGTGTTCAGTAAAATGTACAGGAATATGCAGTTCAATTTAGAGTTCGCATCTGACCCTGACGTGAGAGCGAGGGACACCTTGCGCTTCAGGCTAATGTGGCAGCATGACAGACGTTGAAGCTGATGGTGTCGGTTCAGTTAAATTTCTCAGGGCTAGAGTAAGTGTATTGTGTTCTGTAAGGTGTACAGGAAGGATAGGTTTATGGAAAGATTTCGGGTTTGTCTCTGATGGGAGAGCAAGTGCGGGATTGAGGTTAAGGTAATGCCAAAGTTTACGGTAAAGGGGTAGGTCCAACCGTCTTGGCTAGGTTTAGAAGTACTGGTTTGGGCTGTTGTACAGAAAGGATATGTTAATTATTAAGGTTAGGATCTAGATCTGATGTGAGTGCGAGTGTGAAATTGCGTTTCCGTGTTGAGGAGATCCCTGGATGTCTCTGATGCTGACGCTTTGCGTATAGGTCCAGGAATCAGTTTTAGGGTTAAAATTTTGTGTTCTCTCTGGCATACAGAGACATTCGCATTATGGATAGAGTTAGCATCTTGGACTGATGTGACGGGGAGCGCAAGATGGTGAATCAGTTTTATGGTGAGGCATGGTTGATGTCAATGGTCAATTTGAGGTGTCAGGACTATGAGCCAAGGCTAGGTTTAGGGTTAGGTTTTGGAAAGCTGTAGGGGTAGGGTATTGGTACATTTAGACTGAGGGTCCTTCTCCAAGGTTAGGGCAACTGCCCAATTGAGTAGCAGGATTACAGTGAGGCAAGGGTGATATCCATGGTGATCGTGGAGGGTCAGGTCACAGGTATGTGCTAGGGTTAGGGTTAGGTAAATGTTAAAGTTTATGCGGTGGATGGGGATATGTTTAGATTTAGGATCCTACTCTGATGTGTGGGTGAAGGCCAGTTTGGACTTCATCATTAAGTTGTGGCATCGGTGACATCAATGCTGACGGTGAGCATTCAGGTTAAGGAACCTGGGCTAGAGTTAGGGTTTTCTGTAAGGAAAGGTCTATGCAGAATGTATGGTTAAGGACAGAATTAGGTTGTAATTCTGATGTGTGGGAGAGTGTGAGATCGAGTCAGAGGATTAAGGGGGTAATAGTTGATAGCAACAGTGAGTGTGAAGAATCTATTTCAAGGGTCAGATCTTGGGTTATGTTTATGCGTTGGATAAGGGTTTGAGTGAGATAGGGCTGCAGTAATAATTCGAATCCGCCACTGATGTGAGGGTGAGTGCAAGAATAAGTTTAAGGTTTAAGGTGAAGTGAGGTTGATATCAATGCTGAAGGTGAACTGTGAGATCCTGGCACTAGGGATAGGGTGTGCATTAGTTGTAAGTTAAGGAGTAATTGGAAGAATGAGTGGCAGTTAAGGTTCTGATCTGACTCTGACATGAGGGCAGTGGACAGAATGAGTTTCAGGATTATAGGGAGGAATGACAGATGTCAATGCTGATGATGGTGGTGCAGTGAAAGGGGCCTGGGATAGGGTTAGATTTATCTGTAATAGAAAATCTATGCGGAAGAGATGGTTACTGAGAGAATTAGGGTTCTCTTCTGATGTGAGTGCGAGTGTGACATTCAAGCTCCGAGTTAAGATGTATCATAGTTGACATCAATGTTGCAGGTGAAGAATCTAGTCCAGGCCTTGGCGCTAGGGTTAGGGTTAGGTGTTCAGTAAGTTTTTGAGGAATATGTAGGTACATTTAGAGTTTGCATCTGACCCTGAAGTGAGGGCGAGGGCCACCTTGAGCTTCAGGCTTATGGTGCGGCATGACAGAAGATGAAGCTGCTGGTGTCGATTCAGGTAAAGTGCCCAGGGTTAGTGTAAGTGTATTGTGTACTGTAAGGTGTACAGGAAGGATAGGGTTATGGAAAGATTTCGGGTTTGTCTCTGATGGGAGGGCAAGTGCGGCATTGATGTTAAGGATTACGATGAAGTGCGTGTGATGCCAATGCTTACGGTGAAGGGGCAGGTCCACGAGTCATGACTAAGGTTAGATTTACTGGTTTGGGCTGTTGTACAAATAAGATAAGTTAATTATTAGGGTTAGGTTCTTGAACTGATGTGACTGCAAGTGTGAAATTGGGTTTCCGTGTTGAGGAGATCCCTGGGTGTGTCTGATGCTGATGCTTTGCTTATAGGTCCAGGCATCAGTTTTAGGGTTAAAATTTTTTGTTCTCTCTGGTATGCAGAGACATTCGCTGTACGGATAGGGTTTGCTTCTGTGTCTGATGTGACGAGGAGCACAAGATGGGAGATCAGGTTTATGGTGAGGCATGGTTGACGTCAATGGTCAAGGTGTGGTGTCAGAAGCACGAGCCAGAGCTAGTGTTTGGGTTAGGATTTTGGAAAGCTCTAGGGGCTGGGTATTGGTATGTTTAGTCTGAGGGTCCTTCTCCAAGGTTAGGGCAATTGTCCAATTCAGTCTCAGGATTACAGTGAGGCAAGGGTGACATCCATGGTGATGGCGGAGGTTCAGGCCAAAGGGATGTGCTAGGGTTAGGGTTAGGTAATTGTTAATGTGTATGCAGTGGATAGGGCAATGTTTAGATTTAGGATCCTACTCTGACGTTGGGCAAAGGCCAGTTTGACTTCATCATTAAGGTATGATATCGGTGACATTAATGCTGACAGTGAGCATTCAGTTTAAGGAACCTGGGTACGGTTAGAGTTTCTGTGAGGAAAGCTCTATGCAGAAAATAATGTTAAGGACTGAATTAGGGTCCAATTCTGATGTGAGGGCGAGTGTGAGATTGAGTCAGAGGAATAAGGGAGTCATAGTTGATAGCAATGGTGAAGGTGAAGAATCTGGTTCAAGGGTCAAATCTAGGGTTAGTGTTATGTGTTCAATAAGGAGTACGGGTGAGATAGGGTTGCAGTTAGAATTCCGATCTGCCTCTGATGTGAGTGAGTGCAGGAATAACTTTAAGGTTTAAGGTTAAGTGAGGGTGACATCAATGATGAAGGGGAAGTGTCAGATCCTGGCACCAGTGATAGGGTTATGATTAATTGTAAGGTACGTTGAATGCAGAAGCTTGAGTGACGGTTAGAGGTCTGGTCTGACCCTGACATAGGGGCATTCACCAGAACGAGCTGCAAGATTATTGGGAGGAATGACAGACGTCGATGCTGATGGTGGCGGATCAGTGAAAGTGGCCTGGGATAGGGTTAACGTTTTCTGTAAGAGAAAATCCATGCAGAAGAGATGGTTACCGAGAGAATTAGGGTGATCTTCTAATGTCAGTGCTAGTGTGAGATTCAAGCTAAGTGTTAAGATGTGTCATAGTTCACATCAATGTTGCAGGTGAAGAATCCAGTCCAGGGCTTGGCGCTATTGTTAGGGTTAGGTGTTCATTAGGTTTTATAAGAATACGGTTTTACATGTAGAGTTCGGTTCTGACCCTGATGTTAGGGCGCGGGCCACCTTGAGCTTCAGGCTTATGGTGCGGCATGACAGACATTGAAGCTGACGGTTTTGTTTCAGGTAAAGTGCCCAGAGTTAGAGTAATTTTATTGTGTTCTGGAAGGTGTACAGGAAGGATAGGGTTAGGGAAAGATTTTGGGTTTGTCTCTGATGGGAGGGCAACTGCAGAATTGAGGTTAAGGATTATGATGAAGCGCGAGTGATGCCATTGTTTACAGTGAAGGGGCAGGTCCAAGAGTCATGGTTAGGGTTAGAATTACTGGTTTGGGATGTTGTACAGAACGAATGAGTCAATTATTAGGGATAGGATCCAGCTCTTTTGTGGGTGGGAGTGTGAAATTGCGTTTCCATGTTGAGGAGAACCCTAGGTGTCTCTGATGCTGACACTTTGCGTATAGGTCCAGGCATCAGTTTTAGGGTTAAAATTTTGTGTTCTCTCTGGTATAGAGACACATTCACATTATGGGTAGGTTTACCTTCTGTGTCTGATGTGACGGGGAGTTCAAGATGGTGGATCAGGTTTATGGTGAGGCATGGTTGACGTCAATGCTCAAGGTGAGTTGTCATTACTATGAGCCAGGGCTAGGGCTAGGGTTAGGACATTGGAAAGCTTTAGGGGCAGGATATTGGTACGTTTAGACTGAGGGTAATTCTCCAAGGTTAGGGCAATTGTCCAATACAGTCAGAGGATTACAGTGAGGCAAGTGTGACATCCACATTGATGGTGGTGGGTCAGGCCACAGGTATGTTCTAGGGTTAGGGTTTGGTAAATGCTAAAGTGTATGTGGTGGATGGGGTTATGTTTAGATTTAGGATCCTACTCTGAGGTGTGGGTGAAGGCCAGGTTGGACTTCGTCACTAAGGTATGGCATCAGTAACATCAATGGTGATGTTGAACATTCAGGTTAAGGAACCTGGGCTAGGGTTAGAGTTTTCTGGGAGGAAAGGTCTACATAGAAAATATGGTTAGGGTCAGAATTAGTGTGCAAATCTGATGTGAGGGCGAGTGGGAATTCGACTCAGAGGATTAAGTAAATCGTAGTTGATTGCAATTGTTAAGGTGAAGAATCTGCTTCAAGTGTCAGTTCTAGGGTTAGTGTTATGTGTTTGATAAGGAGTACGGGTGAGACAGAGTTGCCGTTAGAATTCAGATCTGCCTCTGATGTCAGGGTGAGTGCTAGAATAAGTTTAAGGTTTAAAGTGAAGTGAGGGTGACATTAATGATGAAGGTGAAGTATCAGATCTTGGCAGCAGGGATAGGGTTAGCATAAGTTGTCACGTAAGGAGTATGCAGAAGATTGAGTGATAGTTAGAGTTGTGATCCGACTCTGACATGAGGGCAGTGACAGAACCAGCTTCAGGATTATGGGGAGGAATGACAAAAATTGATTGTGGCGGTTGAGTGAAAGGGGCCTGGGATAGGTTTAGGGTTATCTGTAAGAGAAAATCTATGTGGAAGAGACGGTTACAGAGAGGATTAGGTTTCTCTTCTGGTGTGAGTGTGAGTGTGAGATTCAAACTCAGAGTTTAGATGTGTCGTAGTTGACATCAATATTGCAGGAGAAGAATCTAGTCCAGGGCTTGGCGCTAGGGTTAGGGGTAGGTGTTCAGTAAGATTTACAGGAATATGGAGTAACATTTAGAGGTCGTATCTGACCCTGACATGAGGGCGAGGGCCACCTTGAGCTTCATGCTTTAGGTGCGGCATGAGGGACGTTGAAGCTGATGGTATCGATTCAGGTAAAGTGCCCAGGGCTAGAGTAAGTTTATTTTGTTCTGCAAGGTGTACAGGAAGGATAGGGTTATGGAAAGATTTTGGAGTTGTCTCTGATGGGAGGACAACTGCGGTATTGAGGGTAAGTATTACGATGAAGCGCGTGTGATGCCAATGGTTATGGTAAAGGGGCAGGTCGAAGAGTTATGGCTAGGGTTAGAATTACTGGTTTGGGCTGTTGTACAGTAAGGATAAGTTAATTATTTGGATTAGGGTCTTGCTCTGATTTGAGTGCGAGTGTGAAATTGCTTGTTCATATTGAGTACATCCCTGGGTGTCTCTGATGCTGCCGCTTTGCGTACAGGTCCAGGCATCAGTTTCAGGGTTAAAAGTTTTTTTTTCTCTCTGGTATACAGAGACATTCGCATTATGGATAGAGTTAGCTTTTGGTTCTGATATGACGGGGAGCGCAAGATGGTGGATCAGTTTTATGGTGAGGCATGGTTGACGTCAATGGTCAAGGTGAGGTGTCAGGACTACAAGCCAGGGCTAGGGTTATGGTTAGGCTTTTGAAAAGCTCTAGCGGCAGGGTATTGATACGTTTAGACTGAGGGTCCTTTTCCAACTTTATTGCAACTGTCCAATTCAGTCGAACGAGTACAGTGAGGCAAGGGTGATATCCATGGTGATGGTGGAGGCTAAGGCCACACTTATGTGCTAGGGTTAGGGTTAGGTAATTGTTAAAGTGTATGTGGTTAATGGGGTTATGTTTAGGTTTAGGCCCCGACTTTGATGTGTGAGCGAAGGGCAGTTTGATCTTAATCATTAAGGTATGGAATCGGTGACATCAATGCTGACAGAGAACATTCATGTTAAGGAACCTTGGGTAGGGTTAGGGTATTCTGTAAGGAAATGTCTATACAGAAAATATGGATATGGACAGAATTAGGGTGCAATTCTGATGTGACTGCGAGTGTGAGTTCGAGTCAGAGGATGAAGAGTGCCATAGTTTAGAGCAACGGTGAAGGTGAAGAATCTGGATCAAGGGTCACATCTAGGGTTAGGGTTATGTGTTCGATAAGGAGTACGGGTGAGATAGGGTTGAAGTTAGAATTCGGATACGCCTCTGCTGTGAGGGTGAGTGCCAGTATAAGTTTAAGATTTAAGGTGAGGTGAGGGTGACTTCAATGATGAAGGTGAAGTGTCAGATCCTGGCACCAGGGATAGGGTTAGCATTAGTTG
This sequence comes from Manis javanica, assembly GCF_040802235.1. Classification (NCBI taxonomy): domain Eukaryota; kingdom Metazoa; phylum Chordata; class Mammalia; order Pholidota; family Manidae; genus Manis; species Manis javanica. The sequence continues at coordinate 174,647,678 of NC_133158.1, read as the reverse complement.
TCAGGAAAGGAGTAAGCGGAAGATTGAGTGACAGTTAGAGTTCTGATCTGACTCAGACATGAGGGCAGTGGCCAGAAAGAGCTTCAGGATTATGGGGAGGAATGACATACATCGATACTGATGGTGGCAGTTCAGAGAAAGGGGCCTGTGGTAGGGTTAGGGTTATCTGTAAGAGAAAATCTATACAGAAGAGACGGTTACTGAGAGAATTAGGGTTCTCTTCAGATGTGAGTGCCAGTGTGAGATTCACACTCCGAATTAAGATGTTGCATAGTTGACATCATTGTCGCAGATGAAGAATCTACTCCAGGGCTTGACGCAAGGGTGAGGGTTAGGTGTTCAGTAAGATTTACAGGAATATGGAGTTACATTAAGAGTTTGAAACTGACCCTGTCGTGAGGTCGAGGGACACCTCGAGCTTCCGGCTTATGGTATTGCATGACAGACGTTGACGCTGATGCTGTCGGTTCAGTTAAAGTTCCAAGGGCTAGAGTAAGTTTATTGTGTTCTGTAAGGTGTACAGGAAGGATAGGGTTATGGAAAGATGTCGGGTTTGTCTCTGATGGGAGGGCAAGTGCGGGATTGAAGTTAAGGATTACGATGAAGCATGGGTGATGCAAAAGGTTACTGTGAAGGTACAGGTCCAAGAGTCATGGCTAGGGTTAGAATTACTCGTTTGGGCAGTTATACAGAAAATATAGGTTAATTATTAGGGTTAGGGTCTAGCTCTGATGTGAGTGTGAGTGTGAATTTGCGTTTCCGTGTTGAGGAGATGCCTGGGTGTCTCTGATGTTGACACACTGGGTATAGGTCCACGCATCAGATTCAGGGTTAAAATTTTGTGTTCTATCTGGTATACATAAACATTCGCTTTATGGATACAGTTGGCTTCTGAGTCTGATGCTACAGGGAGCTCAAGATGGTGGATCACGTTTATGGTGAGGCATGGTTGACATCAATGGGCAAGGTGAGGTGTCAGGGCCATGAGCCAGGGCTAGGTTTAGGGTTAGGATTTTGGAAAGCTGTACAGGCAGGGTATTGGTACGTTTAGACTAAGGGTCCTTCTCCAAGGTTAGGGCAACTGTCCAATTCAGTCGCTGTATATCAGTGAGGCAAGGGTGACATACATGGTGATGATGGAGGGTCAGGACACACGTATGTGCTAGGGTTAGGGTTAGGAAAATGTTAAAGTGTACGTGGTGGATGGGGTTATATTTAGATATAGGATCCTTCTCTGACGTGTGGGTGAATGCCAGTTTGGACTTCATCATTAAGGTATGGCATCGTTGACATCAATGCTGATGGTGAGCATTCAGTTTAAGGAACCTGGGCTAGGGTTAGAGTTTTCTGTAAGGAAAGGTCTATGCAGATCTATGCAGATAATATGGTTATGGACAGAGTTAGGGTGCAATTTTGAATTGAGGGCGAGTGTGAGATCGATTCAGACCATTAAGGGA